>NC_056748.1:33460191-33805191 GCF_019279795.1 Protopterus annectens
CATATTGTACTACACTATTCATAATCTTTTCCTGCGTTCTTTCGATTTCTCCTTTTATTTTTTAATTGAGGGCCCTCATCAAGTCAACTAAAGCTAATTTTGAAAAGAAAGTTGCCAAGGATGCCAAGGATAACCATAAGGCCTTCTATGGCTACGTCAAAAACCTGTTCTGAGCTAGTACAAAATGGAACAAAATACACTGACCCTTCTGACATTGCCAACATCTTGGCTGACAGGTTCAGTGCAAATGCCCCCCCACCACCACCACCTACAGGGCCTATTACCATTCCAGGGGATTGTGTAAGTCCAATTATTACTGATACGTTGGTTATCAAGGCTCTATCTAAAGCTAAAAACACTGCCTCCATGGGACCAGATGGTGTCCCAGGCTGTGTCATACGTAAGCTCCAAAAGGAATTAACCCCGCATCTTAATACCCTGTTCAGTCTCAGCCTCTCCACAGGATATGTGCCCATAGAATGGCACACGGCAACGGTGGTCCTGCTACTCAAGGGTGGGGCCACAACTGACTTTGGGAACTACCGACCAATAAGCCTGACCAGTCTGATCTGTAAGGCTATGGAGTGAATCATTATGGAACTCATAAATGGAGAGATTGGGAACCTCCAGTCTCTGGACCCCACACAGTTCAGCTTTGTCAAGGGCAGATCATGCCTCCTGAACCTGATGGATTTCTTTGAGGCAGTTACTCAGGCTATAGATAAGGGAAAGGAGGTACACACGGCTTACCTTGACCATGCTAAAGCATTTGACACCATTCCCCATTCAGGTATTATTGATAAGCTCACCAGCCTGGGCATAAACCCTTACGTCACAAGATGGATCGCAAACTGGCTCTCAGACAGATCCCATAAAGTAAGAGTAGCGGGATCTATGTCTGAATCCAGACCAGTAATGAGTGGTGTGCCTCAGGGCTCTGTCCTGGGGCCCCTCCTGTTTGGCATATACTTCTCAGAAGTACAGGCAAGCAGGGAAGGGCTGTGGCTGACTAAGTTTGTGGACGACTGCAAACTGGGTGCTATAATAGAGTCTCCAGCTGTCATGGAGATCCTCCAGAAGGGCCTAAATGAGACTGATGCATGGTGTCAAAGCCATGGTCTCAAGCTAAATGCAAAAAAATGCGTAGTAATCCCCTTTGGAAAAAACAGAGTACCCACAAATTACAACATAGGAGGTAATCCCCTGAAATATGAAGAAGAAATAAGGGATCTAGGGACCCAAGTAGATAGTCAGCTTTCCTTTGATAACCATGTTGCCAAAGTGGTTAGAAAATCCTTCTATGTGACCCATCTGATCATGAAAGGGTTCACATCAAGATCTAAGGATGTAATGGTGCCCCTCTACTCTTCCCTCATCAGACCCATTATTGAGTACAATGCACCAATTGTAATGTACCTGGCTAGACATCTGCAGCAGCTGGAGAGACCACAGAGGTACCTAACCAAGAGGATTACTGGCCTCAAACAGTTGCCCTATGCAGCATGATTGAAAAAGCTAAGACTGTTCTCTGTTGCATACCGCTTTCTCAGAGGCGATCTCTGTCTAAAGTACAGAGCCATGTCCAATCCAGAATTGTTGAACATGATCCATCTTAGCAAAACCAAATCTGCTCAAGCTACACGCACTAGGGATATAAACCTCAACACAACAATGAATAGAACATGCTGGAGGGATAGATTCCCTTCACAGAGACTTCCTTTACTATGGAACAGGGTCCCGATCTACATAAAACAGAGCCCCTCACTATCACTCTTCAAGAGGAACCTTGATGAATGGATGGGTAACAGAAAGTTCACACCAGGGATCACACAAACAGCACTACTAGATAGGGGCCAAGGATACTAGCTGCTAGTACAAGGGTCTAGGGAACTACTAAAGGGGCGGTGAATACCGCACAACGTGGCTGGCTAATATATGCCTTCGGGCAGATAGCTCAGTACCAACCTATGAACCTATGTTTTTACTTCTCGTATTACACTACCGTCTTCATTTACTAATCCATAATCTTTTCCTGCGTTCTTTCGATTTCTCCTTTTATGTTTTTACTTCTCACATTACACTACCGTCTTCCTTTACTAATCTGCTTAAATAACATCATACTTATCCTTTGCTTATACAATAATTCTTGTATTTTTTTCTTGATTTCTTTTATATAATTTTTTTTGTCAAAATACTTTCTATCATTATGTTCGAAATCTTCTAATACGTTATGTTCTTTTATATATTTCTTTCTCTACATTTCTCACATCATATTGCCACTGTAAAAAATATTTTTTATATTTTTCCTTAAATATCATCTGCCATTCAGACCACGTTTTATAAAATATTTTCATTGTAATATGAACTTTCCATAACAGTATTACTAATCTCTTTCCTTCTTCATACCATGCTTTCTCATTTATCCTTTTTATTCCTTTGCTTATTTTTATATATTCCTTGTTTTTTTATGTCTAGCCATATTGCAAGATGATCAGAAAATCCTGTTTCATCTAACTCCTTCTCCTATAACTAAACCTTCTGATACTATAAAATAATCTATTTCAGTTCTATATGTACTCCTTTTGTAAGTCCATGAGTTTTTGGCCCAAAGTTTTAACTTATCACATCTTATAACTTCTAACATTTTTCTTATATCATTTCCTTTCCTTTTATGTTTGCCTCTTAAGTCAGAATTAAAGTGTCCTGTAATTTAAGTATTCATATTTACCACTACGTAGGCTAAAATCTGATGAAATAAGCTGTCCCTTTCGTTACAATTCATATAAGCATATAACGTTATAATTCTATATATTTGTACTTTCCATTTAAAATCTACAATGGTTAACCTCCTCATGTTTTGCTAAAGTTACTCTAATATCTTTACTGTATTTCTGCAGAATATGGATAGTCCAGATCATCTCTCATTTCCCAAACTGCAGATTATCTTTCCTGCCTGTAGTGTCTCTGCTTGTAATCTTTCTTCAGTTGTTAAACATCTTGTGTCTTGTAATATAATTACATCACATATTACTCCACTGCAGAATCCTTATTCTTCTTATTATATTCTTAATACTATTCACATTTACAGAAAGCACTATAAATGTTTCATTTTCCCATTTCCTTATATTTGGTTTCAGAAATTCATAGCTAATTTCAAGACTAACTTTCTTAATAGGCCATTCTAAACCAAGCAAATGTCCCTGCCAATGGTGAGAATCAAACACTGTACCTTGTATGTGTGACTCAAACATCTTAACCATTATACCAACCACAGTCATTACTTGGACATATTCTTTTTCATCCATTCCCTTTATCGTTTGTACTTATCTATTTAAATTTTACCCTTTTACCAAAATATTTCTTTTTTTATTTTAGTATTTCCCAATTTACATCTTCATCACTTATTTTCAAACCTTTATCTGTGTGTTCTTTATTTTTTCTAATCTCATTTTTCTTCTATTTCTACTTCCTAAATTTATTCTCTCTGTTCATTTTCGTCTCTTTCTTTTTCCTTGTTCTTATTTTCATTTTTGCAGTCGTATAAATGCCCAGTTCTTTTACATTTATAACATTTCAATTCAGATTTTTACATCATGTCCCATCTCCCCACAAATATAACATTTTCATTCATCATAGTTGCTTATCAAATGTCCTTTTCACACACACACACACACATATATATATATATATATATATATATATATATATATACACACACACACACACACACATATATATATATATATATATATATATATATATATATATATATATACACACACACACACACATATATATATATATATATACACACACACACATATATATATATATATATATATATATATATATATATATATACACACACACACACACACACACACACATATATATATATATATATATATATATATACACACACACATATATATATATATATATATATATATACACACACACACACACACACACACACACACACACACACACATTTTGGCCTGTCCCCAGTATTTTACAACACTCCTATTCCCTACCACATTTATCATGCCTGGTATATTTATATTTTTTTCTCTCTTTCTATTTTTTAAGTAATACTGCAATCCCAGCCATCAGTCCATACACCCTTTTGGTCATAACATTTTGCAATGTCTAGAACTTCTTTACATGTAGTTTTCAAATGTCCTTTCAAACTCTACCTGTGTTTGAAATTGTACAATACATGAATTTTCTTTTTTGTTTCCCTGTTAAATATTTTTGTCGCATAAAGATTCCATGACTTACAGTCTTTCTTTTTGTTTCATGTTCTCCAAGAAAATGTTCCATTCAAAAACAGTCTCAAATATAATGTTGCAAAGTGTCTCTTTGTTAATAAGAATAAATGCTCTTACCTGATGTGCTTTCACATGCAAAAAATCCACTAAATTGTGCCGCCTTCATACCTGTTGATTTCTTTGTCTTCTTTACTTTTAATCCTTACCTTATACATTTGTTTTTCATTTTCTTCCGCCTTTTCTGCAATGCCATTTTTGCCTTTTTTTACTTTTCTCTGCATGTTTTCTTTTCCATCTCACCACTATTCTTCAGGATTGTCTGTATATCCTCCTTTCATATTTTCTCCATAATGTCCACCTGGAAACATCTCCTTCATTTTCTGGCTCACTCTGCACCATCATTTTTTAAGTAGATCATCCTGCAACCTTCCTGACTGGAGGACTGTAATTATACATCCACCATTAGCACGTTCATCTCCATCAAACAGATTTCTTTGAAACAATTCCTCAGAATCCTGCACACATTCTCCAGTCTTGATATTTGCTTTTCCCTCCATTTTGTTCACAAATCCATCATCTCCTCTCTCCATCTGCACCTGGAACGGAAACAGTAAGTGCTCCTCTAAAATGGGTCCCACTCACAACAATGATGAGTAGGGGAAGTTCCCCAGTGCTCTAGCCAAATTTCCCTAGTCAGTATGAATACCACCTTGGGTCTCCCATAAAAAGAGGTTAATGGCATAGTGGGACTAATCCAGTCAGTAAAGAGTAAATAAAAAGAAACATAACTATGGAAAGATATATGCAAGATTAAGTGAGCATAAATATGGCCAAGGGATGTAGAAATTAAGAAAGGGGTGAGAAATGGTGTGGGGCTGTAATTATGTCCAAAGAAGAAGAATGGAGTGAGGTGTTGCGAAGGTATAATAAATTAAAAGCTGTACTATATGTATGTGAAGTGGCTGCATAGGTGGTTCACAACTCCTGTTCAGTTACAGAGATGTTGGAAGGTGGTGGACAGGAAATGTCACAGATGTGGAAAGAAAGAGGCAAGAAATTTGCATATGTTTTAGGAGTGCCAGGTAGTTAAACATTTATGGATTACTTTGCATAGAGAAATGAGAAAAGGTGTATGAGAAGTGAATCCCAAAATGCTGGACATACTTTTGGGGTTATTTGGAGAAGATGGTGAGTGGACAGGGCAGGAGAAAGTGCGGCTGCTGTGCCTGGAAAGACAGGTAAGGAATAGTTAAAAGTTGGAAGGGTCAGATAAGTTAGAAAGGAAAGATAGTGAAGGTCAGTCATTTGAGAACAAATAGGCATGTAATGGCAGCCCAGAGGGGACAAGAAAAGTGGGGACAATATGAGGCATGAATGGGAATAAGTACAGAACAGATGCAATTTCTATAAGTGAATAATGTTAGTTTATAGGAGATGGAAGTGAATGTCACAATTTAGGTTTTATGTTTCATTAGGGTATATGCACTGTCAGGGTGCATCGTTAAATTGGGTCACAGTCCTTCCCAGAGGAGGGTAGGGGTGGTCAAAACAAAAATGTAAATTAATATTACTGTCCTGAAATGTAAAGGTTGCAGCATGTAAGTACAAAGAATGTCATGTTAGCACTGTTATGTAAAGTGTATTTCTGTGTGAATTATTTTCAAGAAAGGTTAACTTAAACAACATAAAGCAAAAACTCTGCGGTGTTTTTAAATTATGATGGTATTGTATGTTTTGAAATGCTCAGTAAAACAATATTAAAAAAAGAGAAAGGGTATGAGTTCTAGTGTGAAAAAAAGCCAATGAAATGCAGTAAATTAAATAAACAGCCATGTGTGAAGAATGTGCTGCCACAAAACCCACAAGTATCCCGTCATTCAATCCGCAAAATGAAGTGACACAAGACTAAAACTCAACAAGTTGTGTACCAGCTACATTTTGATACAAACAATGATAAGAGGCTGGTAAAGATTTGTTTTAATAGACAATATGGAAGAAAATGTAATGGCAGAGTTTGTCTATAGGAAGCAGACCTCACAGAGATGTAGTCTTGGCCCCTTGTTTGCCTTAAGTACTATACTTTTTTGTTACATCAGCATTATGTTGTAAATATTGCATACAATTATTAAAGAATATTCCAGTTTGTGGATGTGAAACATATGTTAGCAACAGTTGCAAGTGTCATTGTGCATATCTTGCATGAAGCAACAGTGTGCGCTCAGAAGTCATACCACAAGGATTCTGCTATTAAAATGCAAATCAAATGCAAATCAAATAGCACAAATAAACAAATAATGGTCTCTTGCTATAATATTGCAGATTCATTTGCCACTTCATAGATCTGAAAGGAAATGTAAGAAAGCACCAGTGACTTTTCTGGTAGATACTAAACTTTCCAATTCTTAGACATCAGTAAATGTAAGAGGGTAATATATGTAGGTGGAGTAAGGGGTTTGGGCATTTATTACCTTGTATATTTACATAATTATTGCTCTTAACCACAAAAAAGTGATGTGATCACCAGAGAACAATATCTTGAGAGCTACATAGTGAATGAGGAATTGAAGGATACTATGAGCGCAGTATGTCTGCAGCAGGCGCTTGCCGTAATAATGCCACCATATTCTATGACAGAAAGATGATGATAAATGCAAATAACATATCGAAGCTAGGTGAGATCTGTTTTTTCATTAGTAGAACACTTCACTCTGTATCTCACAGGTGGATGCAGAAAAAAGTGAAACGTCTCAATGTGAGCAATGCAACAACAGGTTAATACAGTAGAAAGTGCCATAAACATAACTGGTTACAATCCAGGATTTTACTAAACAAGAACGCAAGGGTCATTTGATCCTATACAAGGTGTTCATTAGTGAAATTGCAGGGATGTCCAGGGTAAGGGATTCCTTTTTCATGTGATGCTCCATTATTTTGGGGAGCAGGATGTAATAAAAATGTAGCACTGACTGAAAGAGGTAAAGGACAGTATATGCAGCCACTGGACATCAGTGCAGAATTGTGATGAGGAGGGCACTGGTGAACAAGGGTCAGTGTTCTATACGTGGCACAAGAGACATATACTGTGCACAAGATGGTAGGACAGCCTCAGGCTTTACAGACCATTATTAGCACACACAGAGTATGAAATGTGTCTCCCAGTGACATGCATTCACAGTGGTCTCTAACTCAAAATAAAGACAGGGTTGTGGGCAGTAATAAGCTAGGGTAGTAGTGCACAAATGCCACCCTCTCTGCGGTGACAGACATCCTGCCAGCAAAAATACTATAATATCTCTCACAAAGCAGGAAAAAGAATTGCGCTTCTCTCCTATGCGTCCCAGCATCCTACCCAACCTGATAGTAACAGGAAACCTAGCTCTTCCAGTGGTAATCAATACCCCCCTACCCTTAGCCTACCTGGTGTTAAATCTTATGATTATGACCAAGGCCTTCATTTTATTCCAGCAGCTGGTTTTCATTGAATGATATAATTTTGAGATTGAAAATGTTTGGCAGAGAAACATTGTTGAAAACCATTTATAAGAATGATGATAATTATGAGCCATACTTTTTTTAAAAAAGCCAAGTACTTTTACTCTACAGAACAGTCCATATAATGGAAACTTTTATTAATGTCTGTGAACGTGACATCATTCAGAGTCGACAAGGGACTCGACATTGCTTCTATAATATTAGTGCAGAAAAAAGGAAGCACTGCAGGAACTGCAGGATAATTCAGAGCTTATGAGACCTGCAGACAAAGGGGGAGGAGTTGTTTTGATGAATCAAAGTGATTATTGTTCTAAAATACAAATGCTATTGAGGGAAGATAATGCATACAAGTTGTTAACAGGAAGACAGATAAATTAGGTTCAAGCCTTGATTAGACCGACTTTATGTGAACTTCAATCTAATTGAAGAATTTTGAAAGATATCTATGATTATTTAAATGTGATATACCTGATAGTACCGATATTTAAAGGACTACTAAAAGTACATAAGAATCCAGTGGCTCCCACTATGTGCCTATTGTGGCTCAAGCAGGTTGGATGACACAACCAGCTTCTATATACATGGAACATTAGTTGGAGGAGGTGCTCTTGTTGACTTCAACGGTATTAAAGGATGCACAACATTTTTTTTAACATCTATAAAACAATATCTGGACAGTAAGAAGGATAATAGAAGATATTTGATGGTGACTATGGACATTCAGAGTCTTTTCACAGTTATACCCAATGAATACTGGTTGAGAGCACAAAGAATATCTTGAGAGAAAGTTATCTGATATGATGACAACAGAATAGATCTGATCTGCACTCTTACAGAACTTGTGTTGAAACATAATATTTTTATGTTTGAAGGAGATGTCTATCTACAATAGCGTGGAGTAGCTATGGGAACCCCATGTGCCAACAGTTACGATACTTTGGTGGTGTTATGCTAATTTGGTGTTGGCACATCGGGAGGATTCCCATATATTGCATGACAATCCTTTTCATACAAGTCTGGTGTTATATTGATGGTTTGTTGATATATATCTCTTATGGAAAGGAGATATAGAACAAAAAACAACTGCAAGCGTTTCATGAGTATTTGGAGCAGACCACTGACTTCATTACATTTACTAGAAAATTGGACTATATATGCATTGATTTTCTAGATGTCCAGTTGCAAAAAGATGGCAATGGCAGAGCTGATATTGGTCTATATAGGAAAGCATGTTGGAAAAACAATATTCTCCCTAGATCAAGTATGCACCCCAGACATATTCATCATAACATACTGAAGAGGTGGTTCTTAAGAACATTGACTTCATTCGAACGAGGAAGACTTTATAAAAGCTATACAGACGATGGGAGATCTTTTTGAGCAAAGAGGGTATGATACTCAAGAAATAAAAAGAAGTCAGGACTATATTAAGACTGCAAGGGATGGACAAGGAAGACCATAGTTATTTGAAGAACAAATACATGACAATCACAATAGGCCTCAGGAATATAAACGAGAGATGGAAATGGTTCTGACTTACACCAGTCACACTAAATATATCTGTGAAATTATATGTAACAAATGGAAGATACTAACTGCTGATAAAGAATTAAAGAGAATAGTAGGCGAGAGGTACATTTTGCATTTAAGAATAACAGGAATTTAAAACAAATATTGTGCAATGACCCACATAACAATAACTATATTGGTTTAGGTTGCATAGGTACCTATCCATGTCACCGATGCACATGTTGTAGATATATATCAACAGAGAGGGAATACATACATCCGATCTTTGGGAAGAAAATTACCTTTAAATTCTATGCTGACTGTACCGCTAAAAATGTAGTGTGTCTTGCCAACTGCGACTCCTGTGAAAGTTTTTATGTGGGAAAAGCCACAAGGCAATTAAAAGAGAACTTCAAAACATATGAGTGACATTAGACTGGCTGACTCTAAGAATCTGCTAATGAAACATATTAAAGAAAATGTAAGACATAAGTTTTACTTCAGGGTACTACAAATTTTGAAGAGGAGTCTAAGGGGAGGTGACATTAATAATTCTACTGGATTGGCAGAAATGTCCTGGATAGGCAATCTATAGGCATATAAACCCCCAGGACATAATACAAACTATCCGTTAAAGCCAACCCTGAATGGGGCATAGGCTAAAAAGGCATATTTGACTGGAGAATGAACGTAATTGAGAAGTATTGTTTTTGAGTGGACAGTGCCTTGAACTAATCATTTTGATTGGATGTTCACCTTAGATTAAATAAGGGATTGTGAATGGCTTAAACAGATCTGAAGGAGGATCAGTTCTAATGGTCCAAAAGCGCTTATCAATTTTATTTTTTAATATATTTTTATTCAACGTATTTGTTTTATTGAAACTCCTAACCTGGCCGTGGTAACTGCATTTTTTTTTGTTTTTTTTTTACTCTATTTACTATTATTATATTTATATTATTATATTTGGGTTGCACTTCTAGGCTTTTAAGAGCCCTAGTGGTCATTAACCTGGTATGTAAGCATGAACTATGCAAAATTAAACAAAAGGGGCAAGTTTGATCAGCAAAGTGCAGATCTAGTGTCGATCATGTTAGTACCTTATTTGATTATTCTTCAATCCACAGAAGTCTTCACTTACACTGACCACCTGACCTTGGAAAAGCCTTTGACAGCACATGACAGAGATGAGTGATATATCAGACAATGTTTAGATGAGCAGTAAAGACCATACGTCTCAGTAAGCATTATTATCATGATTGCTCCAACATATAGTTGGGGGGGACAAGCAGTTCAGCAGCCAATGTAATGCAACTGCCTCCTCCTTGGTGGAACACAATACTGTATATAAGTATAGAGGTCAAGGGTCAGCATGTATTTCTTTTTCTTAAAATATGCATTATAGTTCCAAAAACTTTGATTTTACTTGTAGATGTACCAAGCTAAGTAAGAGAATATATAAAATAAAGGTACAAGTGTGAGCATTGGATTAATACCGAATAGTATGCACAGATGAAGGTACAGATTGTGAGGAAAGACATTGCTTCTCAAAAGGGTTACAGAAGAGACTGAGTCAGATAGTAATCAGATCAGTACAAAACGTACACAATCATGAAATCATGACTGAAGCTACTTTCATGCAACGTCAGTGATTTTACAAATCCAATGAAGCATGACAGAAGATTAAATGTTATAAGGAAGAAAAGATTAAATGTTATAAGGAAGAAAAGGGTACAAAGTGCAAGGTTACTGGAAACATGCCTGAATTACAAAAAAAATATTAATCTAGCCTGGAGAGGATATTGGCTATTGGTAATGCAACGTCAGTGATTTTACAAATCCAATGAAGCATGATAGAAGATTAAATGTTATAAGGAAGAAAAGGGTACAAAGTGCAAGGAAACATGCATGAATTACAAAAAAAATATTAATCTAGCCTGGAGAGGATATTGGCTATTGGTAGAGCATTGTATAAGGGTGCTAAGAAAAGAGAGGTGGTAATTTTACTATATCAGGCTCTATCTTTAGAAGAAGAGAAAACACTGAAGGATAAAGAAGGGTGTTCAGTAGAATGGAAAGGATGATATATAGGAATCATAATAACACTAGTCACTCTATATATTTACACGGTTCCACTTGCAAACATCGAAATTCATATGGTTGAGACCATATCATCGAGTGTTTAGAACATCGATGTTGTCAAGGGGAAGAAAAAGATAAGTAAAAAATGGAAAAGGCTAGTGTTTCTGTAGGGCAGCAAGATGCCTTGCACACTGTGTCTGTGAATGTGCCATTTCTGTGATGGCACTGCAGACACGGTACGGGAAATCTCCCGTTTAGCGCTTCTGCATATAGCACTAAAACGGAGATTTCCCTTTACCCCACTATAGTGAGATCTAGGAGTTGGTATATTAAAGTAGGGGGTGGGGGGTCCAGGGTGGCTTGCCCCTCTGCATACACTTGCTTTAAAAGTTTTTTTTCTTTGGTTTCACTTGAAAGCTTTGATGTTCCAAAATATTGAGGATATGGTCTCGACCATATGACATTCAATGTTTTGAAATTTCGATGTTTTCAAGTGGAACTATATATATATATATATATATATATCATCCTGAAATCAAGTAACAGATTCATGTGATCATTTACTTTTGACAGTACTACATTTTTTAAAAGTTTTTTGTTTAATTACTGGGAAGTGAACTGAAATAAGATATTTCAAGAGCCACAAATAGAACATTGGGTTAGAGTGAAGACGCTAACATGAAAAGAGAAAAAAGGAAGTTATCTTCTCCAAAGTTTTGGTCTAAGGGCATTTGGATAGATCAGGGAAGGGAGGGAGGTAAAGTCTTGTTTTACTTATTTCAGCCCAAAACTGATAAGGTGTTGATCACCAGGGAATATCTGTACATGGTTTGGAAGATGGGGTAGGACATAAATTTAGGTCATGCCTATATAGAGGTCTTGGTAGAATTCTACTCTGAAGGGGTACACTAGAATATGCAGGTTCCTCGAGTACTTCCTCCAAAAGGGAGATTGTATCAAACAGATTAAGCAAAGGTTAATGTAACAACAATGACTTAAGGGATAGGCTGACAGGAGAATTAAAAATTCAAGTTTTATAAGGGATTAGGAAAACTATGGGTGATGTAGAGACAGGAGAGAAAAAACAAAAACTTAGGGAGTTGCGGTTAAAAAGGTGAAGTAAGTGAAAAATAAATAGTTCAAGTTAGAGAGTCAAAGAAGAATTTGCACAAATGTGAAAAATCAAAGAATATGAGTGGCCATCCGGGAATAATATTTTACAAACACTACAGCAGTGATAAAAGCATTAGTTATAAGACTAAAGCAGCAGAAAACGGAAAGGATGGTGTCTGTACTTAAAGACTCTTGTACAGGAGATTTGATGCGCACACCCAAAATTATGTTAAATGTTTTAAGGATTATATGATTTGTATATAAGGGTTCATGGGGAGATAAATTAAACAACACTTGGGTAAACTAATCCTTCCAGCTATCAAAACACAAGAAGGTAAGAGTTTGATAGCAGATATTACTGAACCAGAAGTTTTAGCAGCTGTACGGAAACAGAAGTAGAAGTCTCCAGGGTGGGATGAAATTTCTGTAGAAATGTGAAGGTTAGGTGGAGACAATTAAATAGTGTGACTGATATTTAATGAGCTATTTTGAACCAGTGGGGTTCCTAATTTGTGGACAATGGGAATAATTACAGTGATATTTAAGGAAGGGCAGAATAAGCCCCCCCAACTCTTATCAACCAATCATTATCTTAAATCATGATTACAAAACATTTGTGTCTTTCCCAGCAAACAGATCGACATTACTTACATCTGGTGTAATTGACATGAACCACTAAGAGTTTATCCAGGATAGAACATATGGTGATGTTGTGTAAACATTATTAATATTCAAAGAGGTAAAAGGGAAGCGTAACCAATGGCAGTCATTTCACCTGATGCAGAAAAAATGTTTGACAGGACAAAGTGATTACTTTTTTGGTACTGAAAGCTATAGGATTTCCTTAATCATTAATGCAGCTTATTGAAGTAATATATCAGAATACAGAAGCACAAGAAAACTGATCAGGTAATCTGTCTGAAAATTTCAAACTCTCTAGGGACAGGACAAGGGTACTCGCTCCAGCATTGTTATTTGTCATGCATCTTAAGTCCTTGGCATCTCAGATAAGGAACTCTTAGGTAAGAGGATTTTGATGGGAGTAGAGGATTTTGATGGGAGTAGAAAGAACTTACATTAGCTTTTTATGCAGATTGCATCATCTTGACTTTTATAACCTGTCAGATGATTTAAGGTTACTCAGACACTCAACATCACATTGGGGAAACACCCGGTTATAATAAATAAATAAATCAATAGATAGATAAGGGGATTAGAAATTAATTTGGTGGAAGGGGAGAAGTTAAAGCAACAGTACCTGTCATGCCCTAATTACAGTAATTGTTTCTTGTGAGCCTTTTGTATATTCTTTTAAAACTTCTCACCCCAAACATTGTGCTGCTGCCTGTAACCCCTTTGCCCACTAACTGTTATCTTTATAGAGTTTTGATTAGCTACATATCCCAGAATGTGGGAATGGGAGACAAAGTTGTTTAGGGATTTGGTTGATGAACAGTTACAACAAGTCAGCACACAAATCCTGTGAGAAAAAGCTAGAACTGATGAAGACTAATGTGCAGAAATGGTGAGCTGTAGATTTGTAGCTTCACCAGACAGTACAGATACCAGAGTGACATTGGGTATAGCACGGTCTGCATTTGGGGTAATCTTTTTGGCCCCCTCCAGCTAAACCAATGCTGGCAAAACTTAGGGATTGGATGCAATATTTTTATGACTGGCTGAAAACTTTAGGACAAAATAGAAAGGGGTGCTGATGTTCATAGGTCGGTACTAGGCTGTCAGCCCAAGGGCCTAAGTAAGCCTAGCCAACAAGGTTCCCTGGCTTACACCACCCAACAAAGTTAATTTCCTATGCCCCTGTCGAGCAGAGCCACAGAAGTGATCCCTGGGGTGTATTTCCTATTTCCCATCCACTCATTAAGATTTTTTCTTGAATAGTGCTAATGAGGAACTTTGCTTGACATAGATGAGTAGCTTGTTTCAGAGTAGAGGAAGTCTCTGGGACAGGAATATATCCCTCTAGCATGTCCTGTTTATTGTGGTGACAAGGTTTAGGTCCCTAGAGCGTGTAGCTCAGAGGGATTGGGATTTCTTTAGGTGTAGCGTGTCCAACAGCTCTGAGTTTAACATAGCTTTATATGTTAGGTAGAGATCTCCTCGGAGTAGGCGATATGCTACAGAGTAAAGCTGGAGTTTTTTTAGATGGTCAGTGTAGGGCATCTGTTTGAGGCCAGTAATCCTCTATGTGAGGTACTTCTGTGGCCTTTCCAGCTGCTGCAGATGTCTTGTGAGGTACATTCCAAAAGGGGCGTTGTACTCTATAATGGGTCTAATGAGTGCCAAGTAGAGAGAAACAATGACTTTGTTTTTCCTGGATGAGAACCCTTTTGTGATGAGGTGTGCCACGTAGAAGGACTTCCTGACTACTGTGGCAATGTGACTATCAAAGGAGAGATTACTGTCCACCTGGGTCCCAAGGTCTCTTATCACACATTTGGCATGAAGTAGACTGACATTTATGTGGTAGTTCACGGGTACAGAGTTTTTACCAAAGGGAATGATGCACTTTTTGGCATTGAGCTTGAGGCCATGCCTCTGACACCAGGCATCTGTCTCAGTGAGGCCCTTCTGAAGGATGTCCACATCATTTGGGGACTCAACTATGGCTCCTAGTTTGCAGTCATCTGTGAACTTCATTAGCCAGAGACCTTCTGTGTTAGCCTGTATGTCAGAGAAGTAGATACCAAGCAGGAGAGGTCCCAGGACTGAACCCTGTGGTATGCCACTTGTCACTGGTTTGAAGTCAGATTTGGAGTCTGCAACTTTTACAGTGTGGGTTCTGTCAGTGAGCCAGTTGGCAACCCATCTTGTGACGTAGGGATTTATACCTAGTTTAGTGAGTTTAGCTATAATTCCAGAATAGGGGATGGTGTCTAAAGTCTTGGCGAGGTCAAGATAGGCTGTGTGAACCTACCCTCGTCTAGGGCTTTGGTGACTGCCTCAAAGAAGTCGATCAGGTTCAGAAAGCATGATCTGCCTTTCTCAATCCCGAACTGTGTGGGGTCCAGAGTTTGGAAGTTACCAATGGCTTTGTTTATGAGTTCCATGATGATACATTCCATGGCCTTGCAGACCAGGCTCATCAGGCTAATAGGGCTATAGTTGCCAGGATCAGTGGTGGCTCCCCCTTTGTGGAGTGGGATAACTGTTGCTGTGCGCCATTCAGTGGGCACAAAGCCTGTCGTGAGACTATGATTGAACATGGTGCTTAGGTGGGGAGTCCGTTCATTCTGAAGTTTGTGTAAAATGCAGCCTGGGATGTTGTCCAGTCCCATGGATGCTGTGTTTTTGGTTTTAGAGAGTGCAGCTTTTACATGCATAGATGTGATCACAGGGACTCTGCATTCTTCCTATATAGATATGGGCTCTTTAGGGGGTGAGAGGGGGTAAAGTTAGCACTGAAACTATCTGCCAGGATGTTGGCAATATCGGTTGGTTCTGTAATTTTCGTGCCGTTGTGCTGTAACTCAGAGCAGATCTGGGTGTTGCCATTGAGATTCTTGACATAGCTATAGAATACGTTGTGGTTGTCTTTAGAAACAATGGTGATTTTGTATTCATAGCTAGCTTTGGAGGATCTTATAAGGGATCTCAGCTTCTTACTGAGGCTGACCAGGGAGTTCCTCCACTCATGGGATTTTACTCTTTTGCAACAGATTTTTCCTTCTGTTGTAGAGTTTGTTTATGGCAGGGTACCACCAGATTGGCTTCCTTTTTTTGGAGGATAGCATCTTGGTTCTCTTTGGGATAGCACAATCCATGCACTCATGTAAGTGCTTATAGAGTGCATTTGTGTAGGATTCAGCAGTCGTAACTGCATTCTCCATCTGCATGGGTGTCATAAAGTTCACCATTTCTGTCTTAAGAAGCATGAAGTTGGCTTGTCAAGAATCTGTTGTCAAAATGAATGGAGGGGTAGCCAGGAGAACCAGATACTGACCCTTATTTAACAGACACACAGGTGATGTGCTTAGCAAGACATAAAGGGGACTTGCAGGTCAACATGGAAATGTGCTATTAGAGGTTAGGATAACCCCCTTATTATAGGATGTAATTAAACTAGTATACAAGGTATTTCAGTGCAAAGAGATGAGAATCTGAAAACAAGATCTACTTCCTACATGGACCAGAATAGATGCTTCTAGAGGGAGGATGTCAGCATGGAGATGGCAACAAATACAAATGTCAAATATTGGGAGCAATTAGTACATGGAAACAAAACATGATGCTTGGAACAGAGAAAACACATTTATAATTTACTTGATAGATTCTGTTTAGATTAATATATCTTGCAGAATGAAGTGTGAAATTTAAGTTGGATTACAATAAAGCAAGAGAATTTGGAAGGCCTGGTAAAATGGATTAAACATGTGAGGGAAAGCAGAATTTAAAAGAATGATAATTGCTAGGTTATATAGATTGCTGTGAGAATTTATAAATGAAGAAAACGAAAAGCTAATACACGAATGGGAGTTGTTAAATAAACAGGAATTAGAAACCATGTGGGAAACTATTTGTACAATTCCAGAAAGACCTATAAGGAGAAAAAAATCAGATATTTACATGGAAGCTTCTCCTTACGTACCTTTATGCTCTAGTAAAACAGAAAAAGTGTACTCTGAAGTAGGTGACTGTTGTTGAAGGTGCGGTATAGGAGTGACTGGCAGCACATTTTTGGGTATGTGGAGTTTCTAAAAAATATAAACAAGAGTTGCAGATGATGACTAGGGAATTATGGGATGGAAAGTACTATTGATTGAACAGCGAGTGTTATTGGGCAGAGTGAGAAGAGAAAAGATCCAGGCAGATATTCAAGACCTACTCTGTGTAATAATGCACAAATAGAGCAAGTTAGGGTAGAGGAAAAAAACAGCTGAGGCCTGGTGTACAAGGAGGCAGCTTTGTCTCACAGTGGTTACCATGGCTGAAATATCTAGAAGATAAGGAAACCAAGGTCAAATAAATCTTGTTTCATTATCTGCCTGGAGTTATACAAAGGAGGAGGACAGGATAATGGGGATATGTGGTAACCAGAATATGATGCCTCAAACCAATGAGGAAACATAGTGTGTGTCACAGGAGACAATCAAATCAATGAGGAAACAGAGTGTGTGTCACAGGAGACAATCAAACCAATGAGGAAACAGAGTGTGTGTCACAGGAGACAATCAAACCAATGAGGAAACAGAGTGTGTCTCACAGGAGACAATCAATTAGGATAAAACATACTTAAGAGGACAGGAGTCACTCATAATTTTATCTTAAAATGGAGTTTGTGTTATGTTCTATTGATAGGACATCAAAAGGGAGAATATTTTGAATGATGCCTTCTTTTCTGCATTTTTCATTTTCTATTTTATGATGGTTTAAGAAATAAAAAAAAATTAGGATCATAGTTAGGTACTAGGCTATCTGCTGAAGGCATTTATAAACCTAGCCAAAATGTGTTGGCTTTTGCCACCCCCTTAGATTAGTTCCCTGTGATTCTGTCCAGCAGAGCCACTGAAGTGATCCCAGGGGTAAACTTTCTGTTTCCCATCCAATTGTCAACGTTTCTCTTAAAGAGTGTTAGTGAGGCGCTCTGCCTAATGTAGATTGAAATCTTGTTCCAAAGCATGGGAAATCTCTGGAACAAGAATCTATCCCTCCAGCACATCCTATTTATTGATGTGGTGAGGTTTAGAACCCTAGAGCATGTGGCTCGAGGGCATAAGGTTTTCTTTAGGTGGAGCATGTCCATCAATTCAGGGTTGGACATGGCCTTGTATGTCTGGCAGAGATCACCTCTGAGTATGTGGTATGCAACCGAGTACAGCTGGAGTTTCTTCATTCAAGCTGCATAGGGCATCTGTTTGAAGCCAGTGATCATCTTGGTGAAGTACTTCTGTGGTCTTTCCAGCTGTTGCAGGTGTCTTGTAAGGTACATCCTATATGGGGTGTTGTACTCTATGATGGGTCTGATGAGTAGAGGGGCACAATGACCTCTTTTGATCTGGATGCAAACCCTTTTGTGATAAGGTGGGCCACGTAGAAGGATTTTCTAACCACTTTTGCAATGTGATTATCAAACGAGAGATTACTATCTACTTGGGTCCCCAGATCCCTTATTACGTCTCCGTATTTAGGGGACTACCAACTATGTGGTAGTTTGTGGGTACTTTTTCTCCAAAGGGGATGACTATGCACTTTTTGGCATTTAGCTTGAGGACATGATTTTGACACCAGGTATCCATCTCAGTGAGACCCTTGATTTTACTACTTCTGTTATTAGAGTGCACAAAGTAAAATGTTTGCACTATAAATATTACTTTTTTGTGAACAAAAATGTTGCAATAAACTCTGAAATATCTAAAAAAAGACTACTGGAACTCAAGCAAACATTCCTTAACTAAAAGAATAAGAAAACCTGCTGCTACCCAAGAGTTATCAGTGTATGTGTTTTATCTACTGTTTGCCTTCTTTTTTCTTGTTTTGTTAGTCTGCCTAGTGTAGTGCCCCTTCATGGGTTGCTAGCAGCCTGCAGTGGTATCCATTCCCCCATATTCTTCCACTTCTCTCCTCAGCCGCAATAACTACTTTTGGTCACTAGGCGGCAGTGTTAACCTTATCTCAACCATACCCCCAATATTACTACGTTCAGGTTAGACTTTTCAGTATTCCCCACTCCACTTAGTGTATAGTCCTATTTTAAGCATTTTCTTATTACATTGGCTCACAGTTCTAAATTAGCCCAAAATCTCCATCAAAGTATACCCTTACCTGAACTGGCTCATATACTCACTGTTAGTTTTCAATTCCACTGATTGTTCCTGGTAGGCAACCTCCTCTCCTGTCTCAGCCTACTCTGTTTTCCCTACGGGCTCACTCCACTGCCCTACTCTACCCCTACTTCCCACCCACCCCAGTACCTCTACACTTACTCTTGAAATCATACCTCCTCCCTCATAACCCAATGCACAATGCATCATCAACATATAATCCCCTTATTACACACACACCCTGTCACTAGTCACCTCCCACAATACAAAACCTAACCTCGTCCTCTACCTATTCAATATCTTTTATACCCTCACATTACTTCAAATTTCATCATGCTATCAAAACCTACATTCTTATCAACTCAGATAATACTACCTTTATCCTATATCTACTATCTTACACAGCTCCTTACTTCTCACCACTCACCATCTTTTCATATTACAAACTCACTCTCAGCAATACACTCATACTTGTCTATTCCAATATCCCCCCAATCTATATCCCATCAATAATGACCTGCTCTTTTCCTACAAACTCATTTCTCCATATAAACACCCTACCCCATCTCTAACCAACCAAAACCTCAGAAATCTAACAATACTCAACTCCAGTACTAAGCAATCCAAGTACCTCTCCTGTATTATTCAACATCTAATTAATATCCTCCAGTCTGGTGACATACACCCAAACCCAGGCCCCCATACCCCTTCCTCTATATCCAAATCCACCCTATTCGCCTCTCAAAATGCCCAAAGCATAGCTAACAAAATTCCCAACCTCCATGCCTGACTTCTCCACAATAAACCAGACATCTTGTCTATTTCTGAAACTTGGTTAAAACCTCATATAAAAGACTCAGAAATAGTACCACCCAACTACTCCATCATTAGAAAAGACAGAATCCACAAAAAGGGTGGAGTAGCAGCTCTTTTATACTCATCCTCCTTAATAATTATCCCTACAATAAACCTATTCCCCAATTCACCAATGCTGAATCAATGATGTCCCTACTTCAAGTAAATAGACACAAACACATATGTATAGCCTCCCTATACATTTCCCCAAGAGACAATATCTCAGTACTCGAACATATCCTCTCCTGGCTTTCCACTAATAGCAATGAATCTATAACACTGGATGACATGAACATTAACTGGTCCTCAATTCAATCCCTCACAAACTTCCTAAATATTAACCTTTATAATTTCTCTCAACTTATCAACTGTACAACCAGACCCTCCAACGATTACTCCAGCAGTGGTATCCTACACTGGATCTTAGTCGCTCACTCTTATTATTTCTCTAATAGTGGGAAACTTCCTGATTCCCTCAGCAATCACTTCCCCACTGTTGCTCACCGCCTTACTCCCCCCTTACAGTTACCACATAACAATATCTCCACTCAGTACCTAAAAAAACTTCAATCCCACTACCTTTTCTAACTCTCTGAAATCAATAAACTGGACCCCTCTAAGAACTTTATCCCTAGAAAACACTGTTGCCTACTTCAATGCCACTTTCCTAAACCTCTTAGACAGCTACACGCCCTAAAATCTAAAAGAATAAAAAGCAAAACTGCCCCTTGGCTAACCAAAAATACACTAGCTGCCATGCGCCTTAGAGATAAAGCCTGGGTACGCCACCAGAAAAATAAGACTCCCTCCATCCTCAATGAATAAAAACACTTCACAACAAAGTCAAAAAGCTAATTATAGCAGACCAAAAAACTTATTTCTCCTCACTACAAAATAACCATAAAACAAATACAGAAAAATTCTGGAATGGTATCTCCACTCTCCTTAATTCTAGCAAAAAAGGAAACCCTTGTCAAGATCCTGATGCACTACACATAGATCTGGCCACCCAATTTAACTCTGTCCATCGACTCAATTTCAAACTCACCTCCTCCTTCTCTAAAAGCACTATACCACCTACTTCAATATGCCCTCCCCTGGCCTCACCTTCACCATCACTCACCAATACCTTCACCTCTCAACTCCCTCCTTTCTCCATAAAACCAATACCCACATCTACCATAAACAAAACTTCTCCAAAAACTAAAACCATGCTCCAATGCCCCAGATAACATACCCTCATACTTTCTAACCATAGCTGCAGAAGCCATTGCCTTACCTATCAGTAAATTAATCAACCACTCAATCCAAGAAGGTCATGTACCCCAACTATGGAAAAAGGCCTTCATCATACCCCTGCATAAAGGGGTAACAATAATAATATTACAAACTTATAATATTACAAACTTCTGCCATATTGTCATCCTATCCCCCATCATTAAACTCCTTGAAAAATGCATCCATCTACAACTTCTACCCTATCTAACCAACAATCACTAACTCCCACACAACATGGATTTAGACCTGGCCACAGCACTACCACTGCCCTTCTTTTCTTCCTCAAAATTGTTAAAGCCTGTGACTGGCTGTACTGTATCTACCCTCCTACTTGACCTCTCTAAGGCCTTCGATACCATATCTCACAACCTTCTCCTAGCTAAACTCTCTAATCTAAACCTATCTCTTTCCACCCTCAACTGGTTAAATAGTTACCTCTCAAATATACAGCAAGCAGTCAAATGGAAAAAAAGCCACCTCCTTCCTTAACACCCCCACTGGTGTCCCCCAGGGTTTCATACTGGGTCCCCTCCTTTCAATATATTCATAAATGATTTCCATCGCTCAATCCCTAACGCAAAACTTGTCCAATACGCAGACAATTCATCTATAATCTGTTCTGCCACCTCCATCCCCACTCTCGTAAAGTTAACACAAGAGGCTCTCTACCACTGAACAATGGATGTTAGATAATCACCTAGCACTCAATGTCTCAAAAACCAAACTAATGTTATTTACCTCTTCTAAAACAACCATTATTGAAAAAAATTAATTCTCCATGAAAAGCCAAAACAACACCTCTCTCAAATTAGTATCGGAGGCCAAACTCCTAGGTGTCCTACAAATAAATATAAAAAAATCCATCAGAAACGTGATATGCTTTACCGCAGCAATCGCTACCTCTCTCCTACTAAGTTCATTCTCGCTGCCACATTTCTCATACCTTCTCTTCGTTACGGTGCTGCACTCCTCTCGTCTTGCTATTACAAAAATTGCCAAGTTTGCCACTAGCCACAAGTCTTCTACCCATCACTGTGTAGCCCCTCATAAATTAAATTGGTTAGAGCTCCCCAATTATCTCCCCTAGATTCAACTTATTCATGCACACAAACTCATTTTCAGCCCCTCCCTCTGTCCCTCCCTATCCTCTACCTTTAAAATGCACTTCTCTGATAGACTCGATCTAATAATCAAAACCCAATTCAGCTGTTTAAACCTACCCGTCATCCCCCAGGAAAAAATCTCCTATCCTTCACCCTTGCACATCAATGGACTCCCTACCACCATCCATCCATGCCATCAGAAACCTCTCTTCCTTTAAAAACTCACTTCACTCACACCTTATATCTCATTGGGAATGCCCCTGCTCCCACCACACAACCTCTTCTCCTCTCCTCTCCTCACCTCTGACTTCTCCTATTTCATATCTGGTTTAGCAGGAACCAATCCATGTGTATATAACTACTCTAGATTTACAATGCTGACTTTTTATCTCAGAAATTGTTTCTTTAAATGTAGTGTTTTTATTCTGTACTTAATGTAACCAAAACCTTGAGTATCATTTTTGTTTCAGAAATTGTATGTTTAAATTCAGTGTTTTTACTAGTACTTTTGTACTTTCTGTAACAAAAGCTTTTATTTTAATAGTGTGTAATTTTTGCTTTTGGAGCATTTCTCCTCAGGAACCCATTGAAAATGGGCTGTTCTTGGCCCAATGGACTATCCTGGTAAACCCACTGCAAATAAATAAATAAACATGTTGCCAGAATAGAAAGAGAAAGCCTTTGACAGTATGCAATACCCTTTTTATGGCAAGCAATGGAAAGATGTTGTCTTAACAGGTAGCAAAGCCACATACATTACCTTATGCCTTTGTATGAACAACAAATACTATTTCTTCCCCGTTTTTTTAAATAAGCTTATTAATTAATGAAATAATAGACACACGGTAGGAAATTGACAGGAATTTAAATGATAGACTAACAAGATAAGAATATTTATTTTATTTATTGACATTTGTTAACCGGGTTGGTCCAACTGGGCCAGAAGCCCATTTTCAGAGGAGACCCAAGGAGTTAAGCTCCAGATTACAAAATTCTTATAAAATTCATGCACAAAAAACATTTACAGTAAAAATAGTAATTCATGCTACAGGATAGTACAAAAGTTGGAGTCCAAAAAATTAAAACATAAAATGTTAAAGGAAGAAAAGCAACTGTATAGTGCATAAGCAAAAAAAATTGGTCCAAAGAGATAATATACATCCCAAAATTTAAGACTTCACAATGGAGAGAGAAAGTTAGCTAGGTAAACACATATTGGGTAAAAGTTTAAAAATAGGGGGAGTGTGTTGCAAAATTTCAAGTGGTGGGAATATAAGAGATAAATGGAGTTTAGGTTAGGTCATGGCAGGGGCAACTCTTGGTGTTGAGAAAAGGAAGTTTAAGCTCTTTTTTAAAATGTAGAGGGTGGATAATGGAGCAAATGTGTACAGGAAGTTTGTTCCAGGCTTGGGCAACAGAATATTTATACAGAAGTTTAATCACATTTTTTGGATGGTAGATATCTAAAAGTTGCTGGTTAGTGGTACATAGGGGCCTAGGTGGAGAGTAGTGGGATACAAGGGAGGACAGAGCAGGACATGAGGATGATTTGTGTAGAATAGTGTGTAATATTTGAAATTGTGATACCAAGAGTTGTTGGGGGAGTTCAAGCCATTGAAGCATTTAGTGCTAGGCATTGGTGTGAGTTGTAACGGGAGCTCATAATGATTCAAGCTATTTTGTGGTAGGTTTGTTGAAGTCTGAGCAAGATAGTGGACTGAATATTAGTTAGAATTGGGGCAGTATACAGAAGGGAGGGGAGAAAAAGTGATTGAGCAAGGCAGATTCTGGCACTGGAATTTAGCAATTTTTTGTTGCGATATAGTAAGCCTAGTTTCTGATTATTTTTTTTGATATTAGTAAGTGGAGGTTAAACTTAAGTTCATCATCAATGATGACACTAAGGAGCTTTGTGTGAGGTTCGGGTCTTATATTTGCTGAAGACTGGGTCATTCTAACCACTAGTTTAGCAGTGTCTACACTTGACATTTTTATTAAAATTATTTGCACAGAAGTGCATGGTCCCATGCTACAGAGAGATGACACCTTGGCTATGACACAGCCAACATTTTTTTAACAAAAAGAAAATCGTTCATCTGAATAGCTCTACATTAGAAAAGTGAAAAACTAATTTGCACTTGCTTTGCTTTAATATAGTCCTCGGGATTGTTTTTAAAGCATTTTACTGTAAGAGCATTATTTTGTTTGTTAGGTAAAACAGTTTGTTCAGCCAGGTAGTAGGCCTCAGCTTTGTATTGCAGTAAGAGAAATGTTTCTTTGCTACAAGTTCAGCATCTGGTTTCATCTGACTTGTTGCTGACCTGTTCTACTGAATGGATTACTTGATTTACCCGTCATTTCTTCCTGCCTGCTTAGTACAAAGCATACCATGTAAAAGGTTTAACCATTTCTTCACATTTCTTTTAAAATCAGCTCAAACATATTCTGGTTATGGCACCCATGCACTGGTCCAGTAATCAAGGAGCCTCAACCCTCACCACCAGCACCAGTGAGGGGCATCCACATTGAGAGGATAACAAGTACACACACACACACAGTAAAGCACAATTTCCCTTAAGAGCACACAGAGATCACAGTCAGTCTGGGGGCTGGTTTCTCCCTTTCTCTCCAGATCCCCAATAAGACTCCCCACTGGCACAGCTGTAGGGTTCAGATCTCAGCCGAGTAGTCACGCCAAAACCTCCAGTACCCTCTCTGTCCAACCAGTGCTTTATGTCCCTGCTCAAGTAGCTCACACTTTGAGATTTGATTTATATACAAACACACAGACACTCCGGGGGAAGGCTGGCACAGGTTCTCCAGCTATGCCCCCTTCTGCCCAGGCTATAGGGTAGTAATCCAATGCCACTAGCTACTCCTATCAGCTACTCTAAAGGCCCTTACCAAAGGGTGTCCAATTCTACTGTGCAATTTTACTATTATCCAATTGGCAAGTGTGACCAGAACGTTTTAAGTCTATTTAGGAGTAAGTATCACCAAATACATGCAAGTACTCTAGGAGTTTAAATATCTCTATACAAAACAGCCACAGTTAAAAGGTTTAAAAATATTTAATAATAAATAAAAGCACAAGACATTACTTATCAATTCAACACAATGGCATTAGAGTATTCAGAAATCACAGGAAATAAAAACATTGTAGGATAGTCTCATATGAATATAAAAAACATCTAGAGTAATCTGGTTATATTCCTATCTATCTCTAAGGGAAATACTAAGATCTAAATATCTTACTTACAGAGCAAGGCACAGTGCTGGTGAGTTGATATTTACAGGTCTAGAAGAAGATACTAAATACAATACCTTCTTTCTGAGATAGTCCTTAAATTGATAATACACATTACTATCGGGTCATTTCAGATCACATCATTCTTGTCACTTCTGATTTAATTCCCAGGATAACAGAACTCAAAATGAAACATTTCTTTTTGATCTGCACCTGCCAGGAAGCCACAACAATAAAAGACACTTTACATGAGAAACCTAGTAATTATCTCTGTCTTAGGACAACAGAAGGAATTTCTAGCTGCAGACATCCTGATTCCGAGCTTGAGATCACACACAGTTGAAAAATCTTTACTTATCAGTTTTCTTCCAGCAGGGCGCACTGTGGTTACATTTCTGAAGCTCAACACATAACAGCTTTCTTTACATTTGTGAAACCAGCCTGTAGATCATATTAATATTTACAATGACAGAATTATTTACAAAATTCTATCTAGCTCAGTTTTTCATACCCTCCCCCCCCCCCCCGAGAACTCAAGCTAGTTTTTCAAGAGTCCCTTGAGAAACATTGCTTGAGAGGGTTGAGTCTATCTGGGCATACCTTACCCTATTCCCTGTCTTGAGAGCCCATCTGCATTGGCATTGCTAATCCCACTGCTGTGCTGCACTGACACATCTGCTTGCAACCCTAGGCTCCACCTTAGTAACTTGGCATTTTGCTGGCTGGCTCGATGTAACCATGTTAGGGGATTGTGATCTGTAACTACAGTGAATTCCCTTCCATAAAGATAAGGCTGAAGTTTCTGCAGTGCCCACACTATGGCTAGACATTCCTTTTCTACAGCTGCATAGCATTCCTCCCTGAGCTGGAGCCTATGACTGAGATAAACCACTGGGGTGCTCTTCTCCCTCTAATGAAATCTGGCTAAGTGCAGCCCCCACCCCATGGTTCGAAGCATCCGCCTGCACAACAAATTCTTTGCTATAATCTGGACTGGCTAACACAGGGGGTTCTCCCAAAGCTTCTTTAAGCTTCTGGAATGCTTGCTCATATGCTGTGGTCCACTCTACCTTATCTGGCCAGTTTCTCCTTGTCAGGTCTGTAAGAGGAGCAGCTATGGTACTATAACTGGGGACAAACTTTCTGTAGTATCCTGATGTCCCTAAGAATGCCCTCACCTGCTTTTTGGCAACAGGTGCAGGCCATGCCTGAATGGCTTCCACTCCCCACTCTATGTCCCAGGTAAGAGACCTCTGCCATACCCACCTGAAATTTTCTGGGCTTAATTCTCAGCCCTGCCCTCTGTAGTCTGCCCAGCACCTCCCTGACATGCTGAAGGTGCTCTTGCCAAGAATGGCTGTAGATGGCAATATCATCTAGGTAAGCAAGGGCAAAATCTCCTGCTCCTTGCTAGGGTATAATCTACCAGCCTCTGGAAAGCCGTTGGGGCATTTTTCATCCCAAAAGGCATATTTGTGAGCTCATATAAGCAAAAAGGAGTCACAAAGGCTGACCGCTCTCTAGCACTGGGAGTAAAGGGCACCTGCCAGTAACCATTAGTAAGATCAATGGTGGTAAGATACTTAGCCCCACTCAGCTGCTCTAGGGCTTCATCTGTCCTAGGCATGGGCTAAGCATCTGACTCTGTGTGACTATTTCCTGTAATCCACATAGAACCTGGTGCTGCCATCCTTCTTTGGCACCAGCACCACTGGGGAGGCCTAAGGACTGTTGGACTCAAATTACCCCTAGTTCCAACATTTCCTGTATATCCTCCCTCAGAGTCTATTTGACTCTCTCAGGAGCCCTATAAGGGGCCTGCCTAATAGGCCTTTGGGATCCTGTATCCACCTGGTGCTGCACCAGGTGGGTGCACCCTGGTTTCCCAGTGAACATATCCCCAAACTCCTGTAACACTGTTCGGATTTTGCTAACCTGGGTAGGAGATAGCTGCTGGGACATTGCTGCCCCTTCCACTGTGGTGTCAGTCCAAGCCTCACTGAGGAGATCAGTCACCAGATCTCCCTCAGACTCCTCCTGCAATCCACTGCAAATACTCAGCACAAGGGCCTCCCTGTCATGGTAAGGTTTCATCATGTTAGTATGGTACAGTTTGTGCCCCTGTTTCCTGCCTAGCAGTTCCACCATGTAGTGAACATCACTGACCTTCCTTACCACCTTGTAGAGTCCCTCCCAGGATGCCTGCAGCTTGTGTCTCACAGGAATGAGAACCATTACCTGTTGCCCTACAGCATACTCTTTAGCTCAAGCATTCCTGTCATACCAGACCTTTTTTTCTGCTGTTGGGCTTCTGCTAGGTTCTCCTGGGCCAAGCCCATGAGTTCCCAAAGCCTTGTCCTGAGGTTTACAACAGATGCCACAACAGACTCCTTGTGGGATTCTCTCTCACCATCCTACTCATTTCAAATTAAGTCTAAAGGCCCCCTCACCTTATGGCCATACAACTCCTCAAAGGGTGAAAAACCTGTGGATTCCTATGGAACCTCTCTGTAAGCAAATAGATGGTGCAAATATTTGTTCCACTCCCTCTTATACTGGTTTGCAAATGCCCATGGCATGGACGTGAGTGTAGAGTTTAACCTCTCAACAACACCATTAGTCTGGGGATGGTAGGGGTGGTCTTTAGGTGCTTCACCCCACAGCACTTCCACAGACAAGCCAGCAGGTCTGACATGAAATTGACACCTCTGTCAGTCAGTATTTCTTTTGGGAAACCTACCCTGCTGAAAATCTCTAACAAAGCATTTGCCACCATTTCTGCCTCAATGGAGGGCAAAGCCACTGCATCAGGGTATCTTGTAGCATAATCTACTACCACTAGGATATATTTTTCCCTGTGGAGCTTGGGATACTCAGGAGGCCCCACAATATCCATAGCTACCCTATGAAATGGCTGCTCAATCACAGCAAGGCATCAAAGGATCTTTCACCTTGTCTCCTGTCTTGCCTACCTTTTGGCACTGCTCACAGGTCCTGCAATAACCTGTTACATCTCTGGAAATCCCAGGCCAATAAAAGTTCTGTATAATACGTCTCTTTGTACATTTTATGCCCATATGGCCTGCAAAAGGAATATCATGGGCTATGGTTAGAAGTGCCAGAAGCTAGGCTCTAGGCACTACCAAATGCTGTATTCACTCACCTTCTAGCCATCCCTCAGTGGCCGATTCTCTATACAGTAACCCTTTGTCCCAGTATACAGAATCCCCCTTCCCTTGAAAATCAGGTGCCTCACTAGCTACCTCTTTCAGGCCTTGTAATGTAGGGTCTGAGAGCCGAGCCCATCTCAACTCTCTCTTTGTAACCCTCCCCAGCTCCCCTTCCACAGGAAGTCTGTTATCCTCTGACAACAGTGTCTCACTGTCAGGCTGGGTACTACTACTCACCTCTACCCTTGCAGTCACTCTGTCCAAGGGCCCATCAGAAAAATTGTGAATGACTTGTTATTTGGTATTGAAATTGAGAAAAACAAATATTATGACATGTTGAAGGATGTTGAGTTAAAATGCATGAAAGTATTTGAAAGAAAAGCTAAGAAAATTGATAGAGACATGTTTGAATATGGTAATAACACACATTACCCTTCACCAAAAAAGGGGGTGTAATAACAATAAATATTCCA
Organism: Protopterus annectens; assembly: GCF_019279795.1. Lineage (NCBI taxonomy): Eukaryota > Metazoa > Chordata > Ceratodontiformes > Protopteridae > Protopterus > Protopterus annectens. The sequence goes on from NC_056748.1 coordinate 33,489,564, forward strand.
ACCACGAATCTGGGGCATACAACGAGGTTTTTGACAACCATGACATGTGCAATGACTAAGGTCCATTTCATAATGAAACTGACCCTTTAGAATACCCCTCCCCTCGGAGATCCGAAAGGTTGAAAAAGAAAGAACCCATAAACTACAACAACCAGAACTTTTACCAAAATCGAAGGAACAGGCAGCGGAAATAAAAACTGTAGAAGATATAATTATCAATGAATGTGTATACAGTTATAAAGGTTTTAAAATATTTAACTACACTAATCTCACTGTCACTAAAACACATTTCAACTTGTTTTCCAAAGCTTTTACCTACATTCCCAGGGTCAAAGCCAACATAGTTGATGTATTGGTGGATGTTAAAATGTTTGTGAGACAAAAAAACTTTGAGATACTTTTTAATGGTTTAGATAAAAGACACAGTACTAGTATTTTGAAGAAAAGGAGTACTTTTAACCCACCGTTACATCCACAGCTCAAAATTTTTGAAAATGTTTTAGAGAAGCGTGTTAGAGATGAGCTTACATTTAATAAAGTACCCCCCCCCCAATCTCACAAAGGATGAATTCAACATCCTTGATTCTTGTAGAACAGACAAGAATCTTAGAGTCATGAAGCCTGATAAAGGAGGAGGGGTGGTTCTGATGGACCAAATAGACTATGAAATCAAAATGCTAAACATGTTGAATGATGAAAATACATATGAAAGTGTGTCCTTGAATGAGTTTAACATTGCGAAAAGGAAAGTTTCAATATGTCTTAACGACTTACTTCTTGAGGGGCTTATTGACTTAGAAACTTACAACTACCTGCATGTTGAGAAACCACAATTCCTTCTATTTTTGGTATACCTAAGGTCCACAAGAACCACTTGGACCCACCTCTTAGACCCATTGTTACAGCGGAGGGCTCTTTGACAGCCCCCCTAGCCAAATATATTGACTTCCATTTGAAGCCATTTATATTGGAACATTCCAACATTTTAAAAGACTCGTGGGATTTTTTGAAACACATTGATGCCCTACAGAAAACAAATACCCCATTTTTTATTTCTTTGGATGTGGTGGACCTATTTACTTGTATTCCCCATGAAATAGGTCTTTTATGGTTTGAGCAATTTTTGGAGAGTCAAATTTCCATTTCTTTCAACAAGTTTCGTACCTGCTTGATTCTTATGGACTTAATTTTGAAAAACAATTTTATATACTTTCAGGGTGAGTATTACAGACAATTAAAGGGTGTAGCCATGGGTGCACATTGTGCCCCCTTATATGCCAACATTATATTACTCAGGAAAATAAATTTGTTTTCAATTCCCATTTCAAAATTTTGTGGAATTACTATGGTCGTTTTTTGGATGACATTTGTCTTTTTTGGAATGGCACTGCTGACCAGTTTCTTGAGTTTTATGAATATGTCTCGCATACCACTGACTTTCTAAAATTTACTTACAAAATAGACAGTTCCCAACTTAGTTTTTTAGATGTGAGCATACAGAGAACAAATCAGGGGTTGAAATCTAAAATTTATAGGAAGGAGACCTTTTCTAACACCTACTTGCATTTTTCTAGTTCTCACCCCCCTTATCAAAAGAAGGCAATTGTCAAGGGTCAGCTAGTAAGAGCTAGCAGGATGACCTCAGATGAGACAGATTTCCAGATAGAATGTGAATTTATTGCAAGTATGTTTCGAGAAAGAGGTTACCCCATGATTTGTTAGAAAGACTGATACAAGAAGTTAAAACAGCAAGGACCACAAGGTTTTTGCCTATCCTGGGGAATTCAACAAAAATTTTTGGCAACACCAACACTAAAACAATTCTCCAGTAGATATAAAACACTACAATTCAGCTTTGACTATTACTTTCAACGGCGAAACCAACATAGTTAAAAATATTATTAATGACGAGTGGAATAGGTTTGCCAGTTTTTCAGATTTGAATCTGAACTTTGAAGAATCCTTAAAAGTAGTATTTAAAAAAGGACATAACATTAAGAGCATACTTGAGGGTGGAAAACAGGTCACACATCTCTCAAACAAGTTGGGTACACATAAATGTGGAAGCTGTCATTATTGTGTCAATATCAATGAAGGTGAGAAAATATATTTGAAAAGTAGAGGTAAAATTATCACCACTAAAGGATTTGCAAAATGCAATACGTGTGGTTTGGTATACATGGTGACCTGTGAGGCATGTGATTCCTTTTATATAGGGAAAACCGTGAGAAGGCTGAGACAAAGGGTGTATGAGTACCTATATGACGTAAGGAAGGAAAACACTAACAACGCTTTGTTTAAACATACTTTAATATGTAAATCTGCAAAATTCCTATTCTTCGTCATAGAGGTATTACCCCCCCGATCCCAGGAGTGGTCCTTGGGAGGCCTCTTTAGAATACCGAGAGTTATTTTGGCAATTAATGCTTGAGGCTAGCAGTCACCCAGGTTTAAATGAAATGATCTCTCTAAAACCTGTATTAAAGTTGAGATCAGTCAAGTTATAACCACTCACCCATATATCAGTTGTATTTATATATATATATATATATATATTTTTTTTTATATATATATATATTTTTTATACACATTTTAATATTTTTCATACATACATTTTTACATGTTTTTCAAACATTTTGCACACAGGTAAATTTTTATGTGTTAATTAAATTTTTTTATGTATTAATTAAAATGGTTTTTAGAGCATACAATATTTATATACATTTTAATTATGCCTTTTTGCTATGTATTCTTACCTGTAAAGTCTTTGTTTCACCACTAGATGGTGATATTGTTACTTTGATTTTGTTAAGAAATCTGTAATTTCAATAACAAGGATGTTAATTGAATGTATTAACATTTTAATTAGTTAGGAGACACCATTGGTAGATTCAGATAACATCTGACAGATTCAGCACACTGAGTACTGTTTAACTTTTCTGATGAAGTGCATGTCGACAAAAACGCGCTGAGAACTGTAGCAGCGTTATTGTTTTTGTTTCTGTACTGTGAGGTGTGTTCGTGGAGTGAAAATAAACATCTCTTGCTGATCTGCTCTGCCTGTCTTTTGAGATGACCATCAGTACCCACAAGCAGCTGTGGTTCAGCTTCAGTCTCACTTCTACAGGGCAGCTCCCTCCCTGAAGTAACCACATCACCAGTCCTGGCTGCAAGTATGTGGTCTGAATGGGTCTCCCCCAAGCTACCAGACCCACATGCTTGTCTCCAAGACTGACTGCGTGTAACTGTATGAGCACATGGTACTGCATTATCAAAACCATTCCCTATCTGAACATCTGCAGGATGGTAGTTCGGTACCCCTGTTGTCTGAAGACAACCTACTACTGGCATTTTGTCTTTCCCACTTACTGGCTCTCACACATTTTGTTCCCCACCTTACCTCCATGGACATATATGCTACATGGCCCCACTGATTGCATTCAAAACATTTAAGCCTAGGTCCTGAACTTGTACCTAGACTAGTGGCTTCCCCTGCTACTGTCAGATTCTGTTTCTGGGCTGCCCACCATGGGTTCCCTTAGACCCATGAGCAGTACTGGGTGTCCCTTTCCTGTGCAGGGATGCCCTACTGGCTAGGTACAGGTCTCCCTTCTTCTGCAGCTCATCTGCAGTAGAGCATTGTCCATCAGCTAACCAGATCCTCATGTCCTTAGGCAAAGTACTAAGGGCTTGTTCCCTCACCAAACCAGCCCTTCAAAAGTCGTGACCTGACATCCACTCACCCACCTATGAAAATAAGTGCTTAGTTCAGCAACATTTGCACACACTTTCATCTGCCTTGCATCTATGCTCAAAAAATGTTTTTCTATAAACTTCAGGTGTTCGCTTAAAAAATTCTAGCAAACAATTCTTTACAGCATTATAATTTAAGAAATCATTGTCAGACAGTTTGGACAAAATAGTTACAGCTTTACCATGGAGTAAGGGGGTCAGGAACTGTACCCAGAGCCTTTGGTCAACATCATACTGTTTACATACCCTCACATACCCTCTCAAACATATGAAACTATCAAAATTATCACCCTCTGTAAACTGTGGAAGAAATTTACTGCCCTTTGTTGCTTCTGTGGTTCAGTTACTCCCCTCCCCATTACCTCCATGCCTCTGGCAAAGAGTCAGCATCTCCTTTTCATGTTGCCTGTGCCTCTCCTCCTCATCTTCCAGGTGAATCAGTTTCTTATTTTCCTCAGTCTCTCTACTGCTTCTATTTCCAAATGCTTGGCCTCCAACTCAAGTCTCTTTAGCTCCAGATGGATTTTTAAGTCCTCTGCAGAAAGGTTGAGCTGTCCATTCTCTGAGTGTTGTACATCTCCATGGCCAGTCTGATCATCCTCCTGATTGCTGTTTTCTGATGCAGCTGCGACCAAAGCTGTAATCATGTCTGCCTTAGTCAGGTTTCCATGCACCAGTCCTTTAGCCTGGCACATCTCAGCCAACTGGCTCCTTGTCAGTTTGCCATACTCCTCTGCTGACATGCTTGCCTGCTCTCCCTGACTAACTAAAGAAATAAAACAATTGTTATCTGAACTCTGAATGTTCACTGCATGGCTGATTTAGAGTACAAAAACACCTTCAATGATCACTGTACACAACATACAGAAATTCACTATCCACACCACTAGAAGCCAATTAATATGTGATGTGGCTAACTCACCACTATCAAACAATTAATAGCTGATGTAGATATCCCACCACTGCCAAACAGTATGTGACACCCATGTACTTGCCCAGTAATCAAGGAGCCTCAATCCTCACCACCAGCACCAGTGAGGGACATCCACATTGGGAAAATAACAAGTACACACACAGTGAAGCACAATTTGCCTTAAGAGCACACAAAGATCACAGTCAGTCTGGGGGCTGGTTTCTCCCTTTCTCTCCAAATCCCAAATAAGACTCCCCACTGGCACAGCTATAGGGTTCAGATCTCAGCCAAGTAGTCAAGCCAAAACCTCCAGTACTCTCTCTGTCCAACCAGTGCTTTTTGTCCTTGCCCAAATAGCTGACACACACACACACTTTGCAATTTGATTTATATACAAACACACAGACACTCCTGGGGAAGGCTGGCACAGGTTCTCCAGCTATGCCCCCTTCTGCCCAGGCTATAAGGTAGTAATCCACTGCCACCAGCTACACTTATCAGCTACTCTAAAGGCCCTTACCAAAGGGTGTCCAATTCTACTGTGCAATGTTACTATTATCCAATTGGTAAGTGTGAACAGAACTTTTTTAAGGCTATTTAGGAGTGGCTTATACAGTATCACCAAATGCATGCAAGTACTCTAGGAGCTTAAATATCTCTACACAAAACAGCCACAGTTAAAAGGTTTTAAAAATATTTAATAAAAACATAAGACAATACTTATTAATTCAACACAATGACATTAGAGAGTTCAGAAATCACAGGAAATACTTAAACAACATTGTAGGATAGTCTCACATAAATATAGAAAACAGCTAGAATAAGTTGATTATATTCCTATCTATCTCTAAGAGAAATACTAAGATCTAAATATCTTACTTACAGAGCAAGGCACAGTGCTGGTGAGTTGATGTTTACAGGTCTAGAAGAAGATACAAAATGCAATACTTTCTTTCTGAGATAGCCCTTAAATTTTATACTACATATTACTGCAGAGTCATTTTAGATTACATCATTCTTGCCACTTCTCTGATTTAGTTCCCAGGCTAACAGAGCTCAAAATGTAATTTCATTTTGATCTGCACCTGCCAGGACATCACAGCAATAAAAGACACTTTACATGTGAAACCTAGCAATTATCTCTGCTTTAGGACAATAGAAAGAATTTCTAGCTGCAGACATCCTGTCTCAGAGCTTGAGATCACACACAGTTGTAAAAATCTTTATTACCAGTTTTCTTCCAGCAGGGTGCACTGTGGTTACATTTTTGAAGCTCACAGCAGTTTTCTCTATATTTGTGAAATCAGCCTGTGGATTATATTAATATTTACAATGACATAGAATTATTTACAAAATTCTATCTACCTGGGCTGGCAGCTCCTCAGTTTTTCACACTGGTATCTAGACCCTTCCTACAAATTCAGTACATTGGCACTCATAAGTGCATCTCTTTCTCCAGGCACTAAATATCATGACATCACAGTTTACATCACCATCTTTTGTCAGCCTGTTTGCAATAGGAACACTGAAGCAATGCAAGAACAACTGCTCAACTCTTCCTATAAATGATCCCATATGTGAGAGGTACAAGTATATACTAACCTTGGAGGGCAACCTCCTGATTGACTCTTCCTATAAACAATTCCATATGTGAGAAGAGCAAGCATGTACTAACCTTGGAGGCCAACCTCTTCATAGGTTTATAGGTGTGTACTAGGCTAATGTCGGTCTTTACAAGCCTAGCCCATAGAAGTATCTTGCATCATGCTGCCCGACATTAGTTCCCAGTGCCGCTATCAAGTAGAGCCACTGGAGTGATCCCGGGTTGAACTTTCTATTACCCAGCCATGCATCAAGATTGTTTAATGCCTAGGATCCTCTTCGTGAGGTCAGCCAGGTGGGGAACATGTGCATATCCATGTATGTTTTAGGTGTTCTTTCAGGAGTCTTTTAAATGTAATCTTTGAGCCTGGTGAGGTAATAGCAGTAGGTTGAGTGTTCCAAATGTTGCCTATATACTTATGGAAGAGGGAGTTCCCTGCTGTTTTCTTGGTCTTGGTGACCTCAATTAATTTCTTTGTCGCTAGAGCGAAGTTGTCTACTTATATATAGGAGAAATGGTTTAGTAATATTAGAAAAACAACAGGGCTTTCAAATAGTTAAAACAGCATGAAAAGGGAGAGTGCTGTTAGGAAGTACAGGATTGGGGGGGGCAAGCTAACGTCAGTGGTGGAGTGCTTTAATTAAAAATAGAAATTAAACAAGGGCTAGCAATTAATTTTGTCCAGAGGATAAATATACTTTATGTATATTCTGAAAATAACACTGATGTCAAAGTTGCCCGGAACTGTTAAAGAGCACAGCAGGCCAGTGGATCGAGCTTGGCTTGCCGGGGATGCAGGGAAAAGTAGATTAAAAGGATAAGCTGGGAAGAAAAATAAATAATATTAACACAAAATACTGCAGTTGTTATTAAGAAAAAATGCAAAAGGTGATAACAGAGGAGTAGAGAGAAAAAAATAACTAGGTAATCTATACACAGATAGATAGCTCAGTTTGTGGGATTATGTGGCCAAGGCAGGTATGAACCTAGCCCTGAGCAGTATCCTAATGTTGCCCAGAAAGATACTGCAGTACAGGAAGGAAATGATTGACTTCAACAAATGGCTAAGTTTCTGGTGTCATTCTAAGGGGATCCAGTATCTGTCTGCTTGGGATGACATGACTGACAGACCTTGATGCTTTGCCAGAGATGGCCTGCATCCATCACCCCTGGATTTCCAGATACTGGATAAGGCTCTTGCCACCCCTATAGTGCCTTTTTAAGGGTGGGAGGCTAGCATAAAGGGTGAGAGGCTGGCATAATGGTTAAGGTGTTTACCTTACAGACACAAGGTACAGGGTTTGATTCTCACAGGGGATAATTTGCAAGGCTTAAAATGGCCCACAAGGGCAGTTAGTCGAGTACTAATCTATGAACCTATGTTCCAAACACCAAATTACCACCGTGACAGCTATAATTAAATGCAATCTGAGGGTCATGCTGCTCAACGCTAGAAGTCTAAATCTCAAGATGCACTTGCTTAAAGCACTCCTAAAAATGGAGAACATCAACATTTGTGCTGTAACAGAGACCTATTTTAAAGCAACAGAAAGCACCCCTGCACTACCAGGCTATAACTCATTCCATACGTTTTGGCCCCAGAACATGGACCGAAGCTCCAAAGGCAGTGGTGTCTCCATATTCATAAAGGATATGCACACCTCCAGACTAATAGCCCAGCATAATGCATCTGAGATACTTCAGGTACCACTAACATTGGGTAAGACAGTGATTCAAGTCACAGCCTGCTATAGGTCCCCAACCATGTCCCAAGAGTCTCACTCTATGTTCCTAAGCACCCTGGAAGCTATTGGGGTCCAATCCAACACTCTAATACTAGGTGACTTCAACTACCCCTCCATCAACTGGGAAAACTACTCATGCACCAATACACTGGCCCAACGTTTCCTGGAATTCATCAATTTCAATGCCCTGGACTAGCTCATTCTTACCCTCACTAGAGGAAGCAACATCCTTGACCTAGTTATTACAAACATGGGCAACTGTTTGCTCTACATCAATAGTCAAGTCCTCCCTGGTTAGATCCGACCACAAAATGATCACCATGGAAATCCACATCTCACCCATACCCCCCGCAAAGGTAACCACCATGGAAAATTTCTCCAAAGCTGACTTTGGGCTCCTAAAAACAGAGGTGGCTAACTTCACAGCACACATGTCAAAGGAAAATAGATGCATGACTGCCAAATCATACACCAATGCACTGTACGAACACGTACATAAATGCAGGAACTAGCCATACCCAACAGAACCAAGACGCTCTCATCCAAAAAAGGAAGTCAATCTGGTGGTTCCCTGCCATTAATAAACTCTACAACAGAAGGAAGAAAGTGTTGCAGAAAAAGGTGAAGTCCCAAGACTGGAAAAACTCCCTTATTAGCCTCGACAAAAAGTTGAGATCCCTCATCAAAACCTCTAAAGCCAGCTATGAAGGCAGAATTGCGGCAGACACTAAACACAGCCAGAAAAACCTTCTAGTTATATCAAGAATCTCCACGGCAATACCCAGGTTTGCTTTGAGTTACTGCACAATGGTACCTCCTATACTGAGCCAACAGATATTACCAACATACTGGCCGACAGATTCAGTGCCAATTTTACCTCTCTCTCCCCGTCAAAGAATCAATCACAATACCAGAGGAATGCCAGGCACCCAGCATTATTGCAGCACAGGTTAAAGCTGCACTGTTCAAGGCCAAGAATACAGCTTCCATGGGACCTGACAATATTTTATTTCACATTTGTTAACCGGGTTATTCCAACTGAGTATGAAAACAAACCCATTTACAGTGTAGACCCAAGGGGAAACAGCCCCAGCAAACATAAGCAAAGATAAACATACAGGGCAAAAACTATTAAAAACAATACTGCAAATACGAAATTAATTATAAAGAGAAAAACAAAAGAAAAAAAGTATGAACATTAAGTGTTGCAATGATAGCAGTGGTCAAAATGAACTACCCTATCTGGAGCATTTCTCCCCGGGCTTCCGCTAAAAACAGGATCTGTGGAACCGAGTCGGACTTTCCCGGTCAACAAATGTTAAATAAAAAATAAATAAATAAATAAAATATGAAAGCAAAAACAGAAAGATAATCGTTGTTCAAAAGAAGGAAAATGTACAGACATTGATAGGAAGTGGGGGGGGGGGATAGTGTGGAGAAAGGGAGGAGGAGAGAAAGGAGGGGAGTATAGTAATAGAGCTGAGGGTTTAGGAGGTTAGTTTAAGCAGAAGTTACTAACAAAGAAAAAGTTAGGAGATGCAACAGGTTATACAGCAGGTCAGACTAAGACTACGTGTGGTCAAGGCAATGGCATAATTTCAAGTTTAGTAGGTGGGATTTAAGCTCCTTTTTAAAACAGGGAAAGGAAAGTTTGGATCTAATATGGAGAGTTTGTTCCAATTTAGTGAGACAGACTGTTTGTAAAGTAGTTTGCCAATATTCCTTTTGGGTTTATGAACTGAGAGAAGATGCTGATCAGCACTCCAGAGAGGCCAAGGGGGAGTAGAGAAAAACATGGGAGGAGAGAGCAGGGCAGGCTAAGGGGTTGTTGAGTATGGAAAAGGTAGTGTGGAGTTGCTGTTGTAGGAGAAGGTGCAGAAATTCCAGCCACTGAAGTTTGTTTAGTGAGAGGCAGTGATGCGATGAGAGTGGTTGGTTTAGAATAAATCTGGTAATTTTGTTGTATGTTTGTTCCAGTTTCTGCATTGAGATAGTTTGGATATTGGTAAGGATGGGGGAAGCATGTAGAAGACTAGGTAAGTGAAATGCCTGCAAAAGAGTGTGTTTAGTGGCAGGAGTGAAGAATTTTTTGTTCCTATAAAATAGTCCAAGTTTTTGGTGGGTTTTTTGATGGCCTGTTGTATTTTCAAATTTTAGTCAGTCAAATTTTAGTCAGTCATCAATTATTACCTCAAGGAGTTTGGTGTGTGAGGCAGGGGAGATAGTGGTGCCATCTACAGAGGAAAGATAAAAATTGGATTTAAGGTGAGAGAGTGTCTGAGGTAGGAAGAGAAGGAGTTGAGTTTTCTTAGGGTTAAGGATTAGTTGATTGTTTCTGAGCCATTCTTCAACAGATATAAAGGAATTCTGCATTAGTGTGTGTAGTTCAGAGATAGTATTGGAGATAGATAAGAGAGTAGAGTCGTCTGCGTATTGTATTACAGATGAGAGACTGCAGGATGAATGTAGGTTGTTGGTAAAAATGTTGAAAAGGAGCAATCCAAGTATGGAGCCTTGGGGTACTCCTAGATGAACAGCAAGGAAGGGTGAGAAAGCCTGCTGCCATCTAACAGCTTTTCTGCCAGTAAGGTAGGACTGGAACCAGCCAAGAGTAGAAGGAGAGAGGTTTAGGTCTGAGAGTGTGCTAGGAAGGATGGAATGAGAGACCGTGTTGAAGGCTTTAGAGAGATCAAGGAATAGACAGGAGATGAGGAAGCTGTTGTCCCTAGCCTCTTCAACCTTTTGAGTAAAGGACAGTAAGGCAGTGAAGGTACTGTGTTTAGGGCGGAAACCATGTTGAGAGGGGGTGAGGAGATTTTCAGGAATGAGCTAGGACAGTAGTTGAGTATGTATACATTTTTCAAGGATCTTAGAGAGCGGTGAGAGAATAGTGATTGGTCTATAGTTAAAGGGTTCAACAGAGTTGCCACCTTTGTGCAGAGGAGTGGTATAGAAGGATTTCCATATTTCCACTATGGTAGATTCCTGAATGGAGTGGTTGATTAAGATAGATACAGGGTATGCAATAGAGTCAGTCGCAATTTTCAGAAATTGAGGGGGGGAGTTCATCTGTAGAGGGAGAGCATGGTTTTACGTTAAGAAGCAGGAATTTAATATATTTAGTAGAAACAAGCTGCAAGGTAAAAGGCTGAGAGAGAGGAGCATAGAGGTTTAGGGGAAGGTGAGGATGACACCGAAGAGTTGGGATGAGCAGAGTTACCAGAGGGTAGGAGTTTAGAGATGCTGTCTATGAAGTGTTTGTTGAGTAAGTCTGCAGTTCCAGAGGGAGAGTGATGCGGGAGATGGTTAGGGATGGTAGGAGAACCAATGTGGAGCAGGGAGTTGATAGCGCTCCAGAATATTTGGGGGTCATTTGGATGAGAGCTTTGAAATTTAGTCAAATATTGGTGTTTATCCAAAATAAATTTTTTACACAATTTCTGCATTGCTTATAACCTTGGAGAAAGGTGGGAGTTTTAGTGGTTTGCCATTTTTTCCATAGAGCCTCTCTTTCATGCATCAAAGCAGGAGTAGCTTTGGAGAGCCAGGGGGTGAAATTAGATTTGGTTCTGATTTTACGAGTTGGGGCAAGAGAGTTTAGGACATCAAGGAAAAGGTGGTTGTATTTAGTAACAGCATCACTGAGCAGGAGAGTTTTTAGGAAAGACCAGTTGATGACAGAGAGTCTATAGTTAAAGGTTTCAGGGGAAAAGTTAGTCAGTTTCCTACAATCTCTGTAGAGATGGGGCTTAGAGAGATGAGGAGGTGCCTTAAGATAGAGATGGGAGAATGGTCACTAATAGATTCAGGGAAGGTAGAAGGGTTACAGTAGTTGTTTGGAGAGTTGGTCAAGATCCAGTCAATTGTGGAACCAGTAGTGTTTTTACTGTAGTGGGTAGGGGTAGTGATCAGTTGTGAGAATCCATACAGGTTTTTGAAATGTTGGGATGAGTCACTAACAAGATAGTTCCAATCTATATTAACATCTCCAAGAATGAAGGTTTCATAGGGGATGGAGGTGTTTATCCAGGAGAGTATATATTCAAGGATAGGGATGTTTTTATCTGGGGGATATAGAGGCAATAGCAAGCTTCCTATAGTTATTGATGTAGCAGTCTAGGAACAGTAGTTCAGCAGGGGAGAAACTAAGCAGGGTTATGTCTATAGGTGTTAGCATCAGTGAGACAGAGTACAAGATAGCCACCCCACTGCCTTTTTTGGATGTCCTATCAGACCTATAGATATTGTATTGAGGTGGGAGAAATTCAGAGGAATTGATATGAGGTTTTGGCCAGGTTTCCAATAGCGCCAGGATGTGAGGTTTGTGTTGGGCCAACCATGTGTGAAGTTCGGATGTTTTGTTGTTTAGGCTTTGGATGTTCATTGCAGAGAGAGAGAGAGAGATGTTTGAGGCTGATATTTCATGATGTTTTTGGGGGGACCGCAGATGAAGGTGGGGGGTGGAGAGAGGGGAGGGACCAGGATTAGGATGGATGTCACCAGAAACCAGAAGAGCAAAGACAAGATGAAAAAGGTGAGGGTGGTCAGTAAGGGGAATGGGGTACTTGAGTTTGGACTTAGGAGTAAGAGCAGGGTAGGTCATGAGTTTAAATTTAAGACATTGAAAGGGGGAGAGACAGAAGACAGAGGGGGCAATAGTCAGTGGAGCTTGGTTATATGTTGGAAGAGGTCTGGGAAAGGGAAAGGTGGGGGAAGGGAGAGATATGGAGCTCAGTGTGGTAGGAAGTGCTTAGGGTTAGTGAGATTAGAAGTGGGAGAAACAGCAGTAAGGATAGCATTGTGTGACGGGAAAAATAAGGGGAAGAGTTAGAGGGAAAAATATAAAGAGACTATTAGGGGAGGGTAGTGGCTACTCTCCATAAAGGGGAGCGACTACAGACTCTGGGAATTATCGCCCCATTAGCCTGATGAGTCTGATATGTAAAGCTATGGAGCACATCATCATGGACCTAATTAACAAGGATATAGGGAATCTCCACACAATTTTGTTTTGTGAAAGGTAGATCATGCCTGCTCAACCTGGTTGACTTCTTTGAGTCAATTACCAAAGCTGTGGATGAGGGCAAGGCAGTTCATACAGCCTACCTCAATCTGGCCAAGGCCTTTGATACCATTCCCCACCAAGGAATTATTGATAAACTCACCAAACTAGGTATCAACCCCAATATCACTAGGTGGGTTGCAAATTGGCTCACATATAGAACCCACAATGTGAAAGTAGCAGACTCCAAGTCAGACTGCCAACCAGTCACGAGTGGAGTCCCACAGGGATCGGTCCTGAGTCATGTCCTGTTTGGCATCTACATTGCAGAAGTCCAGGCCAACACAGAGGGATTCTGGCTGACCACGTTCACAGATGACTGCAAGCTGAGAGCCATTATTAACTCCCCAAGTGATGTAGACAGCCTACAGAAAGGCCTCACTGAGACCAATGACTGGTGTCAAAACCATGGCCTTAAGCTTAATGCCAAAAAATTTGTCATCATCCCCTTTGGGAAAAACTCAGTTCCCACCAATTAACACATCAATGGGAGCCCACTGAACACTGAAAGTGTTATGAGAGATCTGGGGACACAGGTTGACAGCAACCTCTCCTTCGACCACCACATTGCCACTGTGGTCAGAAAGTCGTTCTATGTGGCACATCTCATTACCAAGAGTTTTACATCCAGAAAGAAAGAGGTCATCATCTTTCTCTACTCTTCCCTCATTAGGCCAATCATTGAGTATAATGCTCCATTTGGCATGTACCTCACTAGACACATGCAACAGCTGGAAAGGCCACAAAAGTACCTCATGAAGAGAATCTTAGGCCTTAAACACATGTCTTACACACAGACTCAAAAAAAACTCCAGCTATTATCTGTCTCATATCATCTACTAAGAGGTGATCACTGCTTGACTTATAAAGCCATATCTGACCCAGCTTTGTTAGAAATGCAACATTAAAAGAAATCCCTCCACACCACATGCTCCAGGCTGTCCAGCAGTGACACAGAGATGATGTGATAAATCTATCCCTCCAGCACATCCTATTTATATCCGTATAAGGTAGGTTTAAGTCACTTGCTCTAGTGGTTTTGGTGGGGAATATGTCAGGCACATGTCACCTCTGAGCAGACGGTATGACTGAAATAGAGCTGAGTTTTTTGGTGAGGAACTTTTGGGGTCTCTCCAATTGCTGCATGTCGGGTGAGATACATCCCCGATGGGGGGCATTGTACTACATCATTGTCTGATAATCAGGTGGGCAATGTAGAAGGTCTTTTCAACCACGCTAACTTCAGGCCATGGCTCTGGCACCAGCTATCTGTTTCCCGTGAGTCCCCTTCTGAGGATATCCGTTGTCCGATGTTTTCCTTCAACTATGGCGTCCAGTTTCATCTCATCTGCACTTCAATAAAGTCCTCCCATGTTGGCCTGTACTTCTGAGAAACTAGATGCCAAACAATAGGGGGCCAGGGACGAGCCTGTGGGACACCACTTGTGACCATCTTTGAGTCTGACCCAGCGCCAGCTAACCCTAACCCTGTGGGTTCTGTCCTTGTTTGCAACCCATCTTGTGACATATGCATGGGCTTATGGTAAAGTTTTTGTTTTTCCCGAGTGGGTATTGTGGGTATTGTGTCAAAAGCAAGGTATAGGGTCAAAGTGGTGGCTGTCCCTCATCAATCTATCTTTGTTTATGAGCTCCATTATGATCCTCCATAGCTTTGCAGACTAGACGACTACACTCGGCTGGGATTATCTCCTTTAGGGGAGAGGGGGGGAGGTTTGCACTGAACCTGTCTGCCAGTATGTTGTATGTGTCTGTGGTCTGTGGGGTGATTTTATTTTTGGTTTCATTTGGACTATTTCTGGAGTATCCTAGGAGTTTCCTTCCAGGAGGCTAAATAGCTGAAAATTGCCTTATTGATGAATCCATGGCAAGTGACTTCCCTTTTATGGATTTTGTTCTTCATGTAATAGCTTTTCTCTCTTATTGTAAGTTTTTTGTTAATGGATCCACCAGACTGACGGACGTTTGCCCTTTGTGGAAAGAGTCTTGGTTTTATTTGGGATTGCTGATGGTCATGCAGTCCCAGAGGTGTTCATAAGGCATTTTTTCTTTTTTGTTTCTAGGTGGTAGGTTTAGAATTTGAGCCCTTGCTAAAAAAGGCACTATGGGTGGCAAAGAGCCTTAGCCATATCCGAATCAGCATGGCTTGTCAAGCATGTCATCCCAGGCAGACACACACTGACCCCTTTGAAGAGACCTCAACCTCATTACCACAATCAACATAACATGCTGGAGGGACAGGTTCATAATCCAGAGACTGCCCATGATCTGGAATAGACTTCCCATACATGTCAAGCAGAGCACCTCACTGACCCTCTTCAAGAGAAGTCTTGATGAGTGGATGGGTATTAGAAAGTTCACCCCGGGGATCACTCCAGTGGCTCTACTTGATGCCAGGGCACTAATATGGGCTAGGCTTGTAAAGGCTCCAGGGCCATTAGCCTAGTACATACCTATGAACCTATGATGTGAAAATTAAGACAAGTTTTGTCAGTTATCACATTCAACAGATTAATGCAATTGCAAATATATCAGAAGGTGAAAATAGAAGATAACATTTACAGAACCAAGCACATATTACTACAGCACTCAACTTTCCTCACTTGTCTAGAGGAAAACAGTTTTTAGTACTTAATAAATAAGCACCTATCCAAGGGTCAGTGCCCGGTGTTTTCTCCTGTCTACCTGATGAATCTGGGCACCTTGAGGCAATGCAGCAATTGCCTCATGTACACAGACAACTCTCTCCTCTTACCACCCAACACTACAACCTATAAGAGATGCACTTATATAGCCAAACTGAAAGCAAAGCTCTCTCCACCCAAGACTGGACTAGACAGGCAAGAGGAGAAGGTAAACACTTGCACCACACCACACTCATCACATAGTCCCTCAAAACCTACACCACCAAAACAGATACATATAAACACAAAACACACATCTACATTCATGGAGGTTCTCAAAAATCGGCTCAAGCAACAGAGACCTCCAAAGCAGAAATGTAAGCAACCTCCACCACCCCCAACACAACCCAAATGACACACAGCCCACAAACTCAGTGTGCCACTCAACCATAGCCCATAAGGCATAACAACATACCCAATACTCTACTCATAGGTGAATCTATAGTCAGGCATACTGATGTTCCACTCACCAGGCTAAACAAGGAAAAAGTTACTGTCAGCTGCCTGTTGGGTGCCAGGATCTGCCACATAATGCACGCACTCAGGTCACTCCACAAGTACAAATAGGACTCTGTCATTGTCCATGTTGGTGTGAATGACCTGAGACGTACCTCCCTGGACTACATGAAGAGAGACATGGAGGAGCTCTCCGATCTTGTAGCCCAGGCAGGTATGACCCTAGCCCTAAGTAGCATCCTGCCATCACCCAGAATGATACCACAGTACAAGGACAAAATTATTGACTTGTCTAAGCTTCTGGTGTCATTCTAAGGGGATCCAGTATCTGTCTGCCTGGGATGACATGATCAACAAACCACGATGCTTTGCCAGAGATGGCCTGCACATGTAGCTCTTGGGATTCCGGATACTGGCTAAGGCTCTTGCCATCCCTATAGTGCCTTTTTCAGGCAAGGTTCAAATGACAAATTCACCACCGTAACCAGTACAAGCAAGCAAAATCTGAGGGTAATGCTACTCAATGCTAGAAGTCTAAAACTCAAAATGCATTCACTCGAGGCACTCCTTAAAATGGAGGACATCGACAGCTGTGCAGTGACAGAGACCTGGTTCAAGGCTCCAGAGACCACCACTGCATTACCAGGCTATAATTCATACCACACCTTTTGGCCACCTAACCTGGACCAAAACACTTAAGGCAGAGGCGTGTCCATATTCAATAAGGATATTCACACCTGGAGGCTAGATGTTCAGCATAATGCATCCGAGATTATCCAAGTGCAACTAACTCTGGGCAAGACTGCAATCCAAATTGTAACTTGCTACAGATCCCCCACAATGCCCCAGGATTCCCACTCCTCATTTCTTTATACACTGGAAAATATTGGGCAATTTTAACTACCCCACCATTAACTGGGAGAACTACTCATGTACCAACACTTTTGCTCAACATTTTCTGGAATTCATAAATTCCAACACCTTGGATCACCTTATCCACACCCCCACCAGGGGCAGCAATATCCTAGACCTGGTCATTACCAACATGGGCAAACAGTGTTTCACACCAGAGGTCAATTCCTCATTGGTCAGATCCGACCACAAGCTAATCACCCTAGACATCCACAACCCGCCCCCAACCCCACATTAGGGAAACCACCGTAAAATATCTCTCCAAAGCCAACTTCACACTTCTTAAGAAAGAAGTGGCAAACTTCACAACACCCATGCAGATGGGCAATAGAGGTACGACTGCTGAATCCTACACAAGTGCACTTTATACGCACTTACATGAGTGCATGGATCGCGCTATCCCTAACAGAACCAAGATGCTATCCTCCAAAAAAGGAAGCCAATTTGGTGGTCCCCTGCCATAAACAAACTACAACAGAAGAAAAACTGTTGCAAAAAACAGTAAAATCCCATGATTGGAGGAACTCCCTGGTCAGCCTCAGTAAGAAGCTGAGATCCCTCATAAAATCCTCCAAAACTAGTTATGAAAACAAAATTGCCACTGATTCCAAAGACAACCACAAAGCATTCTATAGCTATGTCAAGAATCTCAATGGCAACACTCAGATCTGCTCTGAGTTACAGTACAATGGTACTAAATATACAGAACCAACTGATATTGCCAACATCCTGGCAGATAGGTTCAGTGCTAACTTTACCCTTCTCTCACCCCCTAAAGGGTCCATCTCTATACCAGAAGAATGCAATGTTCCTATAATCACGGCTTCACAGGTAAAAACCACACTCTCCAAAGCCAAGAACACAGCATCCATGGGACCTGACAACATCCCAGGCTGTGTTCTACATGAACTACAGAATGAACTGGCACCCCACCTAAGCACCATGTTCAGTCATAGCCTCACATCAGGCTTTGTGCCCACTGAATGTCGTACAGTGATGGTTATCCCATTCCACAAAGGGGGAGCCACCATGGACCCCGAGAACTACCACCCCATTAGCCTAATGAGCCTGGTCTGCAAGGCCATGGAATGTATCATCATGGAACCTATAAACAAAGACACTGGTAATCTCCAAACTCTGGACCCCACCCAGTTCTGGTTTGTAAAAGGCAGATCATGTTTCCTAAACCTGATAGACTTTTTTGAAGCAGTCACCAAAGCCGTAGACAAGGGTAAGGTGGTTCACACAGCATATCTAGATCTCGCCAAGTTTTTTGACACCATCCCCCACTCTGGAATTATAGATAAACCCACTAAACTAGGTATAAATCCCTATGTCACAAGATGGGTTGCCAATTGGCTCACTGACAGAACCCACACTGTGAAAGTAGCAGACTCCAAATCCGACTTCAGACCAGTGACAAGTGGAGTACCACAGGGTTCAGTGCTGGGTCCTCTCCTGTTTGGTATCTACTTTTCTGAAGTACAGGCTAACACAGAAGGTCTCTGGCTAATGAAGTTCACAAATAATTGCAAACTAGGAGCCATAATCAAAACTCCTAACAATGTGGACAGCCTACAAAAGGGCCTCACTGAGATAGAAGCCTGGTGTCAAAGCCATGGCCTCAAAGCTCAATGCCAAAAAGTGCATTGTCTTCCCCTTTGGAAAAACTCTGTACCCATGAGCTACCACATAGGTGGTAGTCTACTTAACACCAAAAGTGTGATATGAGCCCTTGGGACACAGGTGGACAGTAGTCTCTCCTTTGATAATCACATCACCACAGTAGTCAGGAAATCCTTCTATGTGGCACACCTCATCACAAAAGGTTTCTCATCCAGGAAAAAAGAGGTCATTGTTCCCCTCTACTTATCATTCATGAGACCCATTATAGAGTACAATGCCCCTTTTGGTATGTACCTCACAAGACATCTACAACAACTGAAAAGGCCACAGAAATACCTCACAAAGAGGATTACTGGCCTCAAACAGATGCCCTACGCAGACCGTCTCAAAAAACTCCAGCTTTACTCCGTTGCATATCTCCTACTCAGAGGTGATCTCTGCCTAACATACAGAGCTATGTCAAACCCAGAGCTGTTGGACATGCTCCAAAAAGAAATCCCAATCCCGCCGAGCTACACGCTCTAGGGACCTAAACCTTGTCACCACAATAAACAGAACATGCTGGAGGGATAGATTCCTGTCCCAGAGACTTCCCATACTCTGGAACAAACTACCTATCTATATCAAACAAAGCTCCTCATTAGCACTCTTCAAGAAAAATTTTGATGATTGGATGGGAAATAGGAAATTCTCCCCGGGAATCACCTCTGGGTCTCTACTCGACAGGAGAACAGGAAAAAAATTTTCTTGGGTGGCGAAAGCCAGGGTACCTTTTTGGCTAGGCTTATATAGGCCCTAGGGCCAATAGTCTAGTATCTGCCTATGAATATTAGTCAGTATAATACTGTACATGTTATAAGCAGAGAAATGCGACATGGACTGCTAATATTTTAAGAAAAGATGTAGGAATACTGATACAAATTTAAGTGGCATAACATATTCTAAACCAATAGGTGAGGAAAAGTACACACTAATAACTAGGCAATTTTTAAAAATGCAATAAAGTGAGCAGCAAAGAAATAATATTCCGACAATAAGTGCTCTACACCAGTAACAAAGCTCTAACAAGTATACTCTAGTAAGTACAGTATCTGGGCCACACTAATACAATTGCTAGGTAAACAGTTTCAAGAACACATAGATGTACTGAAAATACTGTCTCCCATAAAAATACATGTCTTGCTTCATTGCACTTTACAAAGGTGTAAATCAACATCAATACATTTTACAAATGAAGAGAAACAAATATGAAAGATAACCTTAGGTATGGTCACTCCACCCGATGAGACAAGCAGCTACATCAAGGGGATTTTAAAAATGGCTTCTGTAGCTTAAGAAAGCTAGGTTAGGCTGCAATAGGTCTTGTGGGGGAGGGGGAGGACAGAATAGACCAGAAAAGTGGTGGATAGCAAATAGTATGAATGAAAAGGGCTGGCTCTGATTTCACAGATGTGCAAGTCTATAGAAACAATAAGAGAAGGCAGTAAGTACTCTGACTTGCTTGTTTTGCATACCTTTCTTACTGAAATAAAATAAACCAATTTTACCAAGGAGTTATTAGAAAGACAAGAATTTATAAGAGAAAAGGTTTAGTAGAAGTAGGAAAACAGCAGGGCATATTAATAGTTAAAACAGCATAAAAAGACAGACTGCAGTTATAAGTACAGAATGGGGGCAGCTAATGTCCTGAAACAATCAGAAAAAACAGTAGGTACTTTGAACCTTGTTTTGCATACCTTTCTTTTGAAATAAAATAAAAAACAAAAAACACTTGTACTAGGCGTATGTGGGATTTAGAAAGACCATACTTTATAGGAGAAAGGGTTTAGTAATACTAGAAAAACAGCAGGGCTTTCAAATAGTTACAACAGCATGCAAAGGGTGACTGCTGTTAGGAGGTACAGGATTGGGGGGTCAAGCCAACATCCGTGTTGGAGTCCTTTAAGTAAAAATAGAAATTAAACAAGGGCTAGCAATTAATTTTGTCCAGAGGATAAAACGTGTTTCTGTATATTCTGAAAATAACACTGATCCCAAGGTTGCCCAATTCTGTTAAAGAGCACTGCAAGCCAACAGATCGAACTTGGCTTGGCGGGGATCCAGGGAAAAGTAGATTAAAAGGAAAAGCTGAAGTATGACCACTCCATCTGACGAGACAAGCTGCTACACCAAGGGGATTTAAAAAATGGCTCCTGTAGTTTTATTTTTAGTATATAATTCTCTGATGCCAAGACTGATAGCAAAGGTCTGTAGCTGACCAAGTTTGCAGATGACTATAAAGTTGTAGCTGTTATCAACACCCCATCTGACTTCCAAATTCTTCAGGAGGGACTAAAGTGCATGAATAAGTGGTGGATTGACCATACCCTAAAGCTAAATGCCAAGAAATCTATCATTGTTTCCTTAGGCAACACTATGCACCTATGCACCTACCCCATAGGTGACACCCCTCTGAAAGCTGACTGAGCCGTAAGGGACCTGGGCACTTTCATTGTCAATGAACTATCCTTTGATTACAGTGCATCCATTGTTGTTAAGAAATCCTTTTATCTTGTTAATCTAATCACCAGGGGTATTTCTTCCAGATCTAAGGTAGTTACCACCCATCTCTGCTCCTCCTTCATCAGGATCACATTAGGATATAATGGCCCCTTTGGTATGTACCTAAGTATATGACAGCCTGACAGACCACAAAGGCATGACTTTCTTGAGCTACCCAGACCACCCTAAAATGCTCTCTTTTTCCTATTTCTTATAGACTCCTGAGAAGAGACATCTGTCTGGTATACAAATCCTGAAATGATCTAGTCCTATGCAACCTTCTGAACATCCACAAATCTAATAACACCTCCAAGATTTTAACTTCCAGTGAAACATAACTTGAACCTGCTGGGGAAATAAATATATATCCCAGAGAATCTCTCTTTTGTGGAATAGACTTCCTTTGGATATAAAACAAAGTAGATCCTTAACCCTTTTTATGCATAACCTGGACAAATAGATGGTCTATCATAAATATAGTCTTGGTCTGGCCTCTCAAGACCTCATTGAAAGTGGTTGAAACTAGATATAAATTAGACATGTCAATGAGTACCTACAATTTGGGTACTACAGCTAAGCCACTAATGGTTCTCTGGATCAACAGCCTCACATTGACCTATGAACCTATAAACCAAGTTTGAATACCAGTACAGGCACTGGAGGGAAGTGACTGGACTGGGGGGGAGAATAACAATGAGTGACCTTTGCTGGCTGCCCATCCTGTTCAAAGGGGTGTGGCTCTGGTGTGACATCGAGCTGTGGGACTTATGGGTAAGATCCTAATGAGCACAATACAGAGTAGTATATCACGGATGCCATGAGTAGCACTTAAGTGAGCAACAATACGTGGCTCTCACAGAAAATGCTGAGGGACTTATTCCATGACAGTTGAGTGGGTAGACAACTTGACTGTACCTGAAAGCTGATGTGCTCTCTACCACCCTTCTCCAACCAGAAGGTGATCAAATGGGATGATCTGGCTCTCTAAGGAGCAATGAACTGGTCATAGGGCTCTTGTTTAACCTGGAAATGCATGGCCTTTACTCCCAGTGGCATAAATGGGCCATGTAAGTACAAGTATAGGAGGCATGAGACAGGACATGGGGGGAGGGAATCTGCAGTGATGTATGGCCTCACAGTTAATCTTCAAAACACTGTACCATTACTAATGAAAAAAAAGACAAACATGGAAAAAAGACATGGTGCAACACCTTAACTGTGGAGTAAATGATCTGTTAGATATGTTAGAATAATTATTTATGATAATTGCATAAATTCATTAAGCAAAATAGCACAAATGTACAGAATTAGTTTTTCATTTGAGCACCTGCTTGGAATCATGTTAAGCTTTCTCAGGTAGAACAGGAGCATTTACTATGATATTTATTTCAGATAATACTTGTGTACCAAAACGTATTCCCGTTTTTAAATACAACATACAACACATGGTTAAGGAAAATACAAACATACAGACTGGTTCACAATTTACATTCAACGACACCATAAATGAAGAAGGCCTTGGGCTAATTAATTCACATCTTTATTCAGCTGATACAAATATAAACATTGTATTAAAATGTTACACAAATACAACTGAGTGGATGAAAATTGAAAATGATATGGTTAACTCTCCATCTCATCTCGTCATTTGTAGTTTAAATTGAATAGTGCCACTAAACTGGGTTAAATGTTACAGCACTATATTTCTTTTCACAGAATGAAATTTAAATAAATCATAAAAATAAATTCTACAAAGTTGTTGTGTCTTTCGGCTTTTCCCGGTTAGGGGTCGCCACAGCGGAACTCCGGTCCGCTAATGATTGGCAGTAGATTTTTATGTGCCGAGTTGCCGGCCCTGACGCACAACCTTCAACGAAGGTATGCCCATTCATGCATGTCTCCACACAGAAGATGCTCTAGCTGAGAATCGAACAGGACATCTTACTGTGAGGCGACAACGCTACCGCAGCACCACCACCACAGTATTCTACAAAATAACATATTAAAAAAACTAATTATTTCTAGAACTGGATACACTTAGAGATACAAATATTTAAAGAATGCAATGTTCAGACCATATCCCATACAAAGTTTTTTTCTGTTATATAACTGACTTTTACCTTACATCAAGAACACTTTTGAGCATATACACAACAAAGAAGCACACTTACAAATGAATAGCAGATAATAACAACATTGACAAGTCAAAATTCAAAATTTGCTTAACAGAATATCTGAAAACAGCTCAGATAGATACAGGTTATTAAGCTATGGTATAAAACTAAAAAATAAGCCAGAAAACAGTTTAGAAATGAACTCAGCATTCTATATGCAACACGTTAGTGAAAAACTCAAAGTAAGACATAGTACGAAAACATACTGTGGGGCAATTTTGACACATAAAACTGTATCTAATCCACACAACTCCAAAAAGCCTTTATAAATAGGATTAAATATACTAGCTATGTCTGTTGTATGCATTTCTGTGTATTTATGCAACATACTTCATAAATTTATTTATGAAAAGGTCAGGCATTATAAAAAAAATGAAAGAATGTCTTCATAAACTCTCTCCATGTTTCTTACAATACAACACAATGTTTGCTACACTCCAGGAGTGATACATCAGATACAGTACTCATCTGAAATCTTCTAAAACTATTTTTGTGTCATTCTGAGTATTTGTTCATAATAAGAGAATTTATGAAGAATAATGAATTAACACTTCATAACCTACATTTATCAGATTTTTCATCCTGTACTAAATGGGTGCTGTTATTACTGAATTTTTTTTGCTACAGGTTCATAGGTTCATACTAGGCTATCTGCCCTAGGGCATTTATAAGCCTAGCCAGAGTGTGTTTGGCTTTCGTCACCCATTTTAAATTAATTTTGCTATGCCCTTTTTCAAGGTTAGTATACTGTGCCTCTGTATAACAGTGACACAGAAGTGATACCCGGGGTAAACCTACGATCTCCCATCCACTCATCAAGATTCCTCTTGAAGAGAGTCAATGAGGGACTCTACCTAACCTGGACTGGGATTTTATTCCAGAGTGAAGGGAGCCCCTGGGTTATGAATCTGTCCCTCCAGCATGTCCTATTTATTTCAGTGCTGAGGTTCAAGTCTCTCGAGCGTGTAGCTCAATGGGATTTGGATTTTCTCAGGTGCAGCATGTCCATTAATTCCGGGTTGGACATGGCTTTATACATCAGGCACAGATCGCCTCTGAGCAGGCGGTATGCCACTGAGTAGAGCTGGAGTTTCTTTAACTGGGCAGCATATGGCATCTGTTTGAGCCCTTTGATCCTCTTGGTGAGGTACTTTTGGGGTCTTTCCAGTTGCTGCAGGTGTCTGGTAAGGCACATCCCAAAAGGGGCATTGTACTCAATTATGGGCCTGATGAGGGATGAGTAAAGAGGCATGATGACCTCCCCTGATCTAGATGTGAATCCCTTCATGATTAGGTGGGCTATATAAAATGTTCTTCTAACCACTTTGGCCACGTGGTTGTCAAATGAGAGATTGCTATCAACTTGGGTCCCCAGGTCCCTAATTACTTCTTCTGTACTTAATGGATTACCACCTATGTGGTAATTTGTGGGCACTTTGTTTTGCCAAAGAGGATGACTATACACTTTTTGGCATTTAGCTTGAGGCCATGGCTCTGGCACCAGTTGTCTGTTTCTATGAGGCCCTTTTGGAGGATGCTTGTGTCAGCTGGAGAGTCTATTATGGCCCAGTTTGCAGTCATCTGCGAACTTGGTCAGCCACAGTCCTTCCGTGTTGGCCTGTACCTCCGAGAAATATATACCGAACAAGAGAGGTCCCAGGACTGAGCCTTGTGGGATGCCACTTGTAACTGGTTTGGAGTCTGACATGGCTCCAGCAATTCTAACCATGTGGGTTCTGTCCTTGAGCCAGTTTGCAACCCATCTAGTGACATAGGGGTTTATATTTAAGCTGATGAGCTTATCTATAATGCCCGAGTGGGGTATTGTATCGAAGGCTTTTGTGAGGTCCAGGTAGGCTGTGTGGACCACCTTCCCCTCGTCAATGGCCTTGGTGACTGTTTCAAAGAAATTGACCAGGTTTAAGAGGCAGGATCTGCCCTTAACAAAGCCGAACTGGGTAGGATCCAGTGTCTGTAGGTCCCCAATATCTTTATTTATGAGGTCCATGATGATCCTTTCCATAGCTTTGCAGACCAAGTTAGTCAGGCTTATGGGGCGATAGTTTCCAGGATCCATTGAGGCACCACCTTTGTGGAGAGGGACCACTGTTGCTGTACGCCACTCTTTGGGTACACATCCTGTAGTAAGGCTGAGATTGAACAGTAGTTTTATGTTTGGGTTTAGCTCTTCTTGGAGTTCATGTAGGACGTAGCCCGGGACACTGGCTGGTCCCATTGATGCTGTGTTTTTTGCTTTGGAGAGGGCGGCTCTTACCTGAGCATCTGAGATGTCAGGGGGCAGCACTCTGCTGGGATAGATATTTGCCCTTTTGGTGGGGGGGAGAAGTTTGCGCTGAACCTGTCAGCTAGGATGTTGGCAATGTCTGTGGGTTTGGTGTATTTTTTTGTCATTTTGGAGTAATTCTGAGCATATCTGGGAATTCCCACCCAGTTTCCTAACATAACTAAAGAAAGCCTTGTGATTATCCTTAGTGTCCTGTGCAATTTTTCTCTTGAAGCTGGCCTTAGACGATTTTATGAGTGCCCATAGTTTTTTGCTAATACTGATCAGAGATGCCTTCCCTTTTTGGGATTTTGCTCTATCACGTAGTAGCTTCCTCCTTCTATTGTATAGTTTGTTTATGGCTGGGGTCCACCAGACAGGACGTCTGCCTTTGGAGGATTGGGTCTTGGTTTTATTTGGGATTGCATGATCCATGCATTCCTGAAGGTGTTCATATAATGCGTTTATAAAGGATTCTGCGGTCTGGGCCGTATTTTCCACAGGCCTGGGGGCTTTGAACGATTCCACCTCGGTTTTGAGGAGTGTGAAATTTGCTTTAGAGAAGTTTTTCACTGTGGTTTTCTGGGAAGGGGGTGGGGTCAGGATGTGAATATCCAGTGAGATTAGTTTATGGTCTGATCTTACCAGTGAGGGATACACTTCTGGTCTGGAGCATAGAGTCCCCATGTTGGTGATGATCAGGTCCAGTATGTTTTCCCCTATTGTGGGTGTGGTAACAAGTTGTTCCATAGCATTTGAGTTTATAAATTCTAGGAATCTTTGGGCTAGGGTGTTGGAGCTAGAGTAATGCTCCCAGTCTATGTTTGGGTAGTTGAAGTCACTCAATATAATGCTGTTTGGAGAGACCTTCATATTTTCCAGTGTTCTCAGGAAGGCTGAGTGGGGTTCCTGGGTTTGGGAGGGCAGTCTGTAGCAGGCTATAAACTGGAAGGCAGTTTTACCCACTGTTAGTTGCACATGGATAGTCTCTGATGCTTCGTGCTGTGCCACCAACCTGGAGGTGTGGGTATCTTTGACGAATATTGATACCCCCCCCTTTGTGGTTCGGTCCAAGTTTTGGGGCCGAAAAGCATGCTATGAGGTATAACCTGGTAGTGCTGGGGTGCTCTCGGGAGCCTTGAACCAAGTTTCTGTTACTGCACAGATATCGATGTTCTCCATGCTAAGGAGAGTTTCGAGTGCGTGCATCTTGAGGTTTAGACTTCTGGCATTGAGTAGCATTGCTCTTAGTTTCTTATCCCTTGTGATACCTATGGAGGTGGGTTTGTCTTTTGAGCCTTGCCTAAAAAAGGCACTATGGGGGTAGCAAGAGCCTTTGCCAATATCCAAAGCCCTGGGTGACAGGTGCAAGCCGTCCCTAGCGAAGCATCGTGGCTTGTCGAGCATGTCATCCCAGGCTGACAGGCATTGGATCCCCTTTGAATGACACCAATACTTAAGCCAATTGTTGAAATTGATCATCTTGTCTTCATATTGTGGCATCATTCTTGGTGAGGGTAAGATGCTACTCAACGTCAGGGTCATACCGGCCTGGGATACATGCTCAGAGAGCTCCTCTATGTCTCTTTTCATGTAGTCCAGGGAGGTATGTCTCAGGTCATTCACACCAGCATGGACAATGACTGAGTCGTATTTGTACTTGCCTTGGAGTGACCCGAGTGCTTGCGTTATGTGGCGGATCCTAGCGCCCGACAGGCAGCCCACCGTGACCTTCTCCTTGTTCAGCCTGGTGAGCGGGACGTCAGTGTGCCTGAGGATAGAGTCACCTATTACAAGTGTATCAGGTGTGTTGTTTAGCCTTAAGGGCTGTGACTGCTCGGCACACTGGCTTTGTGAGCTATGTGTTGCACGTGTTTTGTTTTGGGGTAGCGGTTGCTTGGGTGTCTGCTTTGGAGGTCTCTGCTGCTTAGGCAGATTTTTATTTAGAGCCTCCGAATATGTTTTTGTGTGTTTATGTGTTTGGTTTGCTGTCGTGGTATGTCTATGTGAGACTGGAATTGTAGTGAGTGTGGTTTCCTTCTCTTCCTGACTGGTTATGCCAGTACTGAGTTGAGAGAGCTTAGCCTCCAGTTTGGCTATATGGTTGCATCTTCTCACATGTGTTGGAATTTGTTGGGAGGAGGAGAGGGTTGTCTGTGTACATGAGGCAGTTGTAACATTGCCTCAAGATTCCCAGATTCACCAGCTGGACCAGAGAGGAGATTGACAACTGACCTTTGGACATGCTAGAATAGTATTAGGAATTCCTTTATAATTGAAAAAAAGGGCCAATGGGGAACAAGGTACTCATGGGGAGTTTGTGAGGGTGTAGTGCTTTTCATTTTTTAGTGCTGACTTAGTGAGCAAGTGCCAGGTAACTTAAATGCAATGTGTTACAGGTAACTTGAATGCAAAAATGACAAACAGTAACTTTCTTTCAAGTGAAACAAGGAAATAAGTACAGTAAGCAATGCAGATATCACTAGGGATCCACAGAAGCGCTGAAAAGCCGTGTTTTAGGTGAAAATTAGCATTTCAGGGAAATAACAACCAAACAAACAACAAGCATACAAACAAAGCTAGATTCAGCAGGCCTGGATCTAGTCTATGCTACAGCAAACAGAGTGTACCAATTTCAGTAAGAAACAGTTCAAATATGCAGGCACTATAAGCCTTTAACCAGAAATTCCCAGCTCAGAAGGGCAGAGTCCAGCCTCTCCTCCCACAAGAGTGCAGACCACGAACCTTCTTAATGTAAAATAACTGGCCTGAAGCCCAAGTGCTTAAACCAGAACTAATACACTTTTAGAATAACAGACACTGAGCCCTCGATCAGCAGTTCACAACTTAGAAGGATGTAAGCTACCTGTCCTGCCACCACAGTGCAGGCCACAAACCTTCCTAATGTAAAACAACTGGTCTGAAGCCCAAGTGCTTAATCCAAAAGACTTAGAATGATAGCTACACTTTAATCAAGTTACTACCAAGCAGTAATAAATACAACTGAATACTTTAAAGAATGCCTGGATTAGTGCTCAGGTTATACAAACAAAGCTAGATTCAGCAGGCCTGGATCTAGTCTACGCTACAGCAAACAAGGTGTACCAATTTCAGTAATAAGCAGTTCAAATATGCAGGCACTATAAGCCTTTAACCAGAAATTCCCAGCTAGAAGGGCAGAGTCCAGCCTCTCCTCCCACAAGAGTGCAGACCATGAACCCTCTTAATGTAAAATAACTGGCCTGAAGCCCAAGTGCTTAAACCAGAATTAATACAGTTTTAGAATAACAGACACTGAGCCCTCAATCAGCAGTTCCCAGCTTAGAAGGATGTAAGCTACCTGTTCTGCCACTACAGTGCAGACCACAAACCTTCTTAATGTAAAACAACTGGTCTGAAGCCCAAGTGCTTAAACTAAAAGGCTTAGAATGAGTTACACCAAGCAGTAATAAATACAGCTGAGTACTTTTAAGATGACGCAAAAGCAAAATAAAGTAGGAAGAAACACAAATACAGTAAAAGCAGATAACATTTTTTTTTTTTTTAATGTGGAAAGAGAGAAAGGAAAGAGAGAAAGGAGTAGCAGAAACTAAGCTGATTGGCCTTCTCAAATGTTCTCCCTGTACTGGGTAGAATGAGGTAATGAGACTAGGCTGGGAGGAGGGTCCCAGATCAAATTTAAACTAGGGGTGGGCAACTGCAAAGCCACCAACTATACACAAAGTGCTATAAATAAAGAAAGAAATAACAAAATAAACAAAAACAGGATACTTAATGTTATATATTATAGCTCCAAGTTTCCTCAGTGTCCTTCCTTCATTCTTATTCAAATACACATTCAGTGTTCTGCACCTTACATATAGCAGTTCTTCCCATCTTTTCCATATATGCCATGCATGTGGAAGCACTACCTTAACCAGCACTACTTCACACAGATTACAGTTGTTATAAGTCCTGTGAGATATTATACTCAAACTTCATTTATCAATCATCGTATTTATGCATACCTGTTAAACATGTCCAAACTTTATCAAGTGTTTGCATCTCGGTAATCATACTCAGTGGTTTCTTTTCCAATTAATATTCTTTATTCCTGCCTTTTATACCTCATCTACCTTTTTAAAGGCATTTTGTTTAACATCAGCCTCTGGGAATTTCTGCTGTGTCCTGGCCAAATTAGTCCTAAAAGGGATAACTGCCACCTTGGGTCTCCCCTGTAGACAGACCATAGGTCTAGTTCATACCTCTCAACTGTCCAAATCTTTTTCAGAATGTCCAGACTTTTGCCTGATATTTTAGGTCTGCTCCTCATACAATATGTGGTTTTATGACAAATCAATGAGGGCTGAAGTCAGTAAATAATGACATATATTTGAGTTATCCTTCAGAAAATGCATGCTAACACAAATCTTGTTATTCTAACATATTTCTAAGTAAATAAGAGCAATATTTAAAATCTGTCCCTATTTTTGGACCTTTGTCCCCCTATTATTTTAGGCTTTGTCCAAATTTCTTGTGCTAAGGATTGTGAGATATGGTCTAGTTGGACTAATTTGGTCGACAAAGGCAAATAAAAACAATACCTAAAATGACTGGCCTGTAATAGTAATGCATAGGAAATAACAACAAATCTAATGAGTCTAGATTCTGCATACTTTTAAGTGATTTGTGGATGACAAATTTCTTACCTTTGTGCCACAACATATGGTACATAAAGTACAAGACAACATTTTCACCCCACTGGCAAATGTTTTTGACTTTTGCTCTGTTTAAAAAAAACTGTCAAAACTTATATTTTGCCCATATTCATGCCACTGAGGGTAAGCAGTGACTTTTGACCTCAGTGGCATAGGTATAGGGAAAGCTTGAGGTGTACCCATGGACTGTAATGGACTCTGAGCTGTGCAGGCACACATACCCATTCATTAAAGTCTATGCATGCAACTCATGCTATCCCTAACTTGGTGTCACCGAGGATACAATGACATTTATTTAAGCAATTCTTTAATTAATAAAAAGGCTTGCAAAACATTTTCATAACCATAACTCCTTTAAAGCTCAAATTAAGCAACACGTCTTAGACATCTGGCTTTGTTCTTATTCCATTCCTGATGAAAATATATCCTATTGACTTAAAACACGTACTGATCAAACTTCTCTTCACAAATCTCAGCACATAATGCTGCAGTCTATCTTTCCCACCAGTAATTATTCTAACAAATGCTGCCCGCCATCATTCCCTCTACTAACAACCCAACAATTTTTTTTTGATATACCATAATTCTGTGCTTATTTTTCTCCACTGTAACACTGTACAAAATTTGGTTATGTAATATATAATCCACTCATAGTACCTGAGATATTAAATTTCTATATACATACTGTGTGATGAAGAACTCATTAATATCTGTACTTGTGCATCACTGTATCTCTGTATATATTGTTTGATGTTATGCTTGTCAATAGTTGTACTGAGTGTTTCTTCTTCTGAATCCTCCACTGAAATGGAGGTCACATGTTGTCACCAGTCATACCATCCTGGTAAACAAATGCTAATCAACAATTAAATAAATAAATTATTGTTAAAATATGGTCCAAAACTATAAGTACAGAGGGGTGCGATGTATCATTACACTTACCTCATCAAATTCCACAATGTACATATGAACATGGGCAAATCACTTTAAATTCCCCATGCGTAGATTTTTGACATAAAATGTTTTATCAATTGCCAAATAAAAAACACCAATTTGGGAATCAGCACTGCTTTTAATATAATATTTAGTGCTTTCATCCACTTAATAGTTCAAAACTTCATCAGAATTTCATGAAGTCCTGAACTAAGTGTACAAAAGCATTAAATATTCTTCTCACTGTTCCAGTATCCAAAAAAGAAGGGATCGCCTGCCTATGGCAGCCTGACACTCAACCAGTAGAGAAAAGATTAATAATCTTGTATGCGCCATATATCTCATTTATACTTCCTGTACAGAATGCAGGGCATAAAGGGGATGTACAGACACAGCTACCCTGAACCTCTTTGCCACCAGTTCTAACACGATTGTTGGTAATTGGTCTGAACGCTTTGTAGCTGTACTGAATACTTAGCCACCAGATAAGTGCCCCATTGGGGTTATTATTTACTTTTCTTGGTCTTGTATTTTATTTTGTTACCTAGAGTTTATGTTATCCAAGAAAAAAAAAATTCAGTGTTGATCATGAGCAGTGTCTTTTTTGTTTGGGTGCTTCCCATGGCCATACCTCTTTTAGTATCTGTAAGGCATTTATGCCCAAGACACTGAGAAGCCATTTGTCTTCCCTGGCCATTCGCCTTGAAAACTAAGGGTTTAAAGAGTAAGCCCAGGGTACCATGGCAGAATCCTTTAACCCCGGAATACTCCTGATAGGTAAGAAGGCCAAGAAGTCTCATCCAGATTCTTTTGCTGTCCAGCCTCCATCGGATGTCCCTTTTGAAGCAGATAAGCTCTGTAGGTCATTCGACATTTACATAAGATTCCTCTGCCACAACCCCTTTGGTGGCCTGCATGGATCCATCTTCTCCTACATCCAATGAGGCTTTGCAGGTGTCTGCTCCAGACATCGAGAGGAACTGAGGTTGATTTTCTTGGAGGACCCTAGAGGTATTCTGCAGATATTGTTCAGGGAGGATGTTACAGGTTCTCTTATTGAATCTCATCAATAATTTGAACCTCCAGTATTTGTTAGGTCCGATGTCACTTCCAAGAAAAGACAAAAACTGAAGCATGTTTCAGTCTGTCCTAAGGATCCTTAAAGGAAATGGCAAGAGTTTACTCAGGGCTTGTTTTCTACCTTGATGGCCCTAAAGCTTCATGAAAGTGGTCTTGGTACCTGCTCCTCCTTGGACCTCTACCCTTTCTAAATGGCTTAGGGGACCAGATTCCTTGGATGAGGATTCAGTGTCTGGTGAGGGGTCTTTACCCTATTCTTCACAGATGCCTTCACCTTTGGCTTATGGTTCTGATGAAGAGGAGTCTGTTGGTCTCCTTTTGAGGAATTATCCTTTGTGGACGCAATTGCTAGGATGATGGAATACTTTATGTGGGATTCTTCTCAAGTGTCTGATATTCAGAGAAGATATTATGAGTTACTTCAGGTGGATACCCCTAAAACATCAGCAGTTAATCCTGTGTTGGCTGCCTTGTTAGATATTTCCATTGCTGCTTCCAAGTCCCCTAATTCTCAGCCTCCTACTGCTAAGAAACCTGATAGGTTCTAAAAGGTTCCTGAGGCTTATCAATTTTTATTTAAATGTCGTCCAGCTGCATCGTGCTATGATTCAGGCTCTTCTGGCAAACATTCTAAGCTTTTGCCCTCTTCCAAACTTTTGCATTCTGATAAGGATGGTAGGGCAATGGAGAGGATTGGAAGAAAGTTTACACTGCTTCTACATTGGCCTTTAGGGCTGTTAATTACCAGGCCCACATGACCATGTATCCTCTGGCTTTGATTGCTAAGGCTTGTCAAGATATCTCTACCCTCCCTGATTCTGAAGGCAAATCCTCTGCCTTATCTAGTTTAGGTTCTGCTTCTCAAGTTGCTCACCATGCTGTAAAGTGTACCTATGATCCTGCTGATGCCTCTTCAAGAGCCATGGCTTTTGGGTCCATCATGAGACATTATTCTTGGGTTTGTCTCCAGTCTCTGCCTGAGGACATTAAGTCCAAGTTGTTGGATGCTGCTTTGGATAATAAACATTGAACTGAAGAACCTCTTGCTGTGAGGCGACAACGCTACCACTGCAACATTTGTACTCCCTCTACCTCTCGCATCTTTTTGGGACTGCTGCTACTGACCTGTTTAAGTGTCTTCAAGACAAAAGCAGAGCCTTACAGGACCTTAAACATATTTTTATTTCTCCTACCCCTAGGCTCCAATGCAGTTATACTTCTAGATCTGTTTTTGTTCACAGGCAACCCTGCCAGGCCTCCAAGGGCAGGAAGGGTGGTAGATGAAGGCCCTTCTACTAAGGTTTCTCAGATTTCTGTGGCCCAGAAGCCTCCTTTATCTGATAAGCCTGCTTCTCTTTCACAGTTGCCCCCCTCATTCTTTTAGACTTGTTTCTTTTGTCCCTTCAGCTTTCCCTTTGTCTTCCAAATTGCATCTTATCCCTTCAAGTCTTGGGTTCTTTCTATCATCTGTCAGGGTTACTTCATGGTATGGAAGCCTCTTCGTCCTTTTTCAGGGATTCATCAACCTCCTCTAGAGCAAGTTCTTCATTTCTCTGAGGTTCTAGGGTCCCTGGTTAGCAAGTAACCATTCAACCTGTCCACCCTTCCCAAGTGGGAAAGGGTTTTTCTTCAAGCATATTCCTAGTTCCTCGAAAGGAGGGTACTTGGAGGCATATTTTGGATCTCTCCCAGCTCAACACATTTCCAAGGTCTTTTCTTTTCAGATGCTTACTCTTCAAACTCTGTTTCCTTTTTTATTACCCCAGGCTTTCTGGTGTCCTTGGATCTGAAAGATCTTTACCTTCATATCCCTGTTCACCCTCTTTTCAGGAAGTTTTTACATTTTTCAGTGTCTTCCTTTCATTTTCAGTTCTCTGCTTTGCCCTTTGGCCTCTCTCCTGCCCCGAGAGTATTTACAAGATGCCTAGCTCATGTGATTGCTTTCTGCAGGCACCAAGGCATTCAGATTTTTCCTTATCTAAACATCCTCTTGCTTCAGGTACCTTCTCCCAGTTGTCAGTTACAGGATCCAAAGTTCACCATCTCTGTTCTTCAAAGTCTGGGGTTCACTATCAACTTCCAAAGGTTCATCCTGACTCCCTCTCAGGATCATGTGTATCTGGGATGCAGGATTCAAACAGTGCCAGTGTTGGCCTCTTTTCCACCTCCAAAAGTTTTGTCATTGGCAGTCTTCTTTTATTCTCTTCTTCCTCAGACTGTCACGCCAGCCAGAGAGTTTATTCAGGCCCTGGGATTCAGGGCCTGTTCTTGTCCAATGTTGCATCTTGCCAGACTGCATATGCATAACTTCAAAGGTATCGCAAGTCAGTTTGGCTGCAGCATTGTCACACTCTGGATTTCAGTGTACCTTCCCTTCCCTGTCTAAAGAAGGAATTTGAGTGATGGATTCAACAGTTTGCTCTCAACCCAGGATGGCTCTTTCAGCCAAAAGTCCCATTTCAAGAACTCTTCATTAATACCTCAGACATAGGGTGGGGGGCTTCTTTTGGTCACCTGAAAGTTCAGGGTCTCTGGCCTCCCCATCAGAAGTCAGACCATATCAACATCGAAGAGATGAGAGTTCTGATTCTGACCTTTCAGGCTTTTCACCCCATGTTTCCTCCAGGCCTCTTGAAGGTGTACACAGACAACACTACAATGATGTGATATTTCAGCAAATAGGGAGGCTCAAAATCTTACCTCCTCTGCAGGATGGCTCTTCAGGCTTGGGAGGTGGCTGTCAGTTATAAATTAAATCTTCAGACAGTATGCATTCCTTCGGAGCACAATCTAGTGATAGACCATTTGAGCAGGTCCAAAACACAGGCTCACAAATGGATGCTTCACAGAGAGGCATTTCTGGACATAGTCCATTGGTGATGTACTCCTCAGGTAGATCTTTTTGCCTTCCCTCTGAATAGGCAGCTTCCACTCTTCTGTTCCAGAGTGCCATGCCATCTGGGTTGGAAGACAGATCCCCTTTCTTTTCCTTAGAATGGGATGTTTCTTTATGCTTTCCCTCCACTTCCTCTACTTCCAAGAGTCATGCCAAAGATTCAGCTCGACTCCACAAAAATCTTGCTATTTACTCCTTTTTGGCCAAGACAGCACTAGTTCCCCCCTCTTAATGCATCTCTCCAGGGTCAATCACCACAGATTACCTCACTAGTTGGATGCCTTTCAGGTACCTCTTTTCTGAGGAAATGTTCAGGGTTTTACAGGAAGCAAGGAAACCCTCAACCAAAAAATCTTATATGTCCAAATGGAAAATATTTTCTGTCTGGTGCCATGCTTGTAACCAGGACCCTTTTTCAGCAGGGGTCCCTCTGGTCCTCTCTTATTTGTGTGAGTTGCTCCAGTCTGGCCTAGCTTATTCTTCTGTGAAGGCTCATTTGTCAGCCATCTCTGCTTGTCTGCCATTGAATCCTCATTTGACTTCTTGTTTTGAGGCCAAACAATTTCTTAAAGGCATCCTGCATATTATGCCTTCAAGAAACCTATTCCTCCTCCTTGGGGCATTCATTTTGTGTTGGAAAAATTGACTAAGCCTGGTTTTGAGCCGGCAAATTCTGCTTCTCTGCAACATTGTACCTGGAAGAATGTTTTGTTGCTTGCTCTTACTTCTGTTCAGAGGCGTTCTGAGCTCCAGGCCCTTATGGCCATTCCTACTTTTTGATTTTTCACAGGGACAGGGTGTCCCTTCATACTAATCCTTCTTTTATGCCCAAGGTAGTAAATGAGTTGTCCGTGACTCAGTCAGTACAACTCCCTTCCTTTATCCTTTCTTCTCAGTCTTCTAGTGAGATACCTTGGATTTGCACAGACAGGTACTAGTTGGGTAAAACTAAGGCCATCCGTAAGTTTGACTAGCCTTTTGTTTCCTTTCATCCCAAGTCAGTGGTTTTGGCCGTATCTAAGCAAATCATCTTCTCCTGGATATCTGAGGCCATTTCCTTTTGTTATTCTTTTCGTGGCAAATCTCTGTTTACTTCTGTTAGAGCTCATTCCACTAGGGCTGTTGCCTCTTCCGGTGTCTTCTTCAAGGGGTTAGACACCAATTCCATGTTTGAAGCTGCTAGTTGGTCTTCAGTGCTCACCTTTACCAAGCATTATATCTGTTTGGGATACTGCAACAGTGCTATAGGAGGACATAGTACAGTTGTGTAAACTCTTACTATAACAGTAGATGTCCTTCTCTTCACTGTTGCAGTATTCACTCCCTCCTTCCAACCCCCTCTTGTTTGTTCTGGTTTTGTTTTAGATTCCCTTCTTGCTGAGGTTCCCTTTTTTCTTCTGCATTTTTCCTTCTGGGTGTGCATGCATTCCTTTGTCCTGGAAACTGTTCTCTTCTGGGACAATTCAGTTCTAGGTAGTTGCATCCCTATGTCCCTTTTATGCCCTACATTCTGAAAGGGGAGCATAAATGTGATTTACGGTGTAAACAAGATCATTAGGCTTTTGTACACTGGCCAAGCGTCGGGCTGCCTTGGGCAGCAGATCCCTTCTGTTTAGGGTACTGCAATAGTGATGAGAGGCACATCTACTGTTATGATAAGATTTTACACAACATATACTATCTTTTAGTAAAAGAAGTAACAATTGCCAACATGACATTTTTTAGTTTGTTATTGGTTTGGAACATTAAAATACTGTGGCTCATGAGTATAAATTTAAATTGGGTTGTTTTATCATTTGCTTGACTTTTATACTAAGTAATTAATGTTGTTGCTTTTTTTTAATTTTCAGATATACCAAGTTCAGTACTCACACTA
Organism: Protopterus annectens; assembly: GCF_019279795.1. NCBI lineage: Eukaryota > Metazoa > Chordata > Ceratodontiformes > Protopteridae > Protopterus > Protopterus annectens. The sequence continues at coordinate 33,526,817 of NC_056748.1, forward strand.
TAATATTTAAACATTCATGTCAGTTATCCAAAATTTTGTGCAAGTAAAACAATATTTTCATAAGAATGAATGTTTAGATTTCTGATCCCTGTGGCATAGATGCATAAAGCCCTGACAATGTCCCATTTGAGGCACCAGGTGGGGGAGATGGAGTGACCTTCCAGTGCCAGTTTGCCAGTCCCTGGGGAGGGAGGTGGCTTGGCCCGATGCATTTGTGACATCTGTAAGAATACAGGGGTATCATCTAAACCAATTAGCCTCATCACCCATGCCACAACAGTGTGCTGCTTACAAAAGGAGACATAGGAAAACAATACATGTGCACCCCCCTACCCCCTCTGAGCAGTAATTGTGGAGCTTGCAAGCTGCCACAGGGAGGGCTAAGTTTGAGGGACCCTATCCCTGATTCACAGATAATGACCCCGACTCTCAGATCACTCAGCTCTCACCCCACATGAATGAAGGGACCACAGGGCTCTTGCTTCTGGGAAATTAATGGGTCAGTTGAGTAGCTAGGAGAGTTGGACTCAATGGACAATGGGCAGGAATACAGAAAGGAATGGACATTTAGATTTCTTACATTAGCAACAAAATGAACTTTTTTATTATTTATTCACACTGTTTTTGTTTACAGTAAGATAACAACGAAGACTTGAAAACTATACATATGAAATGTAACATGAAATCCAAATAAATCATCTTTGCAGTTCAACAATTAGCTTCTGCCTAACTCCTAGCTTTTTGAAAACATCTACAAGTCCTGCCCTTGATGTAAAACATCCATCTTGTTCTTTTCAGTTCCTATAAATTATTCAACCTCTAAAAATCCAAGGAGATCTTACTACTTTTTCACAACTGGAACTGAATAAATCAATCATTTTTTTCTCTTTAGGTTTTAAACACTGATGTCCTTGTCTGGCAAGTGTTGAAACATGTTTATAACTAGAGGCAAGAGTGTTATGGCTTGAATTGCTTTCTCTTTCTTATTGTCTGAAAAAGAAACATTTGGGTTTCTTTCTGATTTTATTTGATCTGTGGAGAAACATACTCAACAGAAAGCTAGTTTACTAGTTACCAGTTGGTAAAATATCCATTTTATTTACAAAAGAGTATACCTTTTTAACCTACCTTCTTTAAAAAAAAAAGTCTTACAAGTTTTTAACAGCTAAATTAAAACATGACTAATTGCCTAGATGATCTAGACACACGTGATTATGTATGGGCCAAATTTTATTTTAAAATATATTAAATCTGGCACAAACTATTTTATACAAATTTTACATGACACAAAAATCAAAGGAAAACTTGTATGAAAGTTTTAAGTAACATCCTAGCATAAAATAAGCCTACTACCACTTGTACGAAGGCACAATTTAGGACCATAGGAATACCTGTTGCATTATGGTGTCTCACTCTTAATGCAAAGAGGAAAGAAATTATGACATAAACCAGGTATATGGAGTGTTTTATGGTGAATTCAGTATTTACAAAAGTACATTTTTAACTTTTGGTGGAACTCATAGTTCACTAAGCACTAATTGCTTGTCTATGCCTGATCAAATAAAACTGTTTTACTTTTATCAACTTAGCAGTATGCTACATATGTAATTATTTCCACATGTATATTTAACTAAACAATGGTCACTTTTGTAGAAGTGAATTAGGCTAGAGTTCAGTTATATATTCTAGCAAGCAAGGGCTACATAAAAATAAAACAGGAATACAGTTTGTGTAATCAGTCTTGTTTCATCAATAGGATACAGCAGTGAAACTCAAAAACAAAAAGTCACAAAAGGTTTTGGTTGGAGAAATTATTGAATAATTTAGCCTATGCCAAGGTAGGCTCAATCCCCAAGGCAGACTAGCCCAGTGACCTAAATAGTGGGTTGAAACCAGGGGAGTTTTATTTCAATTTAATATATAAGATTCTACTGTAGGGAAAGGTCCATAGTCAAAAAAAGTTATGGAATAATTGGGTAAAAAGATTTAGGGAATTAGCATTCTGAGTCAAGATAGTCCAGATTCCCCTCTATGTTATTATATGAAGGAAATTTAAATTATTTGGTTGGCAGTGTTTATTAAAATACTTTTATATGCTGTTAAAACTTGCATCTTTCTGACAACCTCAAATGGGTCTATATCAGAAGACCGAATGGAAATAACAGCGAACGGCAAAACATCGAAAAGACGGTCCTCAAACTTGCTGTTGTGGAGGCCTGTGCCCCCCACACCCCCCGCTAAATATATATTCCAACTCAGAGATTGTACAACAGTGAGGAAAAGGCAAATTTTCCAATCTTCACTGTACCGCAATCTCACAAACAGCACTTCGAGGTCCAGTCTTTTTGATGTTTTGCCGTTCACTGTTATTTCCATTTGGTCTTCTGATATAAACCCCCTTAAACTCATGCTGAGGATGTACAAATAACTAGATTGACAGTTGGAGATACATCTTTTAGGATCATATTGAACTACAAGCATCAGGCGGCCACGGTGGTGCAGTGGTTAGCATTGTCACCTCACAGCAAGAGGTTCACCGGTTCGATCCTTGGCTGGGGTGCCTTTTGTGTGGAGTCTGTATGTCCTTCCTGTGGTCACGTGAGTTTCCTCCGGGTGCTCCGGTTTCCTCCCACATCCCAAAGACATGCTGCAGGTGGATTGGACACTCTAAATTGGCCCTAGGTGTGAGTGCATGTGTGTGTGCCTTCTGTGGAAGGTTGGGCACTGGGCTGGCAACTCGACACTGTAAAAACTCCACTGCCAATCATGAGCAAACAGGTGATCCGCTATGGCAACCCCTAACCAGGAAAAGCCGAAAGAAGAAGAAGAATTGAGTTACAAGCATCAATAGATGAACTTCAAATGATATTTTATAAACTGTGGCCACACATCCTTAAGCTGCCCACTTCTTTGTTTCTAATAGGTTTTGGCAATGGAATTAATTTGCCAAATCAGGATCTTATCTTATCAATGTTATTACCCATTTACTGATTTTAAGTGAGAAAGTAGTGACCAGGTCTTGGAAGAGAAATGTCCCTCTCTGTTTATGGAATTCGTGGAACTTGTATCTTGATCTAGAATTACAACTACCAGATGGTAAAGCTGGAGTAGAAATGAATACTAAATGGGCCACTTAGAATAAAGCTTTTCCACTGGCCCAGCTCCATTAGGGACTGCTAAATCAATTCCAAGTTAGGAGGAGCTGTGATTTTTTTTTTTTTGTTTTGTTTTGTTTTTTTCTTGTCTACTCCTATGCTTGATACTTTAACTTCTAGAAAGTTTGTTGTTGTTAAAATGGTTAAACCAACTGTTTATTTGATATTAATATTACTGTTGAATAAAGTTCAGCCCTTGGTTTTACAGAGGGGTGGGCTCCCAGTACCCCTATGCAAGGGACTTTAAAAAAGCCCTGCATCCCCTTAACTAATTGCATTCACCTCTGAGGTCATACCAGCCTGGCAGAAGGCAATTTTCACAGAAGTGCTTCATCGATGAAACATGATTAATCATAGAAAAAAACATGCATTTACATATGTGCTGTGATATTTCTCTAGTTTTTGAAATGCTGGGGCTAAGGTATGCCTAAACTGATGTCTGTTTCTTAAATGTTCAATGGAATACAGTTGTAGCAGTTAGCGGAGGCACTGAAGAATAATGAGTCCTGTGCTCCACAGCAGTATGTCATTCACGTGTATATTTATTTTTCTTTAGAACTATTTTATATGGCTTAGGGGCACAACAGCCTTATGAATATCTACCTTCAAAAAAAAAAGAGAATATCTACCTCCAGCTGAAATGTACTATCCCCCCACCCAACCACATCCCAGGGAACTACCCCCTACAGTGCATGTTGTTCGACATTTGAGACTGTACCATGCCCCCCAACCAACCACATCCCAGGGAACTACCCCCTACAGTGCATGTTGTTCGACATTTGAGGCCATAACATGCACTTAATGTTTAGAACTATTTACCGGATTTGGATTATAAGTACCTCATGAAATATGCCAGGATTTTTCAGACAGTAACAGAAAATGTATTTAAATATATCAGCCATTTTGCTATTGTTAGCCTTTTTTAACATTTATATAGATATTTGTGCATGGCTGATATATTTATACTGCAAAAAATTGTATTGCAATGCAACTATGGCTGTCTCTTGCTACTGGAACCAGATCTTTATCACATAGTAAAATGCATTTTATTTTCTCTAGTCCAAATATGCCATATATTTTAAAATACATTTTATTAGCATTCTTCTCTGAAAAAAGGATTGTTATAGCTGAAATATACAGTCACAGTGACTAAGCAATACTTGATGAGAAACTTTGTTTCAGTTGCAATGAAACAGAAAAATGTTACTGTATTTCTTTATAAGGCTGAGTTTATAATAAGTATTTAACAACTGTTTTGCAACAGTCAGGTTTTACATAGAACCTGAATTTTCTAATATATTTGCCAGTCTTAGCGACTCAGATGTCTCAAATGCTAATTCTGTCATCTTAAATATATAAAACTAGCAACCATAAAGTTACACAATTTACACAAATAGCATATTTAGACTGACATAATTTAGCAGCTCGCCAGCAGACAGGACGTTTTCCTTTTAACTGTATTTTATTCAGTGATTTTCATGATGTTACCCAGTGCGCACTCTCAAATGATGTGTACTAACCTGATTGGCTGGCGTTACCTTGATTTTTACATGCATATAGCACAAGATCTCTATATTTGATGTTGTTTTTCCAGCATCACTTTTTTGCCAGGGGTCCTGCCCCATACTGCTAATAGCCAGGGAACTGCCACACTTCTTATGGAAGCAATTTATTTTTCCACAATGCTGTAGTACTGCTCAAAGGACCTGCTTATCTATTACTCACTTTAAAAGTAAATTCAACTTCTGTGAGAGTTTCCCCACCTACCCCTTCTCTTGAGCCTACTGTCTTTGAGTAGGATGCCTTTCTTAACACCCTTCCCATATCATGTAGAACGTGACTAGTTCTCAAGTACACAGCATCCTGTGTGACTGCATGTATGTTTGTACATGCATGTGCGTTTATGCATTTATATGTGCGCACTCGTATATTAGTGTAATTAAATGTGTACATCTACATATACATGCGTATTTCTGCATGCCCCAGAATAACTTATAATTTTGTGCATTACTGAAAGTGTCACATAGCTGTTACAACAGCTAAAACTCATATTTTTGTCAAGATATGCACTACAGTATCTAGGCTTACAGAGCTTGGGGTGTCAGTATAACAGATATAATATTTGTCAGTAAGTATTTCAGGCAGTTACTGTTTTATTTAGCAGTCTAATAGTTTTTCACTGTGACCATACAGCTGCATTCAGCAGTCAGGAGGCGAGTGTGTTGCGGGGGTAGGTGCTACATGTATAGCCCATGTAGCTGAAAATGCAAATAAAAATATGTAAAGAACACACATGAAAGGCACACATGTCCAACCTGCATGCGATCTGATGCTGATTGAAGTCTGTGAATGAGTTATAGGCACTGTAATACATGCAAGTTATGTATCAATGCACATACTGCTGCTAGGCGTACCACTGTAACTCAGGATAGGTAGTCTGCCCATACACATGCTACATGGTTGTAGTTGTTGAGGGCAGAAAATATTCCATGGAGCAGTAGCTACACGATCTTAGGATTTCTTACAGCACAAGCCACACAGTAACATCTACGTGAGCTGCTCATACACACACAGAGTGTTTAAGGATAGGTCAGCTAGCAAAAGGCAAGCTCCAAGGAGTTATCTTTTCTTTCGTAAGTTTTTTTTGTAATCTGAACCTTGTATTCAGATAAGATATTCCGGATGGGAACATCATGAATTGCATAACTCGGGCATCCTCACTATGCACTGTGAAATGTTTTTTTTTTTTTAAACAATCGTGCCTGTATTTTAGTCCCATCCCATCAGTGTTTATATTAGTAGCTTGCATAGCAGTTAAAAAAAATGATAGTAAATGGTCTGCCCCTCAGAAATGTAGGGATTGCATTAAAAAATAGCTGTGCGCTCTCCTGTCCTAGCAATGTATCACATGACCAAGTGGTACTTTGCACTGTCCTCTTTGATGACGATGGAGAAATGCAATAAACTAAAACAAGGATGTCCATTTTTTTGGCTCAGGGGCCACATATCTTACTTGGTGTTTGGGGGACCACATTACTATGTCCAGCATGTATCTGTCCATTCAAAATAGTTTGTTTCAGGACAGACTGAGGGCCAGATGAAATGCTTTGGTGGGCTGAATTGTGGCCCTAGGGCCATCTGTTGGACACCCCCAAGCTAGAAGACTGGAACTGAGGGAGCAGCAAAGCACAAAGCTGTTTCAGCAAATAGTAGTGCACATGCTGCAGTGCAAAAATTAAAACTAGAAAACTGTTGCAAGGTAAGAAATCTGTCCAGGATATATAGAGTGAAGTCTTTGGGGAAGCTCCAAAATATAAAATTGGGTGGTGCAGTCATGCAGCGGTTAGCATTGTCACCTCACAGCAAGAGATTCTCTGATTCGATTCTCAGCTGGGGTGCCTTCTGCATAGAGTATGCATGTCCTCCCTGCATTTGCATGGGTTTCCTCTGGGTGCTCTGGTTTCCTCTCACATTCCAAAGACATATGTCCGGAGTGTTTCTTCCCAGGCCTCCCCTGAAAATGGGCTCTGTCCCAATCAGACTTTCCTGGTAAACAAATGTTAAATAAATATATTGTTTTTTTTTCAGAATCCCAGAACTTTTAAAACATTCCAATGGCTACTTTCTTTCTTTCTTTCTTTCTTTCTTTTCCCATGGCTTTAGTCATTTGTTATATGTTCATTCAGGCTGTGAGCGTTTCCTTCATTAAGTGATTCGACCACTTGGAGACGTGTGCACCTGCCTTTCACAGTGAGAATCGATTCTGCATATTAAAGCAGGATCAGTTCATTCTACCTGGTGCTTCACATTTCTGAGCAGTGTTCTGAGTCATAAACCTTCAGCAGAGTAAACTATAATATGTCTAGAGAAGCTTCAAGTGTAGGGCTCCCACTTGATGTTGTTTATCTCAACCTTACAAGAGCTTTTGATATTGTTCAGCATAATGTGATACTAAGATTAATGCAACAAAAGAAAGTAAATTATTATGCAGTTGGGTAGGAAATTGGTTAAGTAAAAGAAACTGTTGAGTGAATATTGGCTTTACCACGTCAGATGTTAAGGGGCTTAACTCAAGGGTCCCACAAAAGTGTTTTGGGACCCATGCTATTTTCTATCTTTATGGCAAGATTTTCTCTATCCAAAAACATCTGGGTGAGTAAATGCACATATAATTCTAAAATGTGCTCACTAATCATTATTGTTGATAAGATGATGGTGAAGCAAGGAGGGATTATCTGGGATGCCGATAGATTAGGGTTTTTGTAAGCAAGTCTTTAAGGAGAATAAAAATAATTTTATATGTATATGTTTGTGTGTGGTGTGTGTGCGTGTGTGTGGTGTGTGCATGTGTGTGGTGTGTGCGTGTGTGTGTGTGTGTGTGTGTGTGTGTGTGTGTGTGTGTGTGTGTGTGTATGTATGCTCATCTAACCCAGGTTACCCTTATGCAATAAAAATACAATTCTAGAAGAACATGAGACCATTACAAATCTGGGAATTAAAACTGACATATATGTGTGTGTGTATACATATATATATATATATATATATATATATATATATATATATATATATATATATATATATATACATATATATCCACTTCTGAATCTCAAAATACTGAAATATCAAATTTCAGTGTCTTGAGACCACAATGCCAAAACTGCAGTTGTGCAAATCTGTATACTGTTGAATCTAAATTTGCTGAATCTGCAGTAGTTGTTGTGCAGTCTGTTTTTCATAGTTTGCTGTCTCTTTAAGGTTTAGTGGTTTCTGGGTTGTGAACATGATGGCTGATGTGTGGTTATGTTCGGAGATTCAGGTAGGTTTGTAGTTTGTAAGGGTTTTGGGTAGAAATGTGGCTTGTTTTAGTTTTTTTGGAAGTTTTAGGAGTAGGTTAGGGTAGGTAGGTGAAAGTGAGTGTGTGTGTGTGTGTGTGTGTGTGTGTGTGTGTGTGTGTGTGTGTGTGTGTGTGTGTGTGTGTGTGTGTGTATAATTGTTGAAAGTGGTGATTTTTGTACATGTGTAGTGTGTGTGTGTGTGTTTTTCTCATGGGTATAAGTGTGGCAGTGTGTAATGGGAGTGTATGGCTTGTAAGAGTAGGTTTGTTGTTTTTTTCATGTTAGTGTGATCTCGGAGTTGGTATATATAAGTAGCGGGGGTGTGGGGGGAGTGCAGGGGGGAAAGCATGAAACAGATGGTGGTGTTATGTGTTTTGAGTTTGTTTGTTTTTGTGTTTTTATGTCAGAGGAGGGTTGGATCTTTAGTTTTGCTCCTTTTTTTTCAATATTTTTAATGTCAGTATTGTCAATTTTCATTTTTCTGGATGCTCAGTATTCTGGTCTCGAGATACTGATATTTGATATTTCAGTATTTCAAGATTCAGGAATGGATATATATATATATATATATATATATATATATATATATATATATATATATATATATACATATGTACATCTACACACACATGTACATATGCAAATATAAACACACACACACAGGTTGGGATGGAGAGATGAAAAGTCAGCAAGCAGAGGATAGTAGTAGTGCTGAAATCAAATTCATCCTCAAGTCTTGGTGAGTACATTTGCGATCAAAAATAAAAAAAGATAGCTAGGTGCACAAGACCTAGGATAAAAAAGTGCCCAATCATGGTAGGCGCACTGGTGCCAGGACTGGAAAAATGACAGTGTAGAATCCTCAAAATATGGAAACATTCCTACAATGGGGCCAGGCCAGGCCCAGGGGGAGGATGGCCCACCTGTAGTAGAAGGAAGTAGCAGTCCACAAAAACGACAAAAACTGATTGGCCAAAGAAGAGCCATAAAGATGACAGAGTGGACTATTGAGTATAAGAAAGAAATGATGTATTGTTACTATTATGCAAAAAGCCCAGAATTTCCAGACACGAGATATACAAAACGATTAAGAGAGAAATTAGAGGAAAGAAAATAGTACCGCAGGAAAAACTGTTACAAGCTTCAAATAAATATTTGCTTTCATTAATACAACAGAGTTTCGAAAAACAGTATATAAGTCGAGTAACTTTGATCGCTTTGGAAAAAGAAGCCTCTGAGGAAGTGAGAAAATATAAACAACAAAACCTAGAGATATTTGAAAAATGTAAAAAAGAAATATGGACATGGGAAAGAAAGAGAGATTTGATATGGTGCAATATTTATGCAAATGAGAAAGCCAAGTTAACTAATATAGAGAAGGCAGTCTCCAAGATATTCGAAGAAAAATACAGGCAAAGGCATCCAGATATGGACAATTTCACAATAAAAAGATTAATATCACAAAGATTCAATGTAGAAAAGATGATTGGTAAAGCAGAAGTTAAAGAAATAGAAGTTGAAGTTATGGAGTTCCTGTGAAGTGAAAGGTTTTGACTACATCACAGCATGATTGAGTGAGTCCCCAGAATAAGGAAAAGCAAGAAGATCAGGAGACGTAAAGAAGAAATGTGGACATGGAAAGGAAAAGAGATTTAATATGGTGTAATATTTATGCAAAGGAGAAAGCAAAACTAACCAATACAAAAAGAGCAGCACCAAAGATATTTGAAGAAAAATATAGGCAAAGGAATCCGGATATGGAAAACTTTACAATACAAAAAATAAGAAGACTAAGAGGAAAAGAAGAAAGAGAGATTAGTAATGGAGAAGTCAAAGAAATAGAAATTGAGGTAATGGAACAGCTGCAAAGAGAAGGATTCAGTGTAGTAAATCAAATGCAGAAAGCACCACAACAGGATAGAGCAATGGATGTCCAAATTAAGGGGGAACCAGTGGAACAGGAAGTAACTGGTCAGGTGCCATATCAAGATATTTTGGAGCCTTCCACAGGAAACCAGTATAAACATTCACTTGAAGCTGGACAGCAAAGGAAGGAACAGGAAACTGTAGAAACTCTGATGAAGTCAATGTTGAGGAGTGATAGGCCAGTGAGTTCCCATATGACAGAGAAACAGATGACACAGGATGAAATTGAAGAGAATGTGCCACAAGAAGATGTTATAGAACTTTCTATAGAATGCCCACAGGAAATGGAAAACAAGGGATGTGCCCTCAGTATGGAACAAAAGGAGTTAAGAGAAGAGTTGCTTGATTTAATAGACAAAGACAGATGTATCAAGATAAACAAAAGAAATAGTCTGCAGAAGGTCAATAAAACCCAAAAAGTCAGAAGTCTGATAAAACAAATAAACACAGTAATTAGGACTGTCCATAGAGATCAATGCAATATAACAGAAGTAAACAGAATATATTACTGTGCAGCTAAATTAATAACTGATAACATTCTACCACAAGAACACAAGGTAGCGAGGGAAAAGAGGGGGCGAAAGCGAATACCATCATGGAAATATCGAACAGAGAAAACTATAAAGCAACTAAGACAAGAAGTATCATTGTTTGAAGATTATAGAAGAGGGAACAGATCAACAAAAATACTAAGAAAGATAGATGTGATAAAAGCAATACGCAGTATTAAAACAGACCAGGATCTATCATGCACTATTGGAGATAACAAACTAAAAATTTCAAAACAGGCAGAAAGACTTAGAAGATATGAAGATAAATATAAAGGAAAAGCACAAAATAAGCAATTTACTGATGACCCAAAAAAGTTTTATAGAGAATTGGGAAATAAGGTAAAAGGAATTGATAGACTGCCAAAAAAAGAAGGAAGTAGATACATTTTGGAGAAGTATCTATGAAGATCCTGTAGAGCATAACAAAGATGCTAAATGGATAGAAGAAGTAAAAGAAAGAATAAGAAGTTTAAAGGTACAGGATATGAAATGGGATGAAATAACAGCCAGAGAGATTGAAATAAAGTTGAGAAAAGCCTCTAACTGGAAAACCCCAGGCCCAGATGCAGTACCTAACTTTTGTCTTACAGTATTAACTTCTTTGCAAGAGGATTTAGCCATGAGTAAGAACTATTTCTATGCGCACCCCGAACATACACTGCACTGGTTAACAACAGGATAAACAATGCTCTTACTTGAGTGAACCTGCAAGCTACCCTAAAAATGATAGACCAATAACTTGTCTTCCGACGGCATACAAATTATACATGGGAATTGATGCCGACAGAGTTTATTGTCATTTAAAAGAAAACTCAATTATGGCAGTAGAACAAAAGGGCAATAAAAGAAAGTCATATGGAGAAAATGACCATTTGTTGTTAAACAAAGTTATAGTGGAGAATTGTAAGAAGGGGAAGTACCTAAGTATGGCATGGATTGACTACAAAAAAGCAATTGATAGTATCCCACATTCATATTTAAAAGAGTGCTTAAAAATGTATAAGATGCCTCCTACACTGATTGACTACATTGCAGTAACCATGAAACAGTGGCACACCACTTTGCAATTAAGCCATGATAAAGGACAGATTATTATCCCTTGCTATTCTGCCTTGCCATTAACCCATTAAGCTGTTTACTTAGCAGCTTAGGTTATGGCTATAATTTGGCTTCTAGAAAACAACAAAGTCTAATGACTTCTCATCTTCTCTTTGTCTATGATTTAAAACTGTATAGCTCATCAGATGAGGAACTGAAAGCACAGCTGCAGGTTGTCAAAACTTTTTCAGATGATATTGGAATGTCATTTGGTCTTGATAAATGTGCAAAAGCAACCTTTAAAAAAGGAAAATTGCAGCACCAAGAAAACATCAGTTTGGGGTAAGAATATGATATAAAAGAACTTGAGCAAGAGGGAGTGTATAAATACTTGGGAACTGATGAAGGATCAGCAATAAAACATGAACAAATGTGAATAAAGCTTAGTAAGGAGTACTTTAGAAGACTTAAATTAATCCTGAAAACAGCATTGACACCTAGGAACAAGATCCAAGCTATAAATCAATTTGCTGTTCCTGTCCTAACTTATAGTTTTTGAGTGTTTGACTGGCCCCAAAAAGTGTTGGATAGATTGGATATTAAAACAAGTAGGATGCTTCATGCGCACCAAATGATTTATAAAAATCAGTTTACACCAAGATTTTAAGTCCCCATTCTGAAGGAGGGACGGGCCTCCTTGAAATTGATTACATGTATAGATCTGCAATCGTGGGACTCCACACATTTCTACTGATCTCACAAGATCCAAATGTGGTGAAAGTTTTGAAACATGAGGAGAATAAATCTAAGATGACATCTCTGCTTAATTTATCAGAAGCATATCGACGTCAAGCAGGAATGGAAATCAAACCAGAAGTGGATAAAAATCAGGCAGCAACTGAATGTGCTAAAAAACAAAAGAAAGAATATAAGGTGAAGGACCAGGTGAGAAGGCAAGAAATGTGGAAAAAACATAAATATAGTTGCAAGTATAGAAAACTTCTGGATGAGCCTCATGCTGATCAAGAACAAACGCAGGAATGGTTAAGGAGAGGTGAATTTACATCAAGAAATGAAAAGTTAATATTGGCATCCCAATATAGTGGGCTACATACACGCTGGTTTACTAAGTCCATTGAACATGTGGGAGAAACAGACATATGTAGGTTTTGTGGAACCGAATTGGAAACAGTCACACACCTTATTGCTGGTTGCGACTCTTTAATGGCAGAGGGACTGTATACTGAAAGGCATAATAATGTGGAGAGATTGTTACACTTGGGGATTGTGCAAACATTATGGTATCGAAGTGGCTGAAAAACACTGGAAACATGAGCCACAGAAAATCATAGAAAATGATAAAGTTTACATCACATGGGATCACCCAAGACCAACAGTCCAAAAGATAGATGCTAGTAAACAGATATAGTGGTCCAAGAAAAGAAGACAAAAGTAGGATTGATCATTGAAATCGCCACACCTAGTGACTAGAGTGTCTTGTGTACAAAGAGACACAAATACATAAAATACCTCAATCTGCAGGCAGAAATGAGAGCCATGTGGAAGAAAGATACCCAGACAGTTCCAATAGTAGTAGGAGCAACTGGTCTTTTAAAAAAGAATTTACAGTCGTATTTAGATATGTTACCAATTCATGTAACACTATATGAATTGCAGAAGGAGTCATTACTAGGCACATTGCAGGTGCTGCAAAGAGCACTTTTGGCTAACATCAAAGAGTGAAGCAATACTAATTTCATGAACTTTAATCATACTTTGACTTAGGAATGGGGTCCATTCCCATCATGGTATTTGAAACCCAAAAGACTTGGAGAATTTTTTAAAGCATATACATATATATATATATATATATATATATATATATATATATATATATATATATATATATGGGTCTACTACGGTTGATTGAAAACTCACTTGACTGAAAATGAAATTACTAGGACTTGTTAGCCATTCCTGTGGCTAACAAACACATACACATTCTGTAATCATTGTATAGGACTGCATCTGGTCTGTATGAGGTAGGGTCTGCAGGATCCTTGGTAACAGTTTTGCCATTCCTGTGGCTAACATACACATAAACATTCTGTAATCATGGTATAGGACTGCACCTGGTCCGTACGAGGCAGAGTCTGCAGGATCCTTGGTGACAGTTTTGCCATTCCTGTGGCTAACATACACATAAACATTCTGTAATCATTGTATAGGACTGCATCTGGTCTGTATGAGGTAAGGTCTGCAGGATCCTTGGTAACAGTTTTGCTATTCCTGTGGATAACATACACATAAACATTCTGTAATCATGGTATAGGACTGCACCTGATCTGTATGAGGTAGGGTCTGCAGGATCCTTGGTAACAGTTTTGCTATTCCTGTGGATAACATACAAATAAACATTCTGTAATCATGATATAGGACTGCACCTGGTCTGTACGAGGCAGGGTCTCCAGGATCCTTGGTAACAGTTTTGCCATTCCTGTGGCTAACAAACACATAAACATTCTGTAATCATGGTATAGGACTGCACCTGGTCTGTATGAAGTAGGGTCTGCAGGATCCTTGCTAACAGTTTTGCTATTCCTGTAGATAACATACACATAAACATTCTGTAATCATGGATTAGGACTGCACCTGGTCTGTACAAGGCAGGGTCTCCAGGATCCTTGGTAACAGTTTTGCTATTCCTGTGGCTAACAAACACATAAACATTCTGTAATCATTGTATAGGACTGCACCTGGTCTGTACGAAGCAGGGTCTCCAGGATCCTTGGTAACAGTTTTCCTATTCCTGTGGCTAACAAACACATAAACATTCTATTATCATGGTATAGGACTACACCTGGTCTGTACGAGGCAGTGTCTCCAGGATCCTTGGTAACAGTTTTGCCATTCCTGTGGCTAACAAACACATAAACATTCTGTAATCATTGTATAGGACTGCACCTGGTCTGTACGAGGTAGGGTCTGCAGGATCCTTGGTAACAGTTTTGCTATTACTGTGGCTAACAAACACATAAACATTCTCTAATCATTGTATAGGACTGCATCTGGTCTGTATGAGGCAGGGTCTCCAGGATCCTTGGTAACAGTTTTGCTATTCCTGTGGCTAACAAACACATAAACATTCTGTAATCATGGTATAGGACTGCACCCGGTCTGTACGAGGCAGGGTCTCCAGGATCCTTGGTAACAGTTTTGCCATTCCTGTGGCTAACATACACATAAACATTCTGTAATCATGGTATAGGACTGCACCTGGTTTGTACGAGGCAGGGTCTCCAGGATCCCTGGTAACAGTTTTGCCATTCCTGTGGCTAACAAACACATAAACATTCTGTAATCATTGTATAGTACTGCATCTGGTCTGTATGAGGTAGGGTCTGCAGGATCTTTGGTAACAGTTTTGCTATTCCTATTGATAACATACACATAAACATTCTGTAATCATGGTATATGACTGCACCTGGTCTGTACGAGGCAGGGTGTCCATGATCCTTGGTAACAGTTTTGCCATTCCTGTGGATAACATACACATAAACATTGTGTAATCGTTGTATATGTCTGCACCTGGTCTGTACGAGGCAGGGTCTCCAGGATCCTTGCCTTCCTTCGGTAATGCTACCACCACTGCCTTTTTCCATGATGCATTTATTTTCACCATTTCATGGCATTATTAAACAGTGCCTTCCAAACCTTCAAAAGCCACATCCTTCATAGCTCTAAAGTTCTAGGAGAATTATATCGCTTCCTGGTGACCTTCTATCTCTTGGTTATAAAATACATTTTTAATTTGTTCCTCATTTATTGCATTAATTATTGAGTTTCCATTTCACTAAGCTTTGAAGTACCTAATGTCTTCAAAAATCATCCAAATGTGTCTATTCCTAATTTTGCCATTCCTCTGCATTATTTAGATTTCTATAAAATTGTTGAAATATCTTAGTATTTCTTAAGGATTCCTAGTTAACCTTCTTTTAGTAGGGTCCCTAAGATTAGATACATTTCTTTCCACTTTCTATTGCACATGTCATTGTGCTAAACCTTTTTGTGCTCTGGGATTATTATTATTAAAAAAAGAAACTGTTTCACAGTAATTTTCCAAAAAGCATGCATATTGTCCAAATACTCCCTTATTTTGCTCTTAGCACTCTGCAAGTGTTCATCTTCTTGCTCTGTAAGCTTGTCCCTACTCAGCAGCACTTGAACTTTTCCCAAACCTTCTAAATAACATTGCTACTTTCTTCTCACATCTCTTCTGTCTTGACTCTACTATACTTTTAAAATTCATCTCCATTTTATCCCAAGCCCCGGCCAGTCCCCTGGAACAATTTCTATCTACCCTAATAACTCTTAAATGTTTATTTATTACCATTTCCTTTGACTAAATATGTGGGGAAGTGGCAATGCCTTTCTTTTCAGTTTATTGCTCCTTTATCTTAACTCTTATAGGTGCCTGGTCAGATATCATTATTGGATGGGGCTCTATACTTTCAACCAAATGTACACGTTCCTGCGATATATAACTTCTGCCTAGTCTAACCCCATTATTGTATCTTGGAGGATAATATGTTAATCCTGTATGCACTGCTGCTTCGAAATACTTTCATATACTTCTTTAAAATCTGTCTTCTCTATGTAGTTTTCCTTCTGTGCCCCCTTAACACATCTTCCATGTTACAAACTAAATACCATTCACTACGTAGAAATAAAATGCCCTGCTGGACACTGCTTATACCTCCCATAATCCTCTTAAGCACTATAACTGCAGTGAAAGACTATAGATACACACCACGATAATTCTCTGTCTTTGCTAGTATCATTGCACTGCCACAAATCTTCCTTATTATCTTTTTCCCACTTCTACCACAACCAGAGTACCTCTTCCTATTTCTATAATAATATTCCTTGTCCTTTGTCCCTCATATTCTCTGAAATATCTACTCCAGTATCCTCTTTTTTATTACGCTCATATGTTCATTTATATCCAAATACATTTCCTGTATCATGACCATTTGCACCCTGCATTTCCATAATGTAGTTGAACATTGTTTGTCTTTTCTAAACATGTAAATCCTTTTATATTCCATGTTAATTGTGGCAAAGCATCCATTCTGTTTTTTAAAGCTATATCATATCATATCTTTTCAAAGAGTTCAATTCTCTATACCCTTCCCCAAATCCCTTTAAACTAACAAACTAAAAATGAACTATATACATTGAAACAACAAATGCCAGAATTTCCAGATTCTCCAGGGCAGTAGCTGGCACAGGGATTCTCCCTAAAACTATGGGTCTTCATGCTGCAGTGCACCTGCCAGGGCAAGCACACAATCACATCACTATGTCTTGTAATGTAATCTGTTTTCCATTTGCAAGTGTACAGAATAAAACATAGAACGTTGACAGTCCCAGTGTCTTGAGACGAAACTCACCAAAAAAACGGCAATTCAACAGCTGAAAAGTGTGTACGAAAGCCAGTGGAACAAATGAAACAAATGCCTTCAAAAACCAGCGATATCCACAGCCAAACTCTCAGCAGTTAAATAAACTTTTTTGAAAGCCAGTGGAACAGATGAAACAAATGAAACAAATGTCTTCAAAAACCAATGGTATCCTCAGCCAAACTGTAATTTTATTAAACGAAACACAGGATAATCCAAAAGGTTAAGCGCTTTCACTTGCTAAATGGCAAGTTTCTTCAGAACAAGTTGAAACAAACCTCTCAGCAGTTAAATAAACTTTTTGGCGCCAAAATTCAAAATACACAATGCTTCATATTAAAGGTATATGACACCTAAAAATACACTTAGTGCAAAACCTATTATTATAAAAGTCCTATCTATGCTAATCACAATGTGAACAAATACAATGTATAATATATATTATAAAATATAAATCTAAACCTTAAAAATATTTTAGTGTTAAATATTTATATGTATAATGCCTGGGTAATACAGAACAAATTATTACATATCCGTCCAAACTGTCCTATAAAAACTATAAGAATCTAAACAACAATACAATATACAATGACCAAAATATATATCTTGTCCTAAATCTACCTGTCTATAAAAATATTGTAATAAAATTATACCATCAATATGATGTGAATATATATGAATATAAATATAAATGAATATAAAATTTGATATGCCTGTTTGTATCTTATAATCACAAATTAACTGTTGCACATGCCACTAAACCCAAATTCAACTCATAGCTAGCAAAGGTTTAACAGCTTATTTCATAACAATTGATTAACATGACTTTTACTTAGTTGCAGCTTCACATATTTACTTTGGCTCATATCATATCTTTTCAAACAGTTCAATTCTCTATACCCTTCCCCAAATCCCTTTAAACAAACAAACTAAAAATGAACTATATACATTGAAACAACAAATGCCAGAATTTCCAGATTCTCCAGGGCAGTAGCCGGCACAGGAATTCTCCCTAAAACTATGAGTCTTCATGCTGCAGTGCACCTGCCAGGGCAAGCACACAATCACATCACTATGTCTTGTAATGTAATCTGTTTTCCATTTGCAAGTGTAGAAGAGCATTTATATTCAACTTAGCTCTTTGAAATAACTCACTGACCAGCCTTGTGAAACAAAACTAGCCCTGTATCATTATACGCAGTACATACCACAGCTGCTGGGGAGATAGCTATTTAATTTCAACATCTGCATTTTTCCTTTTTTGTGACATAACTCACTCAAAACTTGTAGTTATTCAAATTCAGTATCCTGTTAACCAATCCACTGAAGAAGTCCCAGAGTGCAAGCCTTGAACATCTCTTATTTATATCTTTCCTATTTTAAGTGCAGCAATTTGTCTCTTTTCAATTACCACTTAAACAAGACACCTGCAGTTTGCTAAAACATTTGGTGAAGGAAAGTCTCTAAAGTCATCAATTTACTTTCAGAATTTGACAAAACATGCTTATTTTACAGAAATGAAGACAAACATTACCCTAGACTAAATTTGTGTTCCTTTAGCCTATTCTTGCGACATACAATGTGCATATCAACATTATTTGATTATACCTTTCTAATTCCACTTTTATCTTTATTTATTTATTTATTTATTTATTTAAATTTGTTGACCGGGAGTGTCCGACTGGACGTAGGTCCATTTTCAGCGGAGGCCCGGGGAGAAAAGCTCCACAGTAAAATAAACAGACAGTAGTTACAATGGATTACATAGCGATTAACAATTTAACATAGCAATTACTTACAACATATTTACAGATGAAGAACATAGTACATCAGTAGACAACTAGAATCTTTATCTGTGAAGTACATAACAGACATTAACAAATATTGCAATGACAAGTTCCTGCTGTATAATAAGTACTAGGCTTATGAGCATCTGAGCTTGCTATAATCAAGGTAGTTAGTGGAGTGGAAAGAAAGGTAGTGGTTGGATGGGGTGGATGATATTAGAGTGGGAGTTGCAAGGGCATAGCCAGCATGTTTGTAGGTGCGCTTTTAGTAAAGTTTTGAAGTGGGTGCATGATGGAGGTAATTGTAGGTGGGAGTGAGTTCCATAATTTTGCTATGGCGCAAGAGAATAGTGCTTCACCACCAGAGTTATTGGCTTTAGTGATCTGCAAGTGATTTTTGTTGCTGAATCTTAGTGGTCTGGTGGTGCGATAGGGTTGGAGTAGATTCTGGAGGGATGGGACATTTAGTGGATGGTTTACTAGTTTGTGGGCGAGTGAGAGTTGATACCACTGAAGGAGGTGAGGGAGTTCAAGCCAGCCCAGTTCAGCAAGTGAGAGACAGTGGTGACTACGGTAGGATGCCCTTGTGGGGAATTTGGCGATTTTGTTGTAGCAGGTCTCTAGCTTGTTTAGATCACATTGCCTTAGGTTGGTATATATTGGAGAGGCATAAAGTAGGGTGGAGATAAGGTGGGAATTTGATATTGAAATCTTTGCTGCTTTGGTGAGAAATTGCTTATTTCTGTATAACACTCCTAGTTTTTTGTGGATTTTTTTTATGGTCATGGATATGTGAATGTCAAATTTTAGTTTATTGTCTATTTCCACTCCTAGCAATTTGGTGTGTTCAGTTGGGTATATAGTGGTGTTGTCTTTTGCTGTGATGTTAAAGTGAGAGTTGTTTTGAGTATGTTTGGTGGGTTGGAAGATGAGTAGTTTAGTTTTGTTTGGGAGTATTAATTGGGCATTGTCTTATCTGTGTCATACTACTATGTAACATTGTAAGCAATAAGCCACTTTTAACCAGCTTATTGTTATTACAGTCAGCTATAACTCAAGAAAGTGTTTCCCCATTCATATCATGCATCACTGCACCCAGGCCTACCCTTCCCACGTTTATAAACATACTGTCTAATACTGTATTACATTTCACAGCAATGTTAAAACATATGACATAAATGTTATACTGCATTTCACAACAATAAGAGATTAAACACAAAATAAATAAGTGAAAATCTACTTCACTTCAATTTGTTTCTTCCCCTCCATCAGCCATTTTGAAATTAAACAGTGCACATTGTAGTTGAGAATTGCTCCACTGTTTATCATGTTCTTTTTATTTTTAGTCATCTGCATAGTTTTCACCCTCTAACCATTTCAGCATTTGGTTCAAATCCTAGCTTCTCCTAACTGGTACAAAACAAAGACTTGTGTTCTTCAATTTTCTTATTAATTTGAGCACCTCATTGGAACTAATACTTTTCATTTTAACCACTGATTCATAAGTTCAGTTAATTATTAATTATCTTCCTGTTCCTCACCTACCTGCAGTACTATCATCTGATTAGAATCCAAGCTACTCCAAAGTCTTTTGGTTTGCTCCTGCTCCTGGGCTTCTCCCTGTCACTCTAGCATTTCTTTTGAAACAAGAGAAATTGTTTCACTAGCACAGTCTTTCTTGGTTCTATCTTGTTTGGACAGGATCCAAAAATATAACACTTTGCTGACTGGAAATCTGTTCTCTGTACATTTTCGACTCCTAAAAAGCTAGAGCTGTCTCTCTATATATAATTTTTGCACATGGAAAAATATCCGAAAGATCACTGCATATATAGCATTTTGAATTTCATTCCAGCTTCACAAGCACTTGTGATGACTGGAATAAAATTAATCTTGTTTTGTCTAGTGAAGTATCTTCTTCAGCTACAATGAATGTATTTTAACTAGCATGGATCTCTGCTTCCTTCTAGAGGTTATAACAGGAGCACATATATGATGCAGCTTCCTGATAAGCAGATCATCCTGTGGAACACCTATCTAGTTACTTAGCTGGGCCTCCATAAGAGTAATACAGTCCCACTAAATCAAACTTCTCTGGTACTGCAGAAAACCTCAAGGTTTCTTTTCATGCTCTGTCCTCTACCGCTACCATTTTCATGAAAGTTTTTTTTTTCATTTATGCCTCAATCCCTGTCATTCATTCCTTCATTTCTGTTTCTAACCTCTTCAGACTTAACAGTTCATCAAATTCACTATTGAAAACTACTTCTACTTTTTATCAGTCATTTTCACTTGTTCTTATATCTTCTTCTTCTCTTTCGGCTGCTCCCATTAGGGGTCACCACAGCAGATCAACTGTTTCCATTACTTCCTATCCTCTGCATCTTGCTCTGTCACACCAACCACCTGCATGTCCTCTCTCACCACATCCATAAACCTTATCTTAGTCCTTCCTCTTTTCCTGTTTCCTGGCAACTTCATCCTTAGCATCTTTCTCCCAAGATACCCAGCATCCTTCCTCAGCACATGTCCAAACCAACTCAATCTCGCCTCTCTGGCTTTGTCTCCAAACTGTCCAACTTGAGCTGACCTTCTAATATACTTATTCCTAACTCTGTCTACCCTTGCGCACCCATTGCAAATCTTATCATCTTTAACTCTGCCACGTCCAGCTCTGACTCCTGCCTTTTTGTCAATGCCACCGTCTCCAAGCCATATAACATAGTTGGTCTCACTACCCTCTTGCAGACCTTCTCTTTCACTCTTACTGGTAACCAATGACATATGCGGACAACAATACATATTTCAGTTGTTATATAGTCTTCCAAAAATCCAATATATTTAAACACTCCATCGCTGCATTGATGTTGGACACAGGTCAACTTCCTGATGATGAGGACTAGTTAATGTGCTTCTCAGCCAGGCACCATCTTTGAAGTCCCAACAGGATAGCATTTCATCATCCTCCTAGAGCTTTCCACCTCACAAAGTCTTGCCACAAAATTGACAGGACCTTAAATAGGAAACCACTTGGAGTTGTTTTACATCTATTTCTCAGGCACAAATAATTTCTGGGCTGTATCTACCTTGAAATGTGTGCAAAAGCCAGATATAGCAAGATATACTAACCTCTCAACAATAAGCTGGTGATTTTAACTACTGTTATGCCTACAAATTAAAGTGTTTCTTTTTTATAAGTCTGATTGCTTGAATGACAAAATGGATTTTATTATGCTTATAAAACACTTAAACATTCATTTTATAGATAGTCTTCTTTTTCTGATAATCAAAATGTTTGTCTTGATTCCTTAGCAGAAGAATTTTTAACAAATATTAATAATAAAGTTACATAAATTTTCAATTACATTGAAATTTAGTGTAAAATGATTATTTGAAAGATAGAGACCAGCTATGTTATATGGGTTGGAGACAGTGGCATTGACAAAAAGGCAGGAGTTAGACCTGGATGTGGCAGAGTTAAAGATGTTTAGATTTGCACTGGGTGTGACAAGGGTGGACAGGATTAGGAATAAGTATATTAGAGGGTCAGCCCAGGTTGGAAGGTTTGGCGACAAAGCCAGAGAGGCAAGATTACATTGGTTTGGACATGTGCTGAGGGGGGATGCTGAGTATATTGGGAAAAAGATGCTAAGGATGAAGCTACCAGGTAACAGGAAAAGAGGAAGGCCTACGATAAGGTTTATGGATGTGGTGAGAGAGGAGATGCAGGTGGTTGGTGTGACAGAGCAAGATGGAGGACAGGAAGAAATGGAACCAGATGATCCACTGTGGCGACCCCTAACAGAAACAGCCAAAAGAAGATGATGATACTGTCAAACGGGTCTGTTGATTATGCTTTGATGAAGACCGAATTGTTTACCTTAAGCAAAAAAGAGGAATACACTACTTAAGACTTCTGATACAGGCAATACTTAGTTATTATGAAAACTGAGGAATATTTTAATATTTGTAGAGGATATGTGGGGGATGTAAGCATGTATAAACAAGTAAATACAGTTAATTATGATGTTATAGTGAATAAATTAAAACATTTATTGTCTAAAAGTAACAACTTGGATACTTTACTAAATCTAAACTGAAAGATTTAAGTAATGACCACATTTGAATACTTCAAATGTTTATGAGTTACATACCAGCGTTAGACCATATGGTCATCTAATAACAATGACTCAAAGAGTTCTGGATCTAACACTTTGTCCCAATCCCGTAAATTGTCTCTTAAAGGATTCTAAGTTCTTGCTATCTCAAATGTAAAGTGGTAATTTATTACATAATTTCATAATTATTTTGTCTTCATAAAATCTGTAAAAGTATGGAAAAGGCTCCAGGAAGACCTATTACGTTGGGCTGTCCTAGTTATATTGAAAAAGTGCACAGACTTGTTAATTATTTGCAAAAGTATATGAATAAGCTGCCTTATCACTTAAGGATTCTAAGTAGTTGTTGCAAGAATTAATGAGTATGGGCTGGTGTAATGAAATGGGTGGGGTTTTCTTTGGTTTGGTTTTAGTGTGTTTGCATGGTTGGGTGAGCAGTTACTTATCCGTTGTGATCTATCGGTGTTCTGAGGGATCAGTTTTCTGCAGTTTTGGGGTTTTCTTTTCAGGCCTTTGAAAGTCAGGTAAATGGGATTTCAGTCTACTGAAGTTAACCCATATATATATATATATATATATATATATATATATATATATATATATATATATATATATATATATACATATATATTTGTGAGTGTGTGGGGGGGGTTGTCTACTTTCATTCACTGAAACCTTATCAAATCTTAAAAAGCTGACTTCAGTTAAGGGAAAGTGCAAACTAATGAAAATGCACTTTCGCAACATACACATCACCAAATTACAAATAAAGGAACATATACACTAAAAAAAAAATTTGCAGAATGGTAAGCCCCCCTGCACCCCCATACTCCTGCTAATGTTTATATATATATATATATATATATATATATATATATATATATATATATATATATACTAACTCCAAGATTACACTACAGTAGGAAAAGGGTCGATTTCCTTATCCTCACTGCACCAAGATCTATATTAATAAGCCCCAACTGCTGTACACCTTCCACTTCTGTTACAAATGTAACTAAGAACTAAAAAACACCACATCTGTTCTTCCACATGATCTTGGAACTACCAAACCATTACTCGCTAATGTGTATTTCGCAAACGTGCGATTTCATTAATGTGTGCATTCGCTTAACTGGTCGGCTTTTTAAGATTTGATAAGGTGTACTTTTGGTGAATGAAAGTAGACTCTCTCTCTCTCTAGATATATATATATATATATATATATATATATATATATATATATATATATATATATATGGGTCCCCTTCAAAACATCTAAAACCCATAACACCTAAATTCATAATATCAAGACCAGAACATCTAAAACCCAAAAGATCTAAAACACGTAACATCAAATTTCATAACATCTAAAATGTATAATATGTAAGTGTATCATTAAACATGTAAATGTTATAGTTTAATCTGTTAATCTTGTGGTATCACTATGAGATGTTGTAGTTTTTATTTCTATAGTTATTTATATAGTGTAGGAATTTATACGCTTTTTATAGTGTTTATTGCCATTCTGTATGTGTTTTTTAGGCAATACAGGTAAGTGATATGGACATTATGTGTACATTCTTTATTGTGATCATGATACAGTGGGGTTAGGAAATTAACTTTTTCCCACTGTAGTGCTACTCTGACTTGGTATATTTAGTTTACGGGGGGGCAGAGCCCCCCACATGAGGGGTGCAGGGGAGCTTGCCCCCCTTCAGAAACATAGTAAAAAAAGTGTTT
The DNA here is from genome assembly GCF_019279795.1 of Protopterus annectens. Taxonomy (NCBI): domain Eukaryota; kingdom Metazoa; phylum Chordata; order Ceratodontiformes; family Protopteridae; genus Protopterus; species Protopterus annectens. Next base: position 33,551,432 of record NC_056748.1, read on the forward strand.
GGTAGTTTTTTGTTATATGTGGAGGGGATGTTATTTTCATGTAATTTGTAGTGTTCGATGTTATGATGCACATTTTAGATGGTATAAAATTCAATGTTACGTGTTTTAGATGTTTTGAGTTTTAGATGTTCTGGTCTCGATGTTATGAATTTAGATGTTATGGGTTTTAGATGTTTTGAAGTGGACCTATATATATATATATATATATATATATATATATATATATATATATATATATATATACATTTTTGATAATTTAATTTATCAGCAACAAAGGCACTGCAATGGGAACATATTTTGCCCCTCTTATACTAATCTAATAATGTTGAAGAACATTATCTTTAGAGACATGACTTTCTTTAAAATAAATGTCTGCTTTTACTATTGTATTGACAGTTTACTTTTCATATGTAAGGGAAACAAAAATGAGTTTAGTATATTTGCATCTGATTTACAGGAAAATGGTCTTCATTTGCATTTTATGTCAGAATAATCTTTTTTGGACTTTACATTGTATAAATAACAGCTAATAAGTTAGGTAAATCACATACTCCTTTATATTGCCTTTCAGAGTTGTTACCCTCAGTGTAAAATGAAGCAAATCCCATTAGGTAAATTTCTAAGAGCCAGATGGGTTTGCAATCAATAAAAGGACTCCTTACAGGAGGCCAGTTTAATTTTAGCTGCTTGTGTAGCAGAAATGCTGATGCTTTGGATATTGGGGAAGCAGATTGGCATAGTTGTGATACACTATGAAACATTTTTTGTGAAGTGGCCACTCCTTTTGCAAGAAAACAAGCAACTAACCGGAATGAGATCCATCGGTTTCTTAATATAACTTGTTAAGTGCTTCTTTAGTTGATTTTTTTTTCAGTTTTGAGGAGTCCTAATACAGGACTCAAAAGTAGCTGTCGTCATCCCTTGTGAATCTAAACTCTCTCATAAAACAGTTTAAAAAACTTGATTATTTGTTTGCTATTTATTAATTTTTTTAGACCATTTCAATAGATGCAGGTGCCCATTTCAAAAAACATTGATCACACCTCATAAACTTAAAGGGGCACCCATCCACTTCTAAAATCAGCAACCTGCCTTGGACTGAAGTGGAAAGGCTTTCACCTACTTACTTATAACCTCCCTCTTTGTGACATCGCTCGTGATGTCACTAAAAATCCTACCCATGGCATCAGCTTTCCTGAAATATCTGCATAAACCTCTATTCCTTTCCTGTTTCTCTTCCCTGCAGAAAAAATCTCAGTGCTTTCGGAGACTCCCTGCTTCTCATGGCCCTCCTTTCTGATTAGATTCTCTGTCAGAGTTCGCAAGTTCAAGGTACTTTCAGCATCACAGTACTTGTAACATTTTTCTTCTTTAAATTTTAAAAGAAACTTTGCACCATGGTTATTCTTGCATTACCTGCTAAATGCTTCTTTTAGTAAGCCTGATCATCATAACAATAACTGTGAAGAACTTGAACTCATGGAAGAGTAGCAGCAGTTCACTTTCTCTGGTTTTATTAGTTTATGAAGTCTCTGGCAGTTGTAACTATCTGTTTTCAAATGCCATTTCTGTCATTTACCAGCAAGGGTTTTTTGTTGTTGAGCTGCACTTAATCTATTACAGCTACAATCGCATTGTGAAAAGGCAGAATTGAGGTATTATAAGATTGCTTTAGGCAGCCAATGTATCTGGATTTAATTTTCAGATTCCACATGAGAGTTGTCATTTGCTGATCATATGGATCAACTTTAAGCAAATTAATTTATGGGAAAATATCTTAGTTGATGCAGTGCAACGTTGGGTTATAAAGATGTTCAGCAGAAAAACAAACAGTCTGAAGCCACACGCTCAATGTTATCTTAGTTTATTCACTTTGCATTTCTTCTAATGGTTATAAAGATGTTAACAGCTTTTTTTAAAGAGCTTCTAGCACCTTGGTGTATGGTTAAGTGGACAAAGTTTTCAAGCTTGCACTTACAATATTAACAAATACATGCTGCAAACAATTATGAGAGTATATACATATGGGAGGCAGACAGGCTGGTCAAACGTTTGGAGTATCGAATCAGCTGATGAAGCAATATCATGGTACTGTGATAATTGGGGATGTGACATAGGGAAATACTGCCAGCCCAGCTATCTGGAATTTTGTAAATAATCATATGTCATTTGTGAATATCAACATGATTCATATGCTTTTCTTACAAATGTATTAGAACTATATGTTATGTGTATATTAAACTACAGGTACAGAAGTGTGTGTTAAACAGGGTTTGTACAGTACTGAGCTTCAAGGATGTGTCTACAGTGTATGCTACTGGAAAATAACAGAAATGTATATAAACTATATACCTGTGCGAATGTATATGTTTTAACAATAGAAACTAGAGCAAACAGAGCTAACTTGCAAAACTTCAAGAAAATAGTTGAAATAAAATTGTTTTATGATTGTGCTATAAATGTTATCTCTCAGTTTCAGTGCAATCACAGACACAATGTCTAGAGCTAGATGTTTTTTGTATTGTCTTGAAAGGGAGGTAATTACTAGGTCTGAGACGTAGAAGTATTTTATTGTTTTATGCCTTCCAGGATCTGCAGACATCTGAGAGATATGTATTTTTCACAAGGAGGTGTCAAATGCTACACTGGGGGTTTAGCTTGGGAACTAAAGTCAGGTGACAAAAAGTGATGTCAACCAAGCTAACCCAGAAGCAATATTTTATATTAATTTAAGAACTCTCTCAGAGAGAGATTGTGCATTGTGTATCCTGTCTTTGACCTTGCAACATCCACCCATCACCACCTTCTGCATTTGCCTTGCTGTAAGGAAGTTTTTAGTGCATAATAACTCTTTCAGATTCAGACAGGAATATAGTAAAGTATAGCTTATATGTTTTCTTTATTTGTTTGAGACTGTCCTGCAAAGTTGTTTTACATGTTTCCTGTGATTTTGAACTTTGATGTAACTGATTACTTACTGGGCATTATCTTGTTCTTTTACTATTTGTTTATTATTAAATATACTTAAACCTTTGTGGCTGATATTTGTGAGGCATATTTAAGCTCTTAGTGTACTTGCATATCTATTTGGTGACACTGTACAGGCCACTCCTAAATAGCCTTGCTCTTGGTCAGACTACCATTTGGATTATTAGTAACATTACACAGTAGGATTGGACACCCTTTGTTAAGCGCCTTAGAGTAGCTGATAAAGAGTTGGCTGGTGGCAGCTGGAAATACCTTATAGTATGGGCAGAAGGGGGCATAGCTAATAAACCTGTGTCAGCCTTTCCCAGGTGTGTGTGTGTTGTGTCAGCTACTTGGGCAGAGACATGAAGCATTGGTTGGATAGAGAGGGTGCTGGAGGTTTGGTTTTGCCACTCAGCTGAGATCTCAACCCTATAGCTGTGCCAGTGGGGAGTCTTACTGGGGATCTGTAGAAAGAGGGAGAAACCAGCCCCAGACTGACTGTGATCTCTGTGTGCACTTTACTGTATGTGTACTTGTCCTCCTCCCAGTGTGTACATTCCCCACTGTTGCCAGTGGTGAAGATTGAGGCTCCTTGATTACTGGGCCAGTGCAGGGGTGTCACAGGTGACTTTACCCTTTACCTGCTGCATTGCAGTCTCAGAGTAGGCATATATATTTAGCATTTGGTGGGGGGCTTGCCTCCCTGCAAAAACGTGCTCTCTATGTTTTGTTTAATTTTTCAGCCGGCTGATGTTCGAACATTTGTGTTTGTTCATTTGCCATTCACAAATTGTTTTTTCAGTTAAGTGTATGAAACCCATACACACACACACACACACACACACACACACACACGATTATTAGTAAAATTAAGCACATACTGCACCACAAAGAAAAACTGAGGTACCTTCTTTCAAGACCACAAAATGATATCCACCTATTTTTATATATTTCCATGTCTCCATTGTTTGCTTAAATACCTGCATATCTCCATTGTCAAGCAACACTTCTTCTGCAACACTGTTTTATAAAACTTCAACTGTGCAGTAACATTCAAGGAGTTTTGTTTCCCAGTTCACACATTTTGATGAGACTGAGATAACATTATCTACCATTACAAAAACAACTGAGCTAAACACTGTCATGTTTTAAGCAAGTTGTTTAAGTGAGTTATCACTTTCCATGTTATTTACTTCGCTTAAATAAAAAAAAAGAGTCACGGTGTCTTTTAATCATATGCCAATGTAAACTGTAATGTTTTTTTTTAAGTAAATTTTATTAAAGTCACAACTGAAACATATAATTATTAAAATAGAGCTAAACATATTTTATAATAAAATAGGTAAAAACAAAATACTAATATAAAAGATCAGAAAAAGGCAATGAACTATGTACACAGATGTTCACTATGCTATAAACAAATAAATAAAGTTAAAACAACTGGATAAGAGCTGATTAATATCTTCAGTTATTGATTTTCTAATAGATCAATTATATTCATCCAATGGTTATGCATTGCTTTATTCCTAGAAGATCTAGACTTAATTGTCATTAATTCTAATCTGGATACTTCCAAGAGAAGATCTGTAAAATTTTGGAAAGAGGGAATTTGTGATGATTTCCAATTTCTTGTGATTTCTTTCCTGGCTATGGACAGCACAGACCAAAGAAGTGAGTATTTATTTGACTTTACACAGGATGGAATTGGAGAGTTAAATAAAACTAACAATTTAGTAAGTAGAAAGTTATCAGTGAATATTACTTGTAAGAAATTATTAATATCTTCCCAAAATGTGTTCATGTGTAAATAGTCATAATACAAAGTAGAAGCACAATAGGAGATCCTTGCCAGGAGCTACAGACCCCAAAGCCTTGATTGCAGGTGTCAGAAAACCAGTACCCAAAAAACTTAAAGAGAGGCTGAAAGTGGGTTGGAAAAACCCGCTTTTGCAATCCTGAGGCACCGTGATCTAGGTACTTCCCCGGTGTTCAGTGCTGAGACGTTGAGTCTTTGTTTAAAGCTTAGGTTTTTAGCTTAATTAAACTAGCTTAATGAAGTTGAGAATAAAATCTTTAAGACTTTAAAAACTTTAAGAACTTTCATTGACTGAAAAAAATAAAAAATGCTTTCAATAATCATCAAAGGTTGGTTTTAATCTTCCAATAAACCTTTTATTGCTTAAACATGGTTCCGGTAGGTGAGCGCAGTGTTTTCTGATGAATTACAGGTTTGTTAGGGTATAATTAAAAGGAAGCAGGCAGACATTAACCAAAATCATTCTTGATGGTTTGCAACAGTACAAATTCAGGTTATCAAAACATTCATGTATAAAATCTCCTAACTTATGGAAATATTTTGCGACAATCTTGTAATTGCATTCATTTACACTATCATGGTCATCATAGCATGCTGGGAAATAACTTTTTAAATAATAATAGAATGCTGTGCGTGCATTGAGGAATATGGGGTGGATCGAGGGTTAGCGTGGTTCAGAACCTGTGTGGAGGTGTTACTAGCATTGGGGGTGTGTTGGTTTAGACTGAAAGAATTGGTCAAATTGGTGGCAGGTGGTGAGCAATCCTTAGCGAGGGCAGGTGTTAGGGGACAAATGGCGGGACAGTGGGCGTGTTAGTGGTGTCGTTGTGCTTTGGTTCTCGGCTTTGCTACTGATTGGTGATGGAGTGGTCATGACGTCAGTCATTGGGGAGGATCTAATCCGGTGGGAATTGCAAGGATAGGGTAACGATTTTAATGGGTGGCCTATAAGGAGGGAAGGGGAGGAGAGGGTGGGTCCCCATTTTGGATGGAGAGCCATTGGAAGTTGATTTGAATCAGGGTGGGGATAATTTGGTGGGAATAGCTATGATGGGGCATTTAACCGGTGCAACAACCAGTAAGGGTGGACGTGGGCATGGTCGGGTACATGTGGAAAGTACGGGCTAGTTAGCTGGTGATAGGTGGAAAAGTGTGATGTGGGTTGAGTGTAAATTCACGTGCTTAGCTGGGATTAGGTCTTGTCTTTTTTGCTGGTGATACGTGGGTTTACCTGATGGGGGTGGAGTTTCATTTCACATGCTTAGCTGGGATTGGGTCCTGTCGTATTATGAGGTAATATGTGTGATTGTATGTGTTTTTTCAAGATATGTGAATGTTATTTTGTGATAAGATTTAACTTTAAACCTAACCAACTTCGTCCAACAGGAATATTGCTTCTAACAAGGGACAGCCTTAAATCCGTGGACTGGCCCACACGGTAGGTGTTTAAGAAGCGATCTAGTGAAAGCGCAGACCCGGCATCCATTTGGTTACCAGGAAGAATCATAGTCTTACCTGATACTATTATTTAAATATGTACTGCCAGAAACTGAGAATACAGTAATTTAGGCATAATCACCTACAAGATTACCAACTGTGTGCATACTTTTATATTCTATATTTATATTTATACTTTTATATTTTATATTTATATATATTTTATATATTTTATATTTTATAATATTATTTTATATGCTTTTATACTCCCCACCTTGATTCAAATCAACTTCCAATAGCACTCCATCCAAAATGGGGACCCACCCTCTCCTCCCCTTCCCTCCTTATAGGCCACCCATTAAAACTGTTACCCTATCCTCGCAATTCCCACCAGATTAGCTCCACCCCAATGACTGACGTGACGACCACTCCATCATCAATCAGTAGCAAAGCCGAGAACCAAAGCATGACGACACCACTAACACGCCCACTGGCCCACCATTAGTCCCCTAACACCAACCTCGCTAAGGATTGACCACCACCTGCCACCAATTTGACCAATTCTTTCAGTCTAAACCGATACACCCCCAATGCTAGTAACACCACCACACAGGTTCTGAACCATGCTAACCCTCGATCCACCCCACTATTCCTCAATGCATGCACAGCATTCTATTATTATTTAAAAAGTTATTTCCCAGCATGCTATGATGAATACGATACTGTAAATGAATGCGGTTACAAGACTGTCGCAAAATATTCCCATAAGTTAGGAGATTTTATACATGAATGTTTTGATAACCTGAATTTGTACTTTCGCAAACCACCAAGAATGATTTTGGTTAGTGTCTTCCTGCTTCCTTTTAATTATACACTAACAAACCTGTAATTCATCAGAAAACACTGTGCTCACCTACCAGAACCATGTTTAAGCAATAAAAGGTGTATTGGAAGATTAAAACCGACCTTTGATGATTATTGAAAAAAAAATTTATTTTTTTCAGTCAGTGAAAGTTCTTAAAGTTTTTAAAGTCTGAAAGATTTTATTCTCAACTTTGTTAAGCTGGTTTAATTTAGCTAAAAACCTAAGCTTTAAACAAGGAATCAATTTCTCAGCACTGAACACCAGGGAAGTACCTAGATCACGGTGACTCAGGATTGCAAAAGTGGGTTTTTCCAACCCACTTTCAGCCTCTCTTTATGTGTAAACAGTCAAAAAAATGTGCCCAATCAGCATTCTGTACCTTCATACATCTCCAACAAAGTATATTTTCTTTAAACATCTTATTTATGTTATATGGAGTAATGAATGATCTATTTAAGAATCTCCAAGTAAACATTCTCCATTTAAGAGATGAAGTAGTTTTGCCTGCAGACTGAAGAAAATTTGCTTTATCTTTATCTGAAGGGTTACAATTATTAATGTCAGAGAAATATTTCCAATAATTATCTGGGTATATATGTAGGTCTAATTTAATAGTTTTATATATACATGACATACTAATTTTAGTTAAGTTGTTCTGTTGAGTAAGAGTAATCAAATATTGAATGATTTGGGGAATTACATTTTTAACTGAAGAAGGAATTAAATCAAGTTTATTTTTGATATAATTTCTAGCTTCTTGTAAGTCAAGCCACCATATTGAATCAAGGTCATTCTCTTCAATAAAGTGTTAATGGATTGTAATTCATTGTTTTTCAACATTTGATGCCAGTAAATCAGATGTTTTTGTTCAAACATTGACATTTTATGAAAATGTGTGGTGAAAACAACCCCTTGTATGTATGCAATAGGGAAATAAGGAATAACCAACTTTTATAAGACTGAAATCTAAGAATGAAAATTTTAAAGGATTTAAAAATTATATTAATATAATTTGATATAAAATTTTGAGTAAGGCAAATAGAAAAATATTTCTTTAGTTTCCATATGAAAGTGTTATTTACTAGATTTATCTTAAAAAGGTCATTATTGTTATTTAAATTTTGTGATGAAGTTAGAATAAAGTCATTCCATTTTGCTGAATATTTACTATCTAAAATATACAAAATTGTTTTAGTAACTGAGGAAATTGAATATATTTCTAAATCTGGTAATGCAATACCTCCATTATCCCAACTGTACATGTGATATGTTAAAGAGATCCTGAGTTTAATTGGGTACCAAAGAAATTTTTTGATCATACTGTTAAACTGTTTAATTATTGTATAGGGTGGAGGAATAGAAATAGATTGAACTATGTATAATATTTTCAGTAGAAGTATAGTCTTAATAATTGATAATTTCTCCTCTACTGAGAAATTTATTTTAGACCATTTATGTATTAGGTTATCTATTTCTGTTAAGCTTTTATCAAAGTTTAGTTTCAGTATTTCTGTAATATTCTTAGCAATAATTATTCCTAAATATTTTATTTGTAGGGACTGTGATAGGGACTGTGGTATATATTTTTCATATTCATTTGGAATATTATTTTTTTAACCAGATAACAAGATTTGTGTTTTATTGTTATTAAATTTAAGACCTGAGTTTTTTGAAAATATTCTATATCATTAAATAATTCTTGAATTGTTGGATTCTTACCACCCAAAGTAATCAGAATGTTGTCTGCAAACATTTGAATCTTTGAAGTTTTATTTAGACTTAAATCAAAACCTTTAATATTGCTATTATCTCTAATTAAATTTGCCCAAGGCTCCATAACTAAGTAAATAAAAGAGGGGATAATGGTTGACCTTGTTTAGTCCCTTTAGTAACAGGAATAAACTTGAGAAATATTAGAACCAATTTTGACATAGGCTTGAGAGCATATATATAACTGGGTAATAAGATTTATAAAATTATTTGAAAAATTGAGTTCCTGTAAAAGAATAAAAAGGTAATCCCAATTAACTGTGTCAAAAGCACAATTTATATCTAAACTAACTATAGCTAGGTTATTTTTTAATTTATTAGTTGACTCAATTAATGTTATTATTCTTTTAATGTTATCATAAGTTCTATTTATTATCAAACCTGTTTGGTCTTCATCTACTAAGTTGGGAAAAAAATTTTAAGCCTCTTTGCATATATAGACATAACATTTTATAGTCCGTGTTTAATAAAAATATAGGCCTATATGAATTACATTTTGTGGGATCCTTTTCAGGTTTTAGAATGGGAGAAATGAATGTACATTTCCATGATGGAGGGATAGTATTTTTATTTTGTATAGTATTGAAAACTGAAAGTAACAAAGTTAGTGCTTTATCCGGAAGGATTTTGTAGATTTCAGGAATAAAGCCATCATTACAGGGTGCTTTGTTTTGTTTGAGTGTATTAATTTGTTCTTGGGTGTCTTTTAATGTAATTTGGCTATCAAGTAACTTAATTTGTTCTTCTGTTAATCTTTTTTTTAATTTTTATTGATAAAGGTTTGAATATCTTTATTTGGGTTTATTAGAGTAGAAGATTGGTTTAGCTTAAAGAAAAAATCTCTAAATTTAATTAGTATGTTATGTAAATCAAATACTATTTTTCTTTTGAGGTGAATATATTTCTTTAATATAATTGAATTTGTTCAATCTTTTTAATTTAGTGGCTAAAATATTCAAAGATCTAGGATTTATTGAACAATTAATAAATTTAAATTTCTCTAAGCTAATCATAGTGTTATGGTTTAGAATCTCAAGATATTTCTTATTTAAGGTATTTAATTCATTCAGTTTGGATTTTTCTTGCTGATTTTTTGATAATTCAAGATTCAATATATTAAGTTTAGTTTGTATCTATTTTAAATCTTTATCCCATAAAAGTTTTTTTTGTACCAATCAATTATTCTGCCATATAGATATGCCTTCATTGCATCCCATATAAATATTTCAGGTGTATTATTATTGACATTAAATTCTAAAAAAAACTATGAGCTTCCTCTAATATGAAGGTGTTAAAATCTTTTAATTTAGTGATATATACTGGAATCCATTTTATCTGAACATTGGTACATGTATAAATGTATATATCAAATGTTATAGAGTTGTGATCTGAAAAAAACATGTAATAACATTTACATTACTTAAAGAAACTCAAACTATTAGAGATAAAAACTCTGTCTATTCTTGAATATGTGTTATGTCTGTGAGAAAAAAATTGCATAAAATGATTTTGGATCAACATACTTATCAATGTCTTTCAATAAAAAGGAATTTGTAAATTCATTTAGTAATCTAGCTGAACTTGAAACTTTTCTCTTATTTTTAAAAGTAGAATCTGAACTATTAAAAATGCAGTTAAAATCACCAGCTAAAATAATATTGTCCTTAGAAAATTGGATAATATGATGAATATGTTGCTGTGCTGAGCTCTGTCCAAAGCCAGGGATCCAGTACATATTTATTAGAGTAAATATTGAATTGTTAAATTGTATGACTATAGAAGCTACCATACCTTTATTATCTTTGTATGAGTCTATTATTTTATGTTGTGCTAATTTATTATTCCAAAGTATTGCAACACCTCTTTTTTGAGAGTGTTGAGAACTAACCAGGATTGAAAAAGATTTAGATTATAATTTGGAAATATCATCTTCAATCAAATGAGTTAAAAATTAATTGTGAGTTACGTAACTGAAGATACTTATTCAAAGACCTTCTCTTGTTAGGGTTATTTAGCCCATTTGCAGTAAGAGAAATACAATGAAATGATGTCATATTGTAAATTAGTTGGAATAAAATACATACTGATTAAAACTTTTAATAACTTTTGGAATATGAGATGATACTAGAAAAAAGAAGGGAATACAGCTATTTATAATGTATGAAATGTAGAAAAAAGATTTAAAGTTAAATGTACTGAAATATATTTCCACTATATATGTTTTAGTGAACATCAGAGAAAATACTATCAAAAAATTATAACAGAAACTTCTAACAATAAAACCCCTAAAACCCACCTGGAGTTATAAACTCCTAATTTGGGCGACATTAATCACTCAAATTAACAATCCTACTAGCAGCATATTTCTATGAAGCTCTACTTAAATTATTAAATGTGAGTTACGCAACTGAAGATACTTATTCAAAGACCTTCTCTTGTTAGGGATATTTAGCCCATTTGCATTAAGAGAAATACAATGAAATGTCATATTGTAAATTAGTTGGAATAAAATACATACTGATTAAAACTTTTAATAACTTTTGGAATATGAGATGATACTAGAAAAAAGAAGGGAATACAGCTATTTATAATGTATGAAATGTAGAAAAAAGATTTAAAGTTAAATGTATTGAAATATCTTTCCACTATACATGTTTTAGTGAACATCAGAGAAAATACTATCAAAAAATTATAACAGAAACTTCTAACAATAAAACCCCCTAAAACCCACCAGGAGTTATAAACTCCTAATTTTGGCGACATTAATCACTCAAATTAACAATCCTACTAGCAGCATATTTCTATGAAGCTCTACTTAAATATGAACTATTTCTCAATTGAAAACATGGCATATAGATATGAATTTCAATGTTATGTAGAAGTGAGAACTCATCATATATTCATATTAGATTAACTAATAAAACAGGTTAAACAGTAATAAATTACAAGAATGAAAAACATATTATAATGTTACTAAATGGCTAGTATTAAAATTAGCTGTAACAATTAACATCAGAATTGTTTAAAGTCATCAGAAAAAAATATTAACAGAGTATATAATATCCTTCAGCTAAAGGGCATATTGAATACCCAGATGTCACCTTTCTTGGTATATTTTTAAGAATTATCTACTAGGACTACATTTATCACAGTTAAAAGATGATTGGACAACAGTCAAATAAGGCACTGGAATACTTATATAAAAATTAATTATAGGGTGCATGATATCAAGTAGCAACTTCTACCAGCATTAAAGTTAACATTAATATATAGCTGTTTATAGTATTCAAAAGGCAAAATATTGTAACAGCCTATCTAACGTTCTCATTATTCTCTAAACGGGCCAATAAACTGTGAGAGTTAAACCAAAAAAGAAAACAATATCATTTTTACAAGGTTAACTTAAAGTTTCCCAAACTTATATTTAACAAACGTTAATGTATTACTCAAAAAAGATTATTCATGAACCTGTAGATCTATGGATTTGCTATTATATGCTGAAGTTCAAAACAGCAGCAAAAAACATGGTTGCATCTAATAATTATAGTTACTGTGAACTAGTATTCAGTTTTGTGTTTAGATTGGTGAAATCATAACTAAATAATTAAAATTATTTATTAAAACTATAGGGCTATGAAAATGACCTGTACTATAAATCAATACTGTTCTAAAGTCACTGCAGTCAGCCCAAAACAGAAATACAGCTCACGATAGTTAAACAGCTATATCAATAGTTGTTAACAAACATTTGTTATTTTGAGATAAACTGTATATAAGAGACACTAAATCAGTTTGTACATCTTACTTAAACTTTAAAATACATGAAAGTAAAACAACACTTTAATATGTTTTTGACCTGGAATATTTGCAGAATGTCTTGTTACATTTAGCAACTATTTATCTCTACAAAGCTGAAAAAAAAACTTTGAGCACACCCGTGAATTTGATACAGTTTGGTATTATCATTCCTCTAGATATTCAAATGTCAGTATCATAAAAAGAATTAAATTCAACCTTATATCATCCTCTGATATATTCATGTCAGTAACATAAAGCGACAATTGAAAGTGATAACAACCACTAAGTGTATATATATATATATATATATATATATATATATATATATATATATATATATATATATGAATCAATAATATTGAATGGCAGGCAGAATGAATTCCTAGTATAAATTTTGCTACTAAATAAAGGTAGAACAAATGCTAAGTTATAAATTAATAGGAGATGTCCTCAATTAGATTTTATAATATTAAATCTGATATGGACATTTAGCTTGAGTGATAAATATTACTGTAGGTAATATTTTATAAAAAAAACAACCCGGCACTACCTATCAAGTGTATGATTACAGCAACTGTGAACCTTATTGGATTAAGGAATATCTTTGTGCCATGACAGATATCCTAGGATGATTTGCGAGTGCTTATTCTATTCACAGAAAACATAAACATTATAAATTATGTTGTAAAAGTCCAGAGATACTTCAGGCTTCGGAATCTGCCTTTTTAAAAAAAATGCTGAGTCATCGATGACGTCATGCAGCTCTTGAAGTTGTTCAGAGATGCGTATGGACAAAACGTTTAGCCGGAGAGGGCAAGGCAGCTTCAGATATTTCAGTGGGAAACTTCACTCCATACAAGCAGCAAATTTAGGGTTCTAGAGGCTCAAGAGCTGCTTGAGCTATTCCTGTAACAACTAAAATCTACACTATAAACTGAAGCATACAAATAAAGGGGGAAAAAAGAAAAAAGCTCCCTCGGATCTGTTAAATCTTTAGTTTTGTTGCTAACCCAAATCGACCAACGTACAAAGGTTACTGTAACTGATAAAGTAGCAAGCAAAAGGGTACAAACTAAAGTCACCAGGCTTACTTACTTAATAAAAACAACATAGGGGATTAAATAGAAAAGAAGGTATATCCTGACACCACAAATAATGGCACACAATCTACGGCTTTAAACAGCAACATGAACTTGTCAAAATCATTGCAAGGAACCCCCAAACAAAAAGTCACCAAAAACATATTCAACACATATTTCCAACATCAATAATTAAAAAAGAAATAAGAAACAAACCTCAGACAAAAAGATAGAAAGACTGTGAAGATAGAAAGATTTAGTCTATTCAACTATACACTCTAATAATAAGGAAGAGAGGTAAGACAGCAGTCAGAATGCCAACCATGCAATCAAGGCAAACTATGGCTTTTTAACATCAATAAAGAAAGTAATATGAAAGTATAAGCAAGCATGGGGCATTAATCTAAACTTTTTTATTATTATTATTAATTCCCTTTTAACAATAGCAGGGCAGAATGTTAATAAAATGTATATATAGGGTAAATACTAATTACTATATTATATTTTTAGAAATATCTAAGACATGAAGAACTAACATTAGTGAATAGGAAATGAGATCAATAAAATGCTAACAGCTATTAAAATAATCTAAATAATTAATCAATAAACACAAGCTAATAAACACTATAGAATAGAGATTAAAACCACACTCACCTGTTGAACCATTTTCATTTTCCATGACTTCTGGGTCATAAGAAAGATCATAGGTAAATAAAAAAAAACTTAAAATCCATATTATAAAAAAGTTATTTTTTTAAGTTTCTTTTTATGTTCAGTTTTTTTCCATGCACCATTTTCAGCAAGCCTTTTAAGACTTGAACTAGCCCAGTCCATTCCATCTGTTTTATCCAGTATTTTATTGGATTTTATATATTTGATGGTTGCATCTAGTTCTTCAAATATCTTCGGACCATCTTGAAGGAAGATTTTCAGCCTTGCAGAAAAAGCAGGTGAGATTTTGTGTTTTTTTTAAGTTCTTTAAGCAGTTTTAAGAATTGTTTCCTTTTAGTTATGACAGAAGAAGAATAGTCATTACCAAAATGAATGATGCTATCTTTGTATTTGATAGGTGATCTAGCCCAAGCCGTCTTCAAAACTATTTCTTTATCATGAGTGGATAAGAATTTGACTATGACTGATTTAGTGGAATTGCTTTTGGCATTTTTAAATATAGACAAGAACCTGTGGGCTCTTTCTATACCAAAAGAAAGTGCTTCAGGAAGCTATAAGATTTCAGGTAGCCATGAGGTTAAAATTTCTCCAGATTATTTTCTTCCAGGTTGTCAGGTAGCCCAAAGATTCTGATGTTATTTCTTCCAGATCTATTCTCTAGATTGTCTATTTTGATTGAAGCAGGGTATTTTGCTTTAGGAGAAATTCCAAGTTATGTTCATTTTACTGTATTCTACTGTCCATGTCATTTAATGAAGTCTCAATGCCAGTAATTTGCTTCTTCTGTTGTTTAAGATCTTGATGAATTGTTTCCATTTGTTGTGAAGTAGTTTCTTTAAAATTATCAATCTTCATGTCCATTCTATTTTTGTTGATAATTCCTGAATAGTAGTTAAAAGAGTTTGAAATTCTTTTTTTAGTGCTGAGTCCTGGTGAGAAGATTTTGTAAAGCTCATGTTGAAGTCAGATGCCTGAAACTTGTCTCTTGTATTTTGACAGGAAAAGTTGAAATTATTTAAAAAATATTTTAATACTAAATAGACTATTAAGAGAAACCAAATATAACTGACGAGGGAATGAAAATAAAAAAATAAAAAAGATTACATATAACATTGAGTCACCTACATACAGTTTTATATTTTATTAATTTTTTTGAAGGATAGGAGTTTTAGAAGGGGTGGCTTTCTTTTTTAGGTTTTATACAGTCAAACCATTAGTAGCATGTATTTTAGGTTCAGTACCAAAACATTTTTGCTGCAAAGTGGTGGATGCCAGAGGTTAATACCCTCGTGAGTTTCTAAGCTGACTTGAGTTGGTTTAAGACTTTTTTACTGTAAAGTCCACAAGTGTGTCACATTAAACATCAGCAATCATCAACAAAGGCTAAGGGATTTATAACAGTACATTGGATGTTTGGTTTCCTCTGAATGGATAATATTGAAAGGGGATGCTGGAAGCTAGTCCTTGTCCAATATCAAATAGTGCCATGTGTTGTACTTTACACCACTTATCTTTTAACCAGAATCCCTCTGATATAGCACCTACAGTCACTGTGGACCAGGGGTTAGCCACATCCTCTGCAGCTGTCAGAGTCCCCACAGTGGGCAAGGCAGAGCCACTCTTGTTTGTCCTGGGAGAGGGAAGTCAAAGTCAAACTAAACTTTATTGTCATTCAGACCCACCCAACAGTGTAACCTCAATTAAATTTTGTTGCTTTGGTCTCAAAGTGCAGACAGCTCATACAAATACAAGAAAAACTGCATAACTATTTAATAACACAGTAACAGCAGACAGCTCATACCAATACAAGAAAAACAACATGACTATTTAACAACACTGTAACAATAGACAGCTCGTACAAAAAATGACTGTTTAAATTGCCCTGACATAGGTTATTTCCTCATATAACTAGTAGCAGCACTCAATCAATATTGCACATGTAGATACTGCACAGAATATGAGCCTTAATTATTCTATTTGCACGGAATGTTATCGTGCCTCCTGATTATTGCACAGTAGTAAGGGAAGAGCCAGCCTAGATATTGCACCATTTAGATATTTGCACGGAATGTTATCGTGCCTCCTGATTATTGCACAGTAGTAAGGGAAGAGCCAGCCTAGCTATTGCATCATTTAGATATTTGCATGGAATGTTATCGTGCCTCCTGATTATTGCACAGTAGTAAGGGAAGAGCCAGCCTAGCTATTGCATCATTTAGATATTTGCACGGAATGTTATCGTGCCTCCTGATTATTGCACAGTAGTAAGGGAAGAGCCAGCCTAGCTATTGCACCATTTAGATATTTGCATGGAATGTTATCGTGCCTCCTGATTATTGCACAGTAGTAAGAGAAGAGCCAGACTAGCTATTGCACCATTTAGAGCAATTTGCAATAAGTACTGCACAAAGACGTTTTTCCTTCAACTGTGAAACTGATTGATCTGATGTCCTGTTATTGCATATATTCTTAGAGTTCAACAGTCTGATGGTTTGTGTAAAGAAGCTCCTGCTAAATCTGGATGAATTTTAATTATTTATTTACTTGTTTATTTATTTAACATTTGTTGACAGGGAAAGTCCAGCTAGGACAGAGCCTATTTTCAGCAGAGGCCTGGGGAGAAACACTCCAAATGCATGTCTTTGGAATGTGGGAGGAAACCCATGAGAATGCAGGGAGGACATACAGACTCTGCACAGAAGGCAACCCAACTGAGAATCGAACCAGAGAACCTCTTGCTGTGAGGCAACAATGTTAACTGCTCCACCACTGCACCACCCAGTGGTGCAGTGGTAATGCCTGCCTGAAGACAAGCAGGAGAACAATCCATGAACAGGGTAAGTGAGGTCATTGACTATCTTTTTGGTTCTGCCTAGACACCAAGCCTGTAGGTCCTGTAAACATGGAAGTGAGGACTCTATAATCTTCTCTGCTACCCTCACCACCCTTTGGAGAGCCTTGCATTAAAAAGCCTTGTAGTTCCCATACCAAACTGTGAAATTGCTTGTCAAGGTGCTTTTGTTCATACCTCTATAGAAGGCTTTGAGGACCGAAGGTGGAAGGTTTGCGTTCCTCAGCCTTCATAGGAAGTATAGATGTTGTTGTGCCTTCTTGACAATGTAGTTAGTGTTTGTCAACCAAGACAAGTCCTCAAAGATGTGCATCCCCAGGAATGTGGTACTCATCATCCTCTCCACTGTTTCCTCTTTAATTCTAAGTTGCTGATGTGCTTCCGGATTCCTTCTCAAGTCCATTATTAACTCTTTGGTCTTATTTATGTTCAAAGCCAGGTTACTGATGTCACACCAGTCAATCAGATAGTTCACCCCCTCTCTGTAAGCTGCTTCTTCACCATTGTTGATAAGACCTACAATTGCGGTATCATCCACAAACTTGAAGACCTGGTTCTGTGCCTGACAATATGGTCATGCGTCAGCATGGTGAACAGCAGCGGGCTCAGGACACATCCTTGAGGGGCTCCCATGCTCAATGTTATGTTCTTTGAGTTGTTTTTACCCATGCATACTTTTTGTGGTCCATCATTGAGAAAGCCCAGTATCCAGTTACATAAGGGGATACTAACACCCAGATGGACCAGCTTCTCTATCAGATGTTGTGGAGTGACCGATTGAAGGCAGTGCTGAAATCAATGAATAGCATCCAAAGTGAACAGTTCTTGTTTTCCAGAAGTGCAATGGATTTTTGAAGTGCTAATGAGATGCCATTTGTTGTGGAGCATCTAAATTGATAAGCAAATTGAAACGGATCCAGTGTTCATAGGTTCATAGGTTGATACTAGGCTATCTGCCCTAGGGCATTTACAAGCCTAGCCAGAGTGTGTTTGGCTTTCGCCACCCTTTTAAACGAGTTTACTATACCCTTTTAAGGTTAGTTTACTGCACCTCTGTCTAGCAGTGACGCAGAGGTAATCCCTGGGGTAAACCTACGATCTCCCATCCACTCGTCAAGATTCCTCTTGAAGAGAAGCAGTGAGGGGCTCTGTCTGACATGGACTGGGATTCTATTCCAGATTGATGGGAACCTCTGGGTTATAAATCTGTCCCTCCAGCATGTTTTATTAATTTCTGTGCTGAGGTTTAAGTCACTCGAGCGCGTAGTTCTAAGGGATTTGGATTTTCTGAGGTGGAGCATGTCCATCAAATCTGGGTTTGACATGGCTTTATACGTCAGGCACAGGTCGCCTCTGAGTAGGTGGTATGCAACTGAGTATAGCTGGAGTTTCTTTAATCTGGCAGCATAGGTCATTTGTTTGAGTCCCTTGATCCTCTTGGTGAGGTACTTCTGGGGTCTTTCCAGTTGCTGCAGGTGTCAGGTAAGGTACATCCCAAATGGGGCATTATATTCTATTATGGGCCTGATGCGTGATGAGTAGAGGGGCACAATGACCTCTCTTGATCTAGATGTGAACCCTTTCGTGATAAGGTGGGCTATATAGAAGGTCTTTCTAACCACTTTGGTGACGTGATTGTCAAAAGAAAGATTGCTATCCACTTGGGTCCCCAAGTCCCTTATTACTTCTTCCGTGCTTAATGGATTACCACCTATGTGGTAATTTGTGGGCCCTTTGTTTTTCCCAAAGGGGATGACTATGCACTTTTTGGCATTTAGCTTTAGGCCATGGTTTTGGCACCAGTTATCCATCTCTGTGAGGCCCTTTTGGAGGATGTCTGTGTCAGTTGGTGAGTCGATTATGGCACCCAGTTTGCAGTCATCTGTGAACTTGGTCAGCCATAGTCCTCCCATGTTAGCCTGTACCTCAGAGAAATATATACCGAACAAGAGAGGTCCCAGGACTGAGCCTTATGGGACGCCACTAGTAACTGGTTTAGAGTCTGACATGGCTCCTGCAATTCTGACCATGTGGGTTCTATCCTTGAGCCAGTTAGCAACCCATCTTATGACATAGGGGTTGATGTTTAAGCTGGAGAGCTTATTTATGATGCCCGAGTGGGGTATTGTGTCGAAGGCTTTTGCGAGGTCCAGGTAGGCTGTATGTACTACCTTCCCTTCATCTATGGCCTTGGTAACTGTTTCAAAGAAGTCAACCAGGTTCAGGAGGCAGGATCTGCCCTTAACAAAGCCAAACTGGGTAGGATCCAGCGTCTGCAGGTCCCCAATGTCTTTGTTTATGAGCTCCATGATGATCCACTCCATAGCTTTGCAGACCAGGCTAGTCAAACTTATGGGGCAGTAGTTTCCAGGGTCTGTTGAGGCACTGCCTTTGTGGAGCGGGACCACTGTAGCTGTACGCCATTCCTTGGGTACATATCCTGTACTAAGGCTAAGGTTGAACAGTAACTTTATATGTGGTTTTAGCTCTTCTTGGAGCTCGTGTAGGACGCAGCCCGGGACACCGTCCGGTCCCATTGATGCTGTGTTTTTTGCCTTGGAGAGGGCAGCTCTTACCTGAGCATCTGAGATGTCGGGGAGGTGACTCTCTGTTGGGATAGATATTTGATCTTTAGGGGGAAGGGGGGGGAGTTTGCACTGAACCTGTCTGCTAGGATGTTGGCTATGTCTGTGGGTTCAGTGTATTTTTTGTCATTTTGGATTAACTCTGAACATATCTGGGAGTTGCCACCCAGGTTTCTAACATAACTAAAGAAGGCCTTGTGATTATCTTTGGTGTCCTGTGCAATTTTTCTCTCGAAGCTGGCCTTGGATGATTTTATGAGGAACCGTAGTTTTTTGCTAGTATTGATCAGAGATGCCTTCCCTTTTAGGGATTTTGCTCTATCATGTAGTAGCTTCCTCCTTTTGTTGTAAAGCTTATTTATGGCTGGGGTCCACCAGATTGGATGCCTGCCTTTGGAGGATTGGATCTTGGTTTTATTTGGGATTGCATGATCCATGCATTCCTGAAGGTGTCCATAAAATGCATTTATAAAAGTTTCTGCAGTTTGAGCTGTAGTTTCCGCTGGCCCGGGGACTTTGAATGATGTTGCAGGTAGACTTGATGATAGATAGTGCTTGATCAACCACTCAAAGCATTCATTGCCATGGAGGTGAGAACAATTGGATGGTAGTCATTTAGGTTTGTTCACTGAGACTTCTTGGGTCGTGACATAATTGTATTCTTGAAGCACTTGGGTACTATGGCTTGGCACAAAGATGTTCTAAATATATCTGTGAGTATGGTTGACAGTTGAGCAGCACAGTCTCTGAGTACCTGCCCCTGAATGTTGTCAGGACCACCTGCTTTTCTAGGATTTACTCAGCTTAGGGTCCTCTGAACATCTGCTGGGTTGAAGCAGAGCACTTCACCTTGTTTGATGGAGAGTTTTGTTGCCACAGTATTGTTTCCTTCATTGAACCCACTAAAGTAGATGTTAGGCTCATTTAGGAATTCAGTGTTGTCATCACATTGAGAGAAAATAGGCCTGTAGTCTGTTATAGCTTGCATCCCTTGCCACAGATGCCTGGAGTCCCTCAGGTCAGAGAAGTGACCTTGAATTCTCTGACCATAGGCATGCTTGAGCTCCTTTATTCCTTTATTAGGTTTCTCCCTAGCCTCCCCAAAGGCATCCTTGTCCTTTGATTTGAAAGCAGCATTCTCTGCTTTCAGGAACTTGTATACCTGACTCGTCAGCCAGGGTTTCTGATTTGCCCATGTGGTGATGCTCTTGGTGACTACCACATCATCCACACACTTTGAGATATAGGCCATCACAGACTCTGTATACTCCTCTAGGTCAATGTGGTGCTTCACTATGGCCACCTCCTTAAACACATTCCACTTCATGCTCTTGAAGCAATCCTGCAGTGCTGAGACTGCTCCATCTGGCCATACCTCTACTTGTTTGATGGTTTACTTCTGTTTAACAGTGGTCTGTATGCAGGAACTAGCATAATGGCAAGATGGTCCAAGTTACCCAAACGCAGATGGGACACTGTCTTATAAGCTAGTTTTACATTCCTGAAGACCTTGTTCAGTATGTTCTCCCCCTTGTTGTGAAGTTTATATGCTGGTGGTAGTGGGATAGTACAGATTTCAGGTTGGCTTGGTTGAATTCACCTCCTATTATGTCAGCAAACTCCGGATTCTTGTTCTGCATGTCATTTATGGACTGGTAAAGTGTGGCCAGTGCCTCACTGGTACTGGCATAGGGAGAAATGTAAACAGCTGCGATGTTCACACCACTAAACTCCCTTGGCAAGTAGAAGGGTCTACATTTTAGCGACATGAACTCAATATTTTCAGAGCAGTGGGTGGTAACCAGCTCACACTTGGTACACCAGTTGTTGTTTACATAAATACAAATGCCACCTCCTTGAGATTTACCACTGAGGGACTAGTTCCTGTCAGCTCAAAATAGTGTCATCCCATCCACATAGACTTCACTATTATTTGTAGTGGAGTTTTAACCACATCTCCATGAACAGAAGCCTCAAAGAAGTCAACCAGGTTGAGCAGGCATGATCTCCCTTTCACAAAGCAAAATTGCATGGGATCTAGAGTTTGGATATTTCCTATATCTTTGTTAATCAGGTCCATGATGTTGTGCTCTGCAGCTATACACATCAGACTTGTCAGGTTAATGGGGTGATAATTCCTAGGGTCTGTAGTCGCTCCCCCTTAATGGAGAGGGATGACTGTAGCAGTGCGCCATTCAGTAGGAACAAAGCCTGAGGTGAGGCTGTGACTGAATAGGGCACACAGATGTCGTGCCAGTTCACTTTGTAGTTCATGTAAAACAAGCCAGGGATATTATCAGGTCCTGTGGAAGAAGTATTCTTGGCCTTGGACAATGCAGCTTTAACCTGTGCTGCAGTAATGCTGGGTGCCTGGCATTCTTCCAGTATTGTGATTGCTTCTTTTGGGGGGGGGGTAAAGTTGACACAGAATCTGTCGGCCAGTATGTTGGCAATATCTGTTGGCTCAGTATAGGAGGTATCATTGTGCTGTAACCCAGAGCAAATCTAGTTATTGCCATGTGGTTCTTGATATAACTATAGAAGGCTTTGTGCTTGTTTTTAGGGTCTACCACAATTCTGCCTTCATAGCTGACTTTGGAGGATTTGATGAGGGATCTCAACTTTTTGTTGAGGCTGATAAGGGAGTTTTTCCAGTCTTGGGACTTCACGATTTTCTGCAACAGTTTCTTCCTTCTGTTGTAGAGTTTATTAATGGCAGAAACCACCAGATTGGCTTCTTTTTTTTGGAGGAGAGTGTCTCTGTTCTGTTGGGTATGGCTAGTTCCATGCATTTATGTTCATGTTCGTACAGTGCATTGGTGTATGATTCGACAGTCATGCAGCTATTTTCCATTGGCATGGGTACCATGAAGTTAGTCACCTCTGTTTTTAGGAGCCCAAAGTCAGCTTTGGAGAAGTTTTTCAAGGTGGTTACCTTTGCATGGGGTGTGGGTGAGATGTGGATTTCCATGGTGATTAGTTTATGGTCGGATCTGACCAGGGAGGGATTGACTATTGGTGTTGAGCAATGGTCGTCTATATTAGTAATAACCAGGTCAAAGATGTTGCTTTCTCTAGTGGGGGTCAGAATGAGCTGGTCCAGGGCATTGGAATTAATGAATCCCAGGAAGCGTTGGGCCAGTGTATTGGTGCTTGAGTAGTTTTCCCAGTTGATGGAAGGGGTAGTTGAAGTCTCCTAGTATGACAGTGTTGGGTTGGACCTTGATAGATTCCAGGGTGCTTAGGAACATGGAGCGAGAGTCTAGGGACATGGTTGGGGACCTATAGCAGGCTATGACTTGAATTGCTGTCTTACCCAATGTTAGCTGTACCTAACAGGATAGGTTCCTGACCCAGAGACTCCCCATACTCTGGAATAGACTGCCCATACATGTCAAGCAGAGCACCTCATTGGCCCTCTTCAAAAGGAACCTTGATGGTTGGATGGGAGATAGGAAATTCACCCCGGGGATCATGTCAGTCGCCCTGCTAGACAGGGGCCCAGAGAAGTAAATATTGTGGGAAAAAATTTCCAGGGAATTGTTATGGCTAGGCTTGCATAGGCCTTAGGGCCGATAGCCTAGTACTAACCTATGAACCTATAAAGTATCTCAGATGCATTATGCTGGGCTACTTGTCTGGAGGTGTGACTATCCTTTATGAATATAGAGACACCACTGCGTTTGGAGCTTCGGTCCATGTTTTGGGGCTGAAAGGTGTGGAATGAGTTTTAACCTGGTAGTGCAGGGGTGCTTTCTGCTACTTTAAACCAGGTCTCCATTACAGCACAAATGTCGATGTTCTCCATTTTGAGGAGTGCTTCGAGCGAGTGCATCTTGAGATTTAGCAGCATGACCCTCAGATTACATTTATGTATAGCTGTTATGGTGGTAATTTGGTCTTTGGAATACCACCTAAAAAGGCACTATAGGGGTGGCAAGAGACTTAGCCAGTACCCGGAAACCCAAGGGTGACATGCAGGCCATCTCTGGCAAGGCATCAAGATCTGTCAATCATGTCATCCCAAGCAGGATCCCCTTAGAATGACACTAGAAATAGAATTGTTGAAGTCAATCATTTTTTGTTGTACTGTGGTATCATTCTGGGTGATAGTAGGATACTGCTCAGGGCTAGGGTCATACCTGTCTGGGTCACATAATTCAAGAACTCCACCATATCTCTTTTCATGTAGTCCAGGGAGGTACATCTCAGGGCATTCACACCCACATGGACAATGACAGAGTCATACTTGTACTTGTTGTGGAGTGACCTGAGTGAGTGTGTTGTGCCAGATTCTGGCAGCTGATAGATCGCTGACTGTTAATTTCTCTTTATTCAACCTAGTGAGTGGGACATCTGTGTGCCTCACTATTGAGTCACCTATGATTAGTATATTGGGCAAGGTGTTTAGCCTTAAAGGCTTAGGTTGAGGGGTATACTGTAGAGGTGAGCTATGTGTCCTGGGGTTTGTGCTGTGTTGTGGTGGTCAAGTGCATTTCTGTCTTGGAGGTCTCTGCTGTTTGGATACATTTCTATTGAGAGCCTTCATGAAGGTGTGGTTTGTGTTTTTATGTGAGAGCTGTGATGGTGGGTGCTCTGGAGGGCTATGTGTTCCATGTAGTGTGGTGCAGATGTTGACCTTCTCATCTTAACTAGCTAGTCCGGTCTTGGCTGGAGAGTGCATAGCTTCCAATTTGGTGATATAAGTGTATCTCTCACAAGTCTGAGTGTTGAGAGGTAAGAGGAGAGGGTTGTCTGTGTACATGAGACAGTTACTACACTGCCTCAGAATCCCCAAGTGCACCAGGTTAATAGGAGAAAGCACAGGGAACTTCCCTTTAATCATTGCAGGAAGGGTGGTCATAAATACTAAGTACTGGAGCTATTTCCATGAAAAATGACTAGTGCTGATGGCACTTAGGTGTGCTACAAAAATTGCTACAAAAACCTGTTGAAGTGCAAAGCAATTAAGCTATTTGAAGTGCAAGAGAGAGAGAGAGAGAGAGAGAGAGAGAGAGAGATAAAGTACTAGCAAGATCTAAGGGAAAAACTGAAGACCAGACTTTCTGGCACCAGTAATAGTTTATCTCAGCTCGGTGCCACTGCACAGAGCTTAAACAAGCACAAACCCGCACAAACATGGGCTTTTAAACCAGAAAGTTAAAAAGGATGGAAAAACTGCCCAAATGGCCAATAAACTACACTTTATGGGCCAGAAACCACTCCTCTTGTGGTAGATAGGCTACCTAATGCTTACAATTCCCACTGATAAGCTAGAAGACTTCCCTCCAACACAGAAAGGTATCGGGAGCTCAGAAGCTGACAAACAGTCCTGGACACAGCAAGTCTGTATCTGGACTAGACTACAGAAAAGGTGGGAAAGAAGCTTAGAACTTTTTTGTTGTTTTGTTTCTTTACAGAAAAGCAGCTAAAACAACAGTAAAAGCAATTCAAATGCAGAGCAAGCTAGCACACTTGAGTGTGTAGCAATATTAAAGCAAATGCAGTTTAAATAAATTCAATTCAATTAAAAAACAACAAAAGTAAGTGCAGAAAGCAGTAAATTAGGAAAAAATCAAAATGAAGGTACTTAGAGTATCTCTTTCTCCTTCCTGATGCTCTTGCAGTCTGCAGGATGCCAAAACTGGATCCACAGAGCTTAAAAAAAGTGCAAATCCATGCAAATGCAGGCTTTTAAACCAGAAAGTTGAAAGGGGTAGAAAAACTGCCCCAAATGGCCAATAAACTACAATTTCAGGGTCAGAAACCATTCCTATTGTGCTAGATAGGCTATCTAGTGCTTACCACTCCCACTGATAAGCTAGAAGGCTTCCCTTCAACACAGAAAGGCTTGGAGGGCTCAGAAGCTTACAAACAGTCATGGATGCAGCAAATTTGTATCTGGACTAGACTAGTTACAGAGGAGGTGGGAAACAAGCTTAGAACCTTTTTACAGAAAAGCAGCTAAAACAGCAGTAAAACATTTTTCAAATACAGTGCAAGCTAGCACACAAGTGTGTAGCAATATTAAAGTAAATACAGTTTAAATAAATGCAATTAAATTAAAAAAAACTAAAAACAAGTACAGAAAGCAGTAAATTAGGGAAAAATCAAAATGAAGGTACTTAGAGTATCTCTTTCCCCTTCCTGATGCTCTTGCAGTCTGCAGGATGACAAAATGGATCCACAGAGCTTAAACAAGTGCAAACCTGCACAAAAGTGGGCTTTTAAACCAGAAAGTTGACAGGGATGGAAAAACTGCCCAAACAGCCAATAAATTACAATTTCTGGACCAGAAAACATTCCTCTTGTGGTAGATGGGCTACCTAGTGCTTACAACTCCCACTGATAAGCTAGAAGGCTTCCTTCCAACACAAAAAGGCTTAGGGGGGCTCAGAAGCTTACAAACATCCTGGATACAGCAAATCTGTATCTGGACTAGACTAGTTACAGGAAAGATGGGAAATAAGAGCAAACACAGGCTTTTAAACCAGAAAGTTGAAAGGTATGGAAAAACTGCCCAAATGGCCAATAAACTACAATTTCTGGGCCAGAAACCACTCTTCTTGTGGTATATAGGCTACCTAGTGTGATTTCCATTAAAAGGAAGTCAGTTTGTCTCTTATCCAGAATATATTCAAGATTCTGAGTGTCAGCAGCAAGATGCAGAGATCATGGTTTTGCCCTCAGATTTCAGATTCCGACTCAGAGGAGAGTTCAGTTTCTAATTCTTTCTGTGGGGTGTTCTCTTTCCCTGAGACTATGGCTAGAATGTCCCAGTGTTTTCAGTGTGAGAACACTCAGGTTTCTCAGTCCATCAGTAAATGCTATGAGATGTTACAGAAGGATTTCCCAGAACCTTCTCCCTCTAAAGTAGAAAAGACAGGAGGACTGGAAGTGTGTCTTACTACCTGCAGTTTTCCTGATAGTCAGCCAGCTGTCCCTAAAAAGGCAGATAGGATGTTTAAAGTTCCTCAGTCTTTAAATGTTTATACACTATTCCCAAACCTGACCCAGACATTATAGCCTTAGTTGACTCCACTGCTGGTCAGCATGTAGTTAATTCCAATTCTACACTTTCTAATATGGATGAGAAAATTTATTGATAAGTATAGGCAAAAAGTATATACTTGCGTGGCTCTGATTTTCATAATTTTAAATTGTTAGGCTCATATGTTAACGTTTGTTCTTAAATATTGGGGAAGGATGAGGAATGTTTTATTTACAGTTTATTCTTGTGAAGAAAATTATTTAAATAAGATCCTTTCTTCTTTTGCACCGGTCACTACTTATCATTTGCACTTTATGTATGATTCTGATCAAACTTCCTCCAAGGCTATGGTCACTGCTACTGCTTTAAGGAGGTTTGCTTGGGTACATTCTCAGAACTTCCTAGATTATTTAGAAAGTAAAATTTATACTCTCCCTTAGACAGAGATTTAGTTTTTGGCCTTTCTGCTGCAGAGGTGATCAAAAAGTCTGATAAAAGGGGCATGCTGGTCCAAGGAATATCTAAGATTTTGAATCCTTCCTTTTTCCAAATATCCAAGGGGTTTTCTTTCTGCTCATCCAGTTTGGGAAAAAAACAGAATAAACAGTCTCAACAGAATTCTTGTAAGCAAATGTTTAAGAAGAAGAAGTGGTAAGGTGGTTCCAAAAACCTCCTAAAATAAAGTACAGATTAACAAGTCTGAGTGACTATTCAAGAGACCTTGTGACACACTTTAGTCCTGGCCCATATTCTTTTCCAGAAAGTCGGAATTACCATTTTTGTCTTTTGCAACAGATCATTTCAGACAAATGGGTTCTGCAAATCATTCAGCATGGTTACAGATGGCAGGGGGAGGAAATTCCTCCTTTCCAGGGGGTCATTTCTCATCCTGCAGCTCACACTCTTGTTTCCTCTAGTTCTTCATTTACACATCAGTAATCATAAAATGCCTTGTTTCTTGGAAAAGAAATAACCATGTGGTCTGAAGTACTACTGAGTGTGGAATTATCCACGCATAGCCGGCCTTAAGCATAGGCCAACTAGGTGGCAACCTAGGGCGCCGCTCTAGCAGAGGCACTTTTCCAGTATTTATTCGTTATAGATAGACCAGAATGAGGGCACCAGCTGGTGTGGTGGGGAGCACCATGGAGCCCTTTTGCCTAGGGTGCCTGCTGACCTAAGGCCACTCCTGCATCCACGTAATGTGTAAGAGAGGCCTGTAATGTGGATATGTGATGGGTGTTGTTGCAAATGTTAAAGAGGAGAGGACCATGACAGAGCCTTGTGGTACACATGAGGGTGAGTGGGAGCTATGGGGAGAGTGTGGAGTGCCATTTTACTGACTAATACCTATTGGATTGGAAGTTTTCACTGTGACAAACTGTGTCAAAGGTTTGTGACAAATCAAAAAATAAGGGTTAGACCAGTCTGTTGTTATCTATAGATTTATTGACAGTATCTATATAGGTTAAAAGTGCAGTGTTAGTATTATGGAAAGGACAAGGCCACATTGTGTGGGGGATAGGAGTTCTTCCTGCAAGCAATAGTTTAGCAACCTTTTTATTACATTTTCAAGTATTTTGGAGTGGTGGGATAACATTAATATAGGTCTAAAATTGTAATATCTGATGAATTTCCTCCTTTGTATTGAGGGATATTGTGTGACTTTTCCCAGAGACAGGAAATATGGGATTCTTGTATTCACCTGAGCTGCTTGGATAAGAATCAGACCTACTGCAGTGTGACTGCGGATAGCTCAGGTAGCTGCTGGGAAAAGATTCATGCCAAATGCAATGTGACTGTCAGTAGCTCAAGTGGCTGTAGGGTCAAGAATCACACTGAATGCAAAGTGACTATAATTAAGTAGCTCTGT
Organism: Protopterus annectens; assembly: GCF_019279795.1. NCBI lineage: Eukaryota > Metazoa > Chordata > Ceratodontiformes > Protopteridae > Protopterus > Protopterus annectens. The sequence goes on from NC_056748.1 coordinate 33,580,139, forward strand.
TAGCTGCTGGGGTGCCATATGACTGTATGTAGATCAGTTAGCTGCTGGCCAAAGAATCATATCTAATACACTGTGACTGTACGTTGCTCCAGTAGCTGCAGGGGTAAGACTCATTCTTCCTTTCCTCCAAGTCACAGTGACCACAGATGCTTCCCCACTGGTGGTGCATTATCTGGGAAGGACAGTCTAAGGCACATAGTCCCAAACAGAAGTCAGTCTTCAAATCATTATATTGGAGAACTGAGCAGTCCTCCTAGCTTTGCAGTTACTACAGACATCTCTGCCTTCAGTTCAGATATGTATTTGGTCAAACATGTTAGTGGTCTAGTATATCAACAAACACAGAGGAGCCAGATATTACCCCACCCCCACCCCCGGTGTGTCAAGTGGCCATGAGAGTGTGGCAGTGTGCAACATACTCTCACAGTTTTTCAATAGCAATGCATATCCCTGTGAGATTCAAAATACTCATGGACAGATTGAGTAGATAGATCTTGCTTTCTCCCAACTGATCCCTCAATCATTTATAGTAGCAGAGCAGATCTTCAGCTGATGGGGCTCTTCCTGATGCAACCTCTTCACCTATCCCCATGGCACCAAAAACAGCAAGTTCTTTGCTCTCATTCCTAATGAAGGGGAGTCACACTTAGACACTCTGATCCAGCCTTGGCCTTGGGTCTCCTTTATGCCATCCACCTTGATCAGAATATACTGCTAATTTACCAAAGAAGTGAAAACAGAAAAAGCCAAAATGAAAGAACTCTGCTAATGATGGACATCTTTCCATGTCTGAGGCAAACAACAACTCTGTCAGGTGCTTTGGTAGCCCTCATATCAGGTGCCTGACCAGGCCCAAGACCTCAGCCGTGACTCCCTCTCTGCTATCTCTCATGTCTACATCTTTTGGGTCAGATATCACTCATCAGGCCTCATATTCAGACCTATAGATGTGCATGATTGAGGGAGATAGTTCATCTTCCATGACTGTTCTGTGGGAGCAGATGCCATTACCTGTACCATGGCCTGACTCACCTGACTAGTCATAGAGTCCTCTTGATTTTTAGTTACCTAAACGAAAGGGACCAGTCAGCCTTTCTGAGACACTTACACAGTCATAGGCTATTACTAACCAGTTCACAACCCAAGTTCATCTTAAAATTGCTCAGAAATTCAAGGCTTTTATGAAATCTGAGGGTAGTAGCCAGGCAATACATTCTATCCCTGTCACCTCTCCCAGTGAAAGACCAAGAGCTACAGTGGAAAGTGGACCGTTAACCTGTACAATTTAATTGAAAAACAAACAAATCTGTCAGAGGAAAAAATATAAAAAATAAAAAATGTACAATATGCTGGTTGCATAAGTGTGCACACCCTTAAACTAATACTTTGTTGAAGCACATTTTGATTTAATTATAGCATTCAGTCTTCTTAGGTAGGAGTCTATCAGCATGGCACATCTTGACTTGGCAATATTTGCCTACTCTTCCTTGCAAAAGCACTCCAAATCTATCAGATTGCAAGGGCATCTCTTGTGCACAGCCCTCTTCAGGTCACCCCACAGATTTTCTATTGGATTTAGGTCTGGGCTCTGGCTGGGCCATTTCAAAACTTTAATTTTCTTCTCGTGAAGCCATTCTTTTGTTGATTTGGATGTATGCTTGGGGTCATTTTCGATGAAAGGTGAAATTAGGTTCATAGGTTCATAGGTAGGTACTAGGCTATCGGCCCAAAGCCTATGTAAGCCTAGCCAGCAAGGTATCATAGCTTACGCCACCCAAGAAAGTTATTTTCCTGTGTCACTGTCCAGCAGAGACACAGAAGTGATGCCTGGGGTGTATTTCCTATTTCCCATCCACTCATCAAGATTTTTCTTGAAGAGTGCTAATAAAGAACTTTGCTTGACATAGATGGGTAGCTTGTTCCAAAGTATAGGAAGTCTCTGGGACAGGAATCTGTCCCTCCAGCATGTCCTGTTTATTGTGGTGACAAGGTTTAGGTCCCTAGAGCATGTAGCTTGGAAGGATTGGGATTTCTTTAGGTGTAGCATGTCCAACAGCTCTGGGTTTGACATAGCTTTATATGTTAGGCAGAGATCACCTCGGAGTAGGCGATATGCTATGGAGTAAAGCTGGAGTTTTTTGAGGCGGTCAGTGTAGGGCATTTGTTTGAGGCCAGTAATCCTCTTTGTGAGGTATTTCTGTGGCCTTTCCAGCTGCTGCAGATGTCTTGTGAGGTACATTCCAAAAGGGGCATTGTACTCTATAATGGGTCTAATGAGTGACGAGTAGAGGGGAACAATGATCTCTTTTTTCCTGGATGAGAACCCTTTTATGATGAGGTATGCCACGTAGAAGGACTTCCTGACTACTGTGGTGATATGACTATCAAAGGAAGTTAGCTACTGTCCACCTGGGTCCCAAGGTCTCTTATCACGCATTCGGTGTTAAGTAGATTGCTGCCTATGTGGTAGTTCATGGGTACATAGTTTTTACCAAAGAGGATGACGCTGCACTTTTTGGCATTGAGCTTGAAGCCATGGCTCTGACACCAGGCATCTGTCTCAATGAGGCCCTTCTGTAGGATGTCCACATCATTTAGGGACTTGACTATGGCTCCTAGTTTGCAGTGATCTGCGAACTTCGTCAGCCAGAGGCCTTCTGTGTTAACCTGCACTTCAGAGAAGTAGATACCAAACAGGAGAGGTCCCAGGACGGAACCCTGTGGCACTCCACTTGTCACTGCCTTGAGATTAGATTTGGAGTCTGCAACTTTTACAGTGTGGGTTCTGTCAGTGAGCCAGTTGGCAGCCGATCTTGTGACATAGGGATTTATACCTAGTTTAGTGAGTTTAGCTATAATTCCAGAATGGGGGATGGTGTTCCTCTTCATCTTCAGCCTTCTAGCAGATGCCTGAAGGTTTTGGGTCAAACGTGACTGGTATTTGGAACTGTTCATAATTCCCTCCACCTTGACTAAAGCCCCAGTTCCAGCTGAAGAAAAGCAACCCCAAAGCATGATACTGCCACCACCATGCTTCACCATGAGGATGGTGACTTTTTGGTGATTCTAAGTGTTGTTTTTGCGCCAAATGTACCTTTTGGAATTGTGGCCAAAAAGTTCAACCTTGGTCTCATCAGAGCATAACACATTTTCTCCACATACTTTTGGGAGACTTTATGTATTGTTTTGCAAATTTTAGCCAGGCCTGGATGTTTTTCTGTGTAAGAGAAGGCTTCCGTCTTACAACCCTACCCCATAGCTCAGACATATGGAGAATACTGGAGATTGTTGTCACATGTAGTACACAACCAGTACTTGCCAGAAATTTCTGCAGCTCTTTCAGTGTTGCTATAGGTGTCTTGGCACCCTCCCTGACCAGTTTTTGTCGTGTCTTTTCATCAATTTTGGAGGGAAGTCCTGTTTTTTGCAATGTCACTGCTGTCCCATATTTTCTCCACTTTTTGATGACTGTCTTCACTGTGTTCCATGGTATATCCAATGTTGTGGAAAGTTTTTGTACCTTCTCCTGATTGATACCTTTCAACAATAAGATCCCTTTGATGCTTTGTAAGCTCTCTGTGAACCATGACTTTTGCTGTAGCAGGCGACTGATAAATGCCAGGAAAATCCTACTAGGACAGCTGAATTTTATTTAGGGTTAATCAGAGTCTCTTTAATTGATGGCAGGTGTGTATCCATGAAGACTGAATGCTGTAACTAAATCAAAAGGTGCTTCAACAAAGTATTAGTTTAAGGGTGTGCACAGTTATGCAACCAGCTTATTGTGTTGTTTTTTTTTCTATATTTTTCCCCTAACAGATTTGCTTGTTTTTCAATTGAATTGTACAGGTTATAGGTCACATTAAAGGTGGGAAATATTTTGCAATTATTTATTGTGGTCTCATATTTTATATCCCAAAAACCTGGCATTTTAATAGAGGTGTGTAAACTTTTTATATCCACTGTATCTCCTTTCAAGAGCAGTCTAATCCTCCAATATCTGAGGATGTGGAAGAGTTGTTTATTATTCTGAAATGCTTCCCCATAAATCCTATCCTGATTCTGCTTCAGGTTGAAACCTTTCTTCTGCCTCTCCCCAGTAAAGGTTTATCTTTAGTGTTTACATTACATAAGATGAAGGAATGCTTTCAGGCTGAAAGCAATGAATTCTCTCAGGCCTAAACTCCTTACAGGCAGATGTAAAGCTTGCTGTCCACTAGACCACTATCTATCTCACCAGTCCATGTGGCATTAGAGGATGTCTTTGAAGACATGTTGTTACACGCAGACTGTCTTTCCCCCTGCCCCAGGGATTTCAGAACAATTTTAATATATGCTTGACACACACAAACCCCTCAACATGAGCACACTCACTAATCCACCTCTAGTCTGAATGAGAAGGCAAGTATCCTCCAGGCTGACCTTGTCTTCAGTAGCACTCTGTGGAGCAAGGGTATTGTGGGGAGGCATAAATGATTAGCCATGACTAAAGGATGGAGAAGGCAGGGTCTTGCAAGCAGATGCTGTAATGGTCCTTGAACAAAACTTTTTAAAGTGGGAGGTTTTTTTTGGTGGCAAAAGCTTCTATCCATGGTACATCACTTTTTTGTTATGCTGAGAAAAACTTCCAGATGCATTTGCCATTCATGGGGGTGGGGCTACTGATTAAAGTGGGGTCTGTCAGTTGATTGCTTACTCGTGGTACATACTGTGCCATGAGGTGCAGGCCTAGGGAGTTTGCATTGCCCCAAAGGTCCAGGGCTAGATAATGAAGTGAGTAAGAGTGAGTAGTCCACTGCTGTTTTAGGCACCAGATAGCCATGTTACTGTCTGCCTTTACCAGTACTTAGATGCCATAGCATTGCTTATGAGTTGAGCAATACTGAATGATTTCCTTACTACCATTAACATTTGATGGTCAACAACATGATAACAGTCCACATACCTAATCCTTGATCACTGTGCATACATTTAGGGTCATATTACCAATGTGGTAGTTTCCAGCGTTAGCCATCTTCTCAAAGGATAGTATTAGGCATTAGTTGGCATGGAAATTTTGAGCACATCTCTTACACTGCTTACTGGTCATAGTCATGCATTCTTAGAAGGCATTTGTGTCTTTGTGGAATTTTATGATTGTGACTACTTTGACATCATCTGCAGAACTGGTCATCCATGTGCCCCATTAGTTGAGACTGGGTTAAGAGAACTAGATGCCTGAAAGGAGCATCCACATCACCGAGTCTTGATGCTTTCCACTAGTGGCTGCCCTTTTTGTGGAGGTACATCCCCCTGTACTAATGTTGTGGGTTGTAACTGGCTTATCCAGTGGGTACCATAGGGATTTAGATATAGACAGTCCAAAAGCACCAAACATTTTATCAAGTTAATGTCAAGACCAGTATGGCTAAGACTGTCTATTGATGGAAAGATACTCTAAATAATAGTAATAAATAACGATTTTGTTCTTATTATTATTCACTGGTCAACAGATATCCACAACAGCTCTCACATCTGTGCTCTCATGGCTTTATGGTGTGGCAAATGGACCTGATACAAGACAGTAGGTTCTGAGTTGATTTTTACTTCTACAGATTCCATTATTTCACTTTTGAAAATTTTACATTCCCTTTCTCTGACTTTTTGTAGTGTGTGCAGCTTTGTCCATTTTCTTAAATTTCTCCCAGTTTTGGGCCATACTTTACTTGGTCTGCAGCATCAGTGCCCTCACAGTATTTGATCTAATGTTATTTATACAACTGTCATACATTTCCTATCACCAGCTTTAGTATTTATGTTGGGTGGTTCAGTTACTAGGATGCCTGGATGACTATTCAGACATCTAGTACCATATAATAGTTTTTTTTTTATAAAGCCTATGGCCATGAAATTCTCATTCATAGCTGTTTCTCTCATGCAGTATTTGTTCCACTGAAATAGCTTCACTGTCCATTCTGTTCCTGGGGTAATGGTTGGGTGTACTGGGAATTGTGCTGATACTTGAAAAAGCTCTATCTGTGACCCCTCTACATATGGTCAGTACTGGTGACTACTTCGTATCTGCAGTGTGCACACATGCATCCATATATTGGTAGAGCCCTGTCTGTGACGCCTCTACATATGGTCAGTACTGGTGTCTACTTGGCATCTGCAATGTGGCTACATGCATCCATATATTGGTAGAGCTCTGTCTGTGACTCCTCTACATATGGTCAGTACTGATGTCTACTTGGTATCTGCAATGTGCCTACATGCATCCATATATTGGTAGAACCCTGTCTGTGACCCCTGTACATATGGTCAGTACTGGTGTCTACTTGGTATCTGCAGTGTGCCCACATGCATCCATATATTGGTAGAGCACTATCTGTGACCCCTCTACATATGGTCAGTACGGTCAGTATTGGTGTCTACTTGGTATCTGCAGTGCACCTACATGCATCCATATATTGATAGAGCTCTATCTGTGACCCATCTACATATGCTCAGTACTGGTGTCTACTTCGTATCTGCAGAGTGCCCACATGCATCCATATATTGGTAGAGCCCTGTCTGTGATGCCTCTACATATGGTCAGTATTGATGCCTACTTGGTATCTGCAGTGCGCCCACATGCATCCATATATTGGTAGAGCCCTATCTGTGGCCTTTATACATATGTTCAGTACTGGTGTCGACTTGGTATCTGCAATGTGCCTACTTGCATCAATATATTGGTAGAGCCCTATCTGTGGTCCCTCTACATATGGTCAGTACTGGTGTCTACTTGGTATCTACAGTGTGCCCACATGCATCCATATATTGGTAGTGCCCTATCTGTGACCCTTCTACATAAGGTCAGTACTGATGTCCACTTGGCATCTGCAGTGTGCTCACATGCATCCATATATTGGTAGAGCACTATCTGTGACCCCTCTACATATGGCCAGTACTGGTGTCTACTTGGTATCTGCAGTGTGCCTACATGCATCCATATATTGGATGAGCCCCATCTGTGACCCCTCCACATATGGTCAGTACTGATGTCTACTTGGTATCTGCAGTGTGCCCACATGCATCCATATATTGGTAGAGCCCTGTCTGTGGCCTTTCTACATATGCTCAGTACTGGTGTCTACTTGGTATCTGCAATGTGCCTACATGCATCCATATATTGATAGAGCCCTATCTGTGGACCCTCTACATATGCTCAGTACTGGTGTCTACTTGGTATCTGCAGTGTGCCCACATGCATCCATATATTGGTAGAGCCCTATCTGTGACCCCTCTACATATGGTCAGTACTGATGTCTACGTGGTATCTGCAGTGTGCCTACATGCATCCATATATTGGTAGAGCCCTTTCTGCGACCCTTCTACCTATGGTCAGTACTGGTGTCTACTTGGCATCTGCAGTGTGCCCACATGCATCCATATATTGGTACAGCCCTGTCTGTAACCCCTCTACATATGGTCAGTACTGATGTCTACTTGGTATCTGCAGTGTGTATACATTCATCCATATATTGGTAGAGCCCTGTCTGTGACCCCACTACATATGGTCAGTACTGATGTCTACTTGGTATCTGCAATGTGCCTACATGCATCCATATATTAGTAGAACCCTGACTGTGATCCCTCTGCATATGCTCAGCACTGGTGTCTACTTGGCATCTGCTATGTGCCCACATGTATCCATATATTGGTAAAGCCCTGTCTGTGACCCCTCTACATATGGTCAGTACTGGTGTCTACTTGTTATCTGCAGTGTGCCCACATGCATCCATATATTGGTAGAGCACTATCTGTGACCCCTCTACATATGGTTAGTATGGTCAGTATTGGTGTCTACTTGGTATCTGCAGTGCACCTACATGCATCCATATATTGGTAGAGCCCTATCTGTGACCCCTCTACATATGGTCAGTACTGATGTCTACTTCGTATCTGCAGTCTGCCCACATGCATCCATATATTGGTTGAGCCCTGTCTGTGACCCCTCTATATATGGTCAGTATTGATGTCTACTTGGTATCTGCAGTGTGTCCACATGCATCCATATATTGGTAGAGCCCTATCTGTGACCCCTCTACATATGTTCAGTACTGGTGTCTACTTGGTATCTGCAATGTGCCTACATGCATCCATATATTGGTAGAGCCCTATCTGTGGTCCCTTTACATATGCTCAGTACTGGTGCCTACCTGATATCTGCAGTTTGCCCACATGCATCCATATATTGGTAGAGCCCTGTCTGTGACCCCTCTACATATGGTCAGTACTGGTGTCTACTTGGTATCTGCAGTGTGCCTACATGGATCCATATATTGGTAGTGCCCTATCTGTGACCCTTCTACATATGGTCAGTACTGATGTCTACTAGGTATCTGCAGTGTGCCCACATGCATCCATATATTGGTAAAGCCTTATCTGTGACCCCTCTACATATGGTCAGTACTGGTGTCTACTTGGTATCTGCAGTGTGCATACATGCATCCATATATTGGATGAACCCTATCTGTGACCCCTCTACATAACGTCAGTACTGATGTCTACTTGGTATCTGCAGTGTGCCCACATGCATCCATATATTGGTAGAGCCCTGTCTGTGGCCTTTCTACATATGCTCAGTACTGGCGTCTACTAGGTATCTGCAGTGTGCCTACATGCATCCATATATTGGTAGAGCACTATCTGCAACCCCTCTACATATGGTCAGTACTGGTGTCTACGAGGTATCTGCAGTGTGCTTACATGCATCCATATATAGGTTCATAGGTTCATAGGTTCATACTAGGCTATCTGCCCTAGGGCATTTATAAGCCTAGCCAGAATGTGTTTGGCTTTCGCCACCCATTTTAAATTTATTTTGCTATGCCCTTTTTTGAGGTTAGTATACTATGCCTCTATCTAACAGTGACACAGAAGTGATACCCAGGGTAAACCTACGATCTCCCATCCACTCATCAAGATTCCTCTTGAAGAGAGTCAATGAGGGACTCTGCCTAACCTGGACTGGGATTTTATTCCAGAGTGAAGGGAGCCTCTGGGTTATGAATCTGTCCCTCCAGCATGTCCTATTTATTTCAGTGCTGAGGTTCAAGTCTCTCGAGCGTAGCTCGATGGGATTTGGATTTTCTGAGGTGCAGCATGTCCATTAATTCCGGGTTGGACATGGCTTTATACGTCAGGCACAGATCTACTCTGAACAGGCGGTATGCCACTGAGTAGAGCTGGAGTTTCTTTAACCGGGCAGCATATGGCATCTGTTTGAGCCCTTTGATCCTCTTGGTGAGGTACTTTTGGGGTCTTTCCAGTTGCTGCAGGTGTCTGGTAAGGTACATCCCAAAAGGGGCATTGTACTCAATTATGGGCCTGATGAGGGATGAGTAAAGAGGCACGATGACCTCCCCTGATCTAGATGTGAATCCCTTCATGATTAGGTGGGCTATATAAAATGTTTTTCTAACCACTTTGGCCACGTGGTTGTCAAATGAGAGATTGCTATCAACTTGGGTCCCCAGGTCCCTAATTACTTCTTCTGTACTTAATGGATTTCCACCTATGTGGTAATTTGTGGGCACTTTGTTTTTGCCAAAGGGGATGACTATACACTTTTGGCATTTAGCTTGAGGCCATGGCTCTGGCACCAGTTGTCTGTTTCTATGAGGCCCTTTTGGAGGATGCTTGTGTCGGCTGGAGAGTCAATTATGGCACCCAGTTTGCAGTCATCTGCGAACTTGGTCAGCCACAGTCCTTCCATGTTGGCCTGTACCTCCGAGAAATATATACCGAACAAGAGAGGTCCCAGGACTGAGCCTTGTGGGACACCACTTGTAACTGGTTTGGAGTCTGACATGGCTCCAGCAATTCTAACCATGTGGGTTCTGTCCTTGAGCCAGTTTGCAATCCATCTAGTGACATAGGGGTTTATATTTAAGCTGGTGAGCTTATCTATAATGCCCGAGTGGGGTATTGTATCGAAGGCTTTTGCGAGGTCCAGTAGGCTGTGTGGACCACCTTCCCCTGGTCAATGGCCTTGGTGACTGTTTCAAAGAAATCAACCAGGTTTAAGAGGCAGGATCTGTCCTTAACAAAGCCGAACTGGGTAGGATCCAGTGTTTGTAGGTCCCCAATATCTTTATTTATGAGGTCCATGATGATCCTTTCCATAGCTTTGCAGACCAAGCTAGTCAGGCTTATGGGGCAATAGTTTCCAGGATCCGTTGAGGCACCACCTTTATGGAGAGGGACCACTGTTGCTGTACGCCACTCTTTGGGCACATATCCTGTAGTAAGGCTGAGATTGAACAGCAGTTTTATGTTTGGGTTTAGCTCTTCTTTGAGTTCATGTAGGACGCAGCCCGGGACACCATCTGGTCCCATTGATGCTGTGTTTTTGCTTTGGAGTGGGCAGCTCTTACCTGAGCATCTGAGATGTCAGGGGGGCAGCACTCTGCTGGGATAGATATTTGCCCTTTTGGTGGGGAGGGGGGGAGAAGTTTGCGCTGAACCTGTCAGCTAGGATGTTGGCAATGTCTGTGGGTTCGGTGTATTTTTTGTCATTTTGGACTAATTCTGAGCATATCTGGGAATTACCACCCAGGTTCCTAACATAACTAAAGAAAGCCTTGTGATTATCCTTAGTTTCCTGTGCAATTTTTCTCTCAAAGCTGGCCTTAGACAATTTTATGTGTGCCCATAGTTTTTTGCTAATACTGATCAGTGATGCCTTCCCTTTTTGGGATTTTGCTTTATCATTTAGTAGCTTCCTCCTTCTATTGTATAGTTTGTTTATGGCTCGGTCCACCAGACAGGACGTCTGCCTTTGGAGGATTGGGTCTTGGTTTTATTTGGGATTGCATGATCCATGCATTCCTGAAGGTGTTCATAGAATGCGTTTATAAAGGATTCTGCGGTCTGGGCTGTATTTTCCACAGGCCCGGGGGCTTTGAAGGATTCCACCTCAGTTTTGAGGAGTGTAAAATGTGCTTTAGAGAAGTTTTTCACTGTGGTTTTCTGGGCAGGGGGTGGGGTCGGGATGTGAATATCTAGTGAGATTAGTTTATGGTCTGATCTTACCAGTGAGGGATACACTTCTGGTCTGGAGCATAGAGTCCCCATGTTGGTGATGATCAGGTCCAGTATGTTTTCCCCTCTTGTGGGAGTGGTAACAAGTTGTTCCATAGCATTTGAGTTTATAAATTCTAGGAACCTTTGGGCTAGGGTGTTGGAGCTAGAGTAATGCTCCCAGTCTATGTTTGGGTAGTTGAAGTCGCCCAATATAATGGTGTTTGGAGAGACCTTCATATTTTCCAGTGTTCTTAGGAAGGCCGAGTGGGGTTCCTGGTTTTGGGAGGGTGGTCTGTAGCAGGCTATAAACTGGAAGGCAGTTTTACCCACTGTTAGTTGCACATGGATAGTCTCTGATGCTTCGTGCTTTGCCACCAACCTGGAGGTGTGGGTATCTTTGATGAATATCGATACTCCCCCTCCTTTTGTGGTTCGGTCCAAGTTTTGGGGCCAAAAGCATGGTATGAGGTATAACCTGGTAGTGCTGGGGTGCTCTCGGGAGCCCTGAACCAGGTTTCTGTTACTGCACAGATATCGATGTTCTCCATGCTAAGGAGAGTTTCGAGTGTGTGCATCTTGAGGTTTAGACTTCTGGCGTTGAGTAGCATTACTCTTAGTTTCTTATCCCTTGTGATACCTATGGAGGTGGGTTTGTCTTTTGAGCCTTGCCTAAAAAAGGCACTATGGGGGTAACAAGAGCCTTTGCCAATATCCGAAAGCCCAGGGGTGACAGGTGCAAGCCATCCCTAGCAAAGCATCGTGGCTTGTCGAGCATATCATCCCAAGCTGACAGGCATTGGATCCCCTTTGAATGACACCAGTACTTAAGCCAATTGTTGAAATTGATCATCTTGTCTTCATATTGTGGCATCATTCTTGGTGAGGGTAAGATGCTACTCAAGGTCAGGGTCATACCGGCCTGGGCTACATGCTCAGAGAGCTCCTTTATGTCTCTTTTCATGTAGTCCAGGGAGGTACGTCTCAGGTCATTCACACCAGCATGGACAATGACTGAGTCATATTTGTACTTGCCTTGGAGTGACCTGAGTGCTTGTGTTATGTGGCGGATCCTAGCACCCGATATATATTGGTAGAGCCCTATCTGTGACCCCTCTACATATGGTCAGTACTGATGTCTACTTGGTATCTGCAGTGTGCCCACATGCATCCATATATTGGTAGAGCCCTGTCTGTGACCCCTCTACATATGGTCAATACTGGTGTCTACTTGGTATCTGCAGTGTGCCCACATGCATCCATATATTGGTAGAGCCCTATCTGTGACCCCTCTACATATGCTCAGTACTGGTGTTTACTTGTTATCTGCAGTGTGCCTACATGCATCCATATATTGGTAGAGCACTGTCCGTAACCCCTCTATATATGGTCAGTACTGATGTCTACTTGGTATCTGCAGTGTGTCTACATGCATCCATATATTGGTAGAGACCTGTCTGTGACTCCTTTACATACGGTCAGTACTGGTGTCTACTTGGTATATGCAGTGTGCCTACATGCATCCATGTATTGGTAGAGCCCTATCTGTGACCCTCTACATATTGTCAGTACTGATGTCTACCTGGCATCTGCAATGTGCCCACATGCATTCATATATTGGTAGAGCTCTGTCTGTGACCCCTCTTCATATGCTCAGTACTGGTGTCTACTTGGCATCTGCAGTATGCCGACATGCACCCATATATTGGTAGAGCCCTGCCTGTAACCCCTCTACATATGGTCAGTACTGGTGTCTACTTGGCATCTGCAGTGTGCCTACATGCATCCATATATTGGTAGAGCCTTATCTGTGACCCCTCTGCATATGGTCAGTACTGGTGTTTACTTGGTATCTGCAATGTGTCTACATGCATCCATATATTGGTAGAGCCCTATCTTTGACCCTCTACGTATTGTCAGTACTGATGTCTACTTGGCATCTGCAATGTGCCTACATGCATCCATATATTGGTAGAGCCCTGTCTGTGACCCCTCTTCATATGCTCAGTACTGGTGTCTACTTGGCATCTGCAGTGTGCCCACATGCATCCATATATTGGTAGAGCCCTGTCTGTGACCCCTCTACATATGCTCAGTACTTGTGTCTACTTGGCATCTGCAGTGTGCCTACATGCATCCATATATTGGTAGTGCCCTCTCTGTGACCCTTCTACATATGGTCAGTACTGATGTCTACTTGGTATCTGTAGTGTGCCCACATGCATCCATGTTTTTTGTGAGCAAGTAGCTCTGCCACACCCCCACATACAATCATGTTCTTGCAAACATGGTCTACACTTATAGCACAAACATAATCTTTGTGTAGACGGTTGAGAGGTATTGCTGCAGATGACATTCACTGTAACCATCTTCACATGTAGGCATGGGAGCATGTGGCTGGGTTTATGACCTTTCAGTTTGTACTCACGCACTTAGTGCTAGTACATGATTTCTATTCAACTGACTACAAAGTCCTTACCTTGTGTGTGGGTGTTAATGTAAAGTTTAGACAGTCCTTCTGAAAATGTTTTCCCCTTGGTTTTAACAGGGGGCAGTTAGTGTTTTTTCTTTTTTTGTTTTAAGGACTCCGCATTTGTCATTGAGTGTCTTTGTAGGTGTTTTTATTTTCTGGAGGTGGGTGTCTCACCCCTTACTTTTGTCTCATCCTGACGAGTGCTATACATCCATGTCATGAACATTTAACACCCTGAGTAAGACTAGAGACACAATCATAATCCTTTATATTCTGGTGACAGTTTGAGTGTGTTACTTGTAGTAATGCCTGAACACAGGTGAAGATAGGAGCTTGTCTGTCACTGTGATACTATGTATTGATGGTTGTATCTTGTAGACACGTGCAAAATGTTGTATGTAGATGTATGAGCATTTGTGCATCTGCATAAACAGATAAATGCAAAATAATATTTTAGTCTAATTTTGTGCATGCATGTGTGTGTGTGTGTGTGTGTGTGTGTGTGTGTGTGTGTGTGTGTGTGTGTGTGTGTGTGTGTGTGTGTTTATGTGTGTGCATGCGTGAGTGCATGCATGTCTGTGTTTGTGTGTGGTGTGTGTGTGTGTGTGTGTGTGTGTGTGTGTGTGTGTGTGTGTGTGTGTGTGTGTGTGTGTGAGTGCGTGCATGTCTGTGTGTGTGTGTGTGTGTGTGTGTGTGTGTGTGTGTGTGTGTGTGTGTGTGTGTGTGTGTGTGTGTGTGTGTGTGTGTGTATGTGTGTGTGTGTGTGTGTGTGTGTGTGTGTGTGTGTGTGTGTGTGTGTGTGTGTGTGTGTGTGTGTGTGTGTGTGTGTGTGTGTCTGTGCATCTGTGTGTGTCATTATGAAGGTCAATGTGAACAGAGCTCCATGTAGCTCATAATTTCTTAGTGGAAGACCTTGGAACCCAGCCAAGCTACTGTGGTCTGAAGTCCCATACTTAGTACAACTATGTAAACTACAACAATTTCCATTTTTTTATGACCATGCTTTATCTGAGCAATATGATGAGTGATACTGTAACGTACATCAAAAGTTTTATCTGTATTGATCAAGGCCATCAAGCTTACTTATTTATTTATTTTTTTTTTTTTTTTGCAGTCCAAATCAATGAGGTCAATTTTTACTTCAGTCATTGAAACCAGCTTGCCGGAAAAAAAGAGCTTCCCCTCTTTTGTGATACAGGACTAATCAAACTTAATTGCTGAGAAATGGCCATGGGATGGGGAATGTGAAGCTGAAGTATAGAGGCAGTCTAGAGTCAACTTCTCAGGTAGCTAGCTTCACAGGTTTTCTAATCGTCTCTTTCTCATTGAAAGAGGCCTTCTTTGCTTTCTGATGCTGGACTACTTTTGACTACAGACATATTTATGGACAATGTGTATTATATCAGTATGATCCACACATTCTGAATAGTCACTTCACTTCCCCTTGTCTCATTAGCATTAATTCAATAGCTGTTTTTCCTCTAGACTACTTCTTCAGGTAAACAGGGGATAAGACAGTTTGAATTTCTGCAAAACCAGCATCTGCATGAGATCCTAAAGAAAAAAGGAATGGATAGAGGCTCCATCTTTAATTTCACCCTTTATGCAAAAAAAGTGCATTTGGTAGGGGGGTAGCTTAGAAGAAATGGAGACAAAGAACTTATGTTAATGAAACAGGGTAAGGAGACCCAGATGCTGTGATATTTTTTGAGTCATGTGATGTAATACAAATTGTCCGGGTCACTATCTGTATCCAAGTGATGGCTAGCATCTCACAAGAGAGCAAAGACCATTCAGTGGCCTGACTACACAAGCAGACCCCTTCCCACTCTGTTATCGTTGCAGCTGTATGGATTTCCTCTTCAGTAACTGCCAGCTCCATCTGTACTATTTTCTGCACTCACACTTGCAGTCATACCTATTAACATTTTTTTCTTTCTCCAATCTTTTCCAGATGTAGTTCTTTGAATACTTTCTGCAACTTTATGAATTCAATACTCTCAATGGCTACAGTTCATAGGATCATAGGATCATAAAAAGTTACTTGGCTAATAGCCCTAGGGCCCTTAATAGCCTAGCCAAGTTCTACCCTTATTTCCATGATTAGCACCTATTGCCCCTGTCCAAGAGGGACACAGGTGGAACCCCCGGGATGAATTTACGGTTACCCATCCAATTGTCTAGATTGTGTTTGAAGAGGGCCAATGAGGTGCTCTGTTTGACATGAAGTGACAGTCTGTTCCAAAGGTGTGGTAACCTCTGGGAGACATAGCTGTCCCTCCAGCAGGTTCTATTAATGTCACATACCAGGTTAAGGCCTTTAGAGTGAGTAACCCTTGTACCATTTGACTTGTGGATATGCAGCATTTCCAGTAAAGCAGGGTCAGAGATCACCATTTTTGCATGGCAGAGATCACCTCTGAGTAATCTGCTTGAAACAGAATAAAGTAACAGTGACTTCAGATGATCCACATAGGGCAGATGCTGAAGACCTTGAATATTTCTTGTGAGGAACCTTTGTGGTCTCTCCATTTGCTGCAGGTGCATGGAAAGGTACATATCAAAAAAAGCATTGTACTCAATTATTAGTCTGATGAGGGAAGAGTACAGGGTGGTTATAACTTCTTTTTTTCTGGAGGCAATGTCCTTACTTATAAGAGGAGCAATATAGAATGCCCTTCTTACCACTGTGGAGACATGGTGATCAAAGGTAAGGTTGCTGTCAACCTGTGTGCCCAGGTCTGTCAACACTGAGTACGTACTTAGGGTGTTTCTATTGATGTGGTAGTTACCAGGAATATCGCTCTTACCAATAAGGATGATGCTACATTTTTTTGCATTGAGTTTAAGGCCATGACCTTGGCACCAATCATTTGTTTGTGTAAGACCTTCTTGTAAGATGTTGACATCATTTGGAGAGTCTATGACCACTCCCAGTTTGCAGTCATCAGCAAACTTTGTCAGCCACACACCTTTAGTTTTTGCCTGTACTTCAGAGAAATAGTTTCCAAACAGCAGCGGTCCCAGAACTGATCCCAAGAAATGCATAATAGTATCCTTTGGGAAGTCATCCATCCCTGGTAATTATCATATTGACAACACACCCCTTAGAGCTGACCCAGTAGTTAGGGACTTAGGGGCACACATAGATAGCAATCTAGCCTTTGACCATCACATGTCTGCAGTGGTGAGAAAATCATTCTATGTTGCACAACTTATAAACAAAGGTATGGCATCTAAGTCCAAGGAAGTCATTGTTCCACTGTATTCGGCATTCATCAGACCTATCATTGAATACAATGCCCCCTTTGGTTTGTACCTAACCAGGCATATCCAACAACTGGAACATCCACAGAGGTTCTTCACTAAAATAATACAAGGCATAAGTAATATGTCCTATGCTGACTGCCTCAAGGCCCTATCCCTGTATTCTGTTTCCTACAGGCTTTTAAGGGGAGATCTATGCCTGGCATACAGGGCATTGCCAGACCCCACTCTGATGGACCTCCTGCATATCTACAAAACAAACAGTACCAGAATTACCCATTCTAAAGACTTAAACCTTGCCTGTGATATAAATAGGACCTGCTGGAGAGATAGGTGTGTATCCCAGAGACTACCCTGTCTATGGAACAGGCTCCTCATCCATGTGAAGCAGAGTTCTTCCCTAACCCAATTTAAGTTCAACTTGGACAACTGAATGAGAAACCAGAAATTCATCCCTGGTTTAGCACCTATGACTCTAATGCAAAGAGGTAACCTGTAAATGGTTTATCTCCCAGGCCCATGCTTACACTTATCAAGAGTGTCATAACTTGTGAGAGATTTGGGATGCATGTCTAGGCTTAAAATGGCCCCTGTGGTCATTAGCCTAGTAAATGCCTATGAACCTATGAACACCACTGGTTACACGTCTGCTGTTGGAGGTGGGTTCCCCTATTTTGACTATATGTGTTCTATCAGTGAACCAGTTAATGACCCATCTAATAATATAAGGGTTGATACTTATTTTTAATTTCTCCAAATCTTTTGGGTTTCTAATACGATGACAGGAATGGACTCCATTCCTAAGTCAAAGTATGATTAAAGTTCATGAAATTAGTATTTGTCACTCTCCTACTTTGGACACAATAGAAGAGTCTTCATGGGTTCTGTTCAAGCAGCTTTATTCTATACAAACACATCACTATAGAGGTTTACTAACTTTAACTTAAGTAACTTATATACAAACTAACAACTGCAATCATGCATGCTCTCACTGTGGCTGCTCTTACAAAATGGCTCTAGGGAGTGCATGTGTCTAGAATTTATATGTGCATGTACAGCCTTAACATTCTTCTTAAAGATATAGCACACATCACTAGCACTCTGATCTACATCCTCCCTCTTTGAGAATTAGATGTTACAACACTAAGAGTCTATTTAGCATGGAGAAATCACAGTTAATTCTTTGCCATGCATTATACAATACTAAGTACACACACATACACACACACACACACACACACACACACACACACGTACATATATATATATATATATATATATATATATATATATATATATATATATATATATATATTTATGGGTCTACCTGATAACACCGACACGCCAAAACACCGACAACGAAATAATCAACACAAAAAAAGTGAAAAAAAAAAAGTTCAAAAACACGAAACTTCACATGCCCAACAAACCAAAATCCTGACAATCAGCAAAAAAATTACCTTTCCTCGAAAAACACACACACAACACAAGCACACCAAAAACCTTACAAACGTACACTAAACCTTACATACACAACTATCTATGCACTTACCTTAACCCAAACCCTAATCCTAAGGTCCGTCACTATCGCACACTTACCTTACCCGCACCCTAACTCACTTAATCTGCCCCTAACCCTCAAGTCGGTCACTATCGCACACTTGCCTTACCAGCACCCTAACCCTAACTCACTTAACCCGTCCCTAAACCTAAACTCCGTCACTATCGCACACTTACCTGACCTGCACCCTACCCTAACGTACGTCACTATCACACACTTACCTTACCCACACCCTGACCCTAACATCCATCCCTATCGCACACTTACCTTAACATGTCAGTGTTCTCAGCGTCGGGATTCTCAACTGTCGGTCTTCTCCGTTGTCGATCTTCCGGTGTCGGTGTTCTCGTTGTCGGCGATCTGTGATTTCGGCGTTTTCAGGTAGACCTATATATATATATATATATATATATATATATATATATATATATATATATATATATAAAATCAAGTCCACATTGCGGGGCATTTCACACTAGGCCTTGATACCCACCCGTATCGTGTGACATAAAACTGGTAATTAGATTTAGCAACTGGAATGGTCTCTGCAAAATGTTTGACCTGTGGAATGTCTGGAACATTTTCTTGAATGGAATCAGAATTTTGAACACATTCTAGTGTGGAAACAGTGACTGGCTCATTCTTAGATGCACATTCAGCTAGACCATTTGACTGAGGACATTCAGGACTTCTAGTGACATGTACAAAGTCTTATTCATTTGCAAATTTCCGAAACAACTGGCTAGTAACTTGCTTGTTTAAGCTGAGGAGGGAGTGTTTCCAGTTTAGAGCTCACTCTCTCTTACTTTTAGACAGCAATTTCTTCCTCCTATTGTAAAGCCTGTTAATGGCAGTTATCCACTAGGCAGGTTTGCTTTTCCTTGAGGAGCTTGTTTTGGTCCTATGAGATACAGCCAAGTCAATGCAGGTATACAGGTATTTGTAAAACGCACTGGTGCAGAAATCGGCATAGTTGCCAGTTCCATCTGAGGGGGAAGGTCCAGTGAAATTATTTATACCATCCTGTAAGAGGTTATAATCTGCTTTGGAGATCTTTTTTAGTTTAGTTGCTGCTGGGGGGGGGTCAGGTGTGATAGTTACTTTGAATGAGACTGATTTGTGGTCAAATCTCACCAAGGAAAACCTCGCAGTGGGGCCCTACAGATCCAGGATGTTGGCACCCCTTGTGGGGGTTTCTACCAGCTGGTCCAGGGCACTGGAGTTAATGAAGTCGAGGAACCTTTGGGCAAGTGAGTAACAGCATGAGTAATTTACCCAGTCAATGGATGGGTAGTTAAAATCACCCAAAACCATGGTGATCGGATATCTTGATAGACTCAAGGAGATCCGAATAGGCAGAGCGGGTGTCCTAATTCATTGAGGGTGTCCTGTAGCTGGCAATGACTTGAATAGGTGTCCTACCAGCAGTTAATTGCACCTGAAGTATCTCCAGGGAATCATACTGTTTAACCAATCTGGAGGTGTATTCATCTTTAATGATACACCACCTTCTTTAGTTTTTACGTCTTCAGTTTGTGGTTTGAACGTGTGGAAGGAGGTATAACCCAGTATGGCTGGGGTGCTCCCCATAGCCTTAAACCAGGTCTCCTTGACTGCACAAATGTCTGCATCTTCCACAGTGAGGACAGCTTCCCAGTGAGTGCAGTTTCATGTTAAGACTCCTAGCGTTTAGCAGCATAACCTTGAGGTTGTTTTAGATGAAAGTTTTACACTGGGAATTTTGTCCTTGAGACACTGCCTAAAAAGGCACTATGGTGGTGGGAAGTGCATTAGCCAGTGGCCAAAATCCCAGGGGTGACAGATGAAGACCATCTCTGGCATAGCATCGAGGTCTGTCAATCATGACAGATACTGGATCCCCTTAGAATGACACCAGAAACTAAGCCAGTTATTGAAGTCAATCATTTTCTGTTTGTAGTGAGGCATTATTCTAGGTGAAGGTAAAATGCTGCCTAAGACTAGGGACAGATAATCCGAGAGCTCAGTCATGTCTCTCTTCATTTAGACCAGACAGGTACATCTCAAGTCGTTCATACCAACATGGACTATGGCAGAGTCATAACAGTGGGTCTATATCAGTTCTTTCTTAATGTAATTGCAGCGAACACGGGATCGTCGACCCTCATTCAATGAAAATCATTTCAGTGATTTGCTGACTTTACCGAGGGCAAGGAAATATTTGCCCTACAGCACAACTTTGCCCCTTTCTCCACTATAGTGGGATCTTGGAGTTGGTATATATAGTTGGGGGTGTGGGGGGCAAAGCCCCCATCTTGGGTGGGTTTGATTTGCGTAGCTGTCAGTCCATTGTGCTACAGGGCAAGTATTTCTTTGCCCTCGGTAAATTCAGTGAATCACGGAAACAATTTTCACTGAATGAGGGTCGACGATTCATTGTTCGCTGCAATTGCATTGCGAAAAACTGATATAAATCCCATAACAGTACCTGTTGTTGAGAGACTTGAGTGCATGTGTGATATGGCGGATCCTAGCACCTGACAGACAGCAACTGTGAGAAATTGTTCATCCATAGTGTTAGGTAAATGTATATGGTCAGGAAAAGAGATCAGACCTAAGAATGGCTAGTAGGTGAGAGGTGTGTCGGTACCTCTGAGGCTGGGCCTAGTTGTTCCACCTGACAGTAGAGCAACAAAAACTGTGAGAAATTGTTCATCCATAGTGTTAGGTAAATGTATATGGTCAGGAAAAGTGGTCAGACTTAAGAATGGCTAGTGGGTGAGAGGTGTGTCAGTACCTCTGAGGCTGGGCCTAGTTGTTCCACCTGACAGTAGAGCAACTAAGCCTCTGAAGGACCACAAGCAAAGTGCTGAGAGAGAATTTAACAAGCAAAACGTTTGCATCTATAACCACCAACAGTAACCACCACTACGTGGCGGTGCACAATGGTGCACTACACACAAACAAGTGCAAATGTGAGACTTAAATAAAATTTTATATTGCTACACACTCGTGTGTCAGTTTCTGACATATTGCCACTGTGGTCAGAAAGTCCCTCTATGTGGCACATCTCATTACCAAGGGTTTTGCATCCGGGAAGAAAGAGGTCATCATTTCTCTCTACTCTTCCCTCATTAGACCAATCATAGAGTATAATGCCCCATTTGGCATGTACCTCACTTGACACCTACTACAGCTGGAGAGGCCACAAAAGTACCTCACGAAGAGGATCCTAGGCCTTAAACACATGTCCTACATAGACAGACTAAAAAAAACTCCAGCTATTCTCTGTCTCATATCGTCTACTAAGAGAAGATCTCTGCTTGACTTACAAAGCCATGTCTGACCCAGCTCTGTTAGACATGCTACATCTAAAGAAATCCCAATCCCACCACATGCTCCAGAGACATCACCCTCATTACCACAATCAACAGAACATGCTGGAGGGACAGGTTCATAACCCAGAGACTGCCCATGCTGTGGAATAGGCTTCCCATACATGACAAGCAGAGCACCTCACTGGCCCTCTTCAAGAGAAATCTTGATGAGTGGATGGGAAATAGAAAGTTCACCCTGGGGATCACTCCACGGGCTCTAATTGATAGAGGCACTGGGAACTAACATTGGGTGGCACTTCTATGGGCTAGGCTTGTAAAGGCTCCAGGGCCATTAGCCTAGTACACACCTATGAACCTATGAATAAATAACCCTTTTAACTCAGATTAGCCAATAAGGATGCTCTCTCTGAGCTCTAGTCCAATCACCCTTGATTAGATGGGAGCCAGACAGCACTACCCTCCCATAAGGGTGCAGAAGGGCCTTCACCAACAAAGATGGCTTGACCTTGATGCTCAGAAGTTACAAAACAGTCCCAGAAACAGCAAATCTGGAGCTGGATTATGCTATAGCTGACTAGTGCAGTTAATCCCCTGATGCATCTCTGCTGAACCTACAACCATTTCATTACTTGTAGAACCCTAAATCCTTCTGCTTTTGTAATCTGTACTGTCCTTAACCGCGTACCTCTGACATATCCATATGGATCAGGTAATCGCTACACCACAGTGTTGTATGGGTCACATCAACTTATCACACTTTAGTCTTGCCCTCTGCCACTCTGAAATAAACTGCATCACATATTTCTTCCTCGTTGTACACAACTTCACCTCTGATTTCATAAAACTTTGACAGACCCGTATGTGAAACTCAAGGAACTATTATTTTTTCACTGTTGGCATATTAATATCTATATCCATAAACAACTGCTTCTACTTTCCTTAGCTTTTGACTATATTCTGTTTAGTCTTATCAAAGGTATCCTTAGCTGACATAAAAGAACACTTTTTTGATCTCTGCACCTAAATACATCATCTTGTCATGTGCACAGAATATGAGGGTGGACAGAAATACTGCTTACAGCATGTAGTATGTGGCTGTATTTAAAGTAGAAATGTACCGAGTATGACTGCTTTTTAACTGGTTATGAACATTTGGGTGTGGCAGGTTTTCACTTCAGTGGGGATGATAAGAGACCAATAGAAGTGCTTCCGTTGGCACTTTGACAACTTTCGAACCAGTTTTTAATCACATATTGTTACATTTAGAAGCCACTTACAAATAAGTACAGGAGTTTAATGTTATCATTGTGCATTACTATGCACTGTGTAGTCTGACTGACAAAGCATCTGTCTTCCAAACTGACCTTGTCTTCAGCAGCAGCCTGGCGAGTAAGTGTATTGTGGGAGGCATAGAGAAATAGGCTAGACTAAGGAAAGGAAAAGGCAGCTCTCTTCTAGGTTAAACTTGTTTTGGTCTTTGAGCAAAACTTTTTCAAGTGGGATTTTTTTTATGGTGCAAAAACTTTTATCTCTGGCACACACTTTTTTTTGGCTGTGCTGAGAAAAACTTGCTGATGCAGATGCCACTCATGGGGGGACAGCAGACTCCTGACTAAGGGTGTCTTCCAGTTGATTGGTTTCTCATGCTAGGTACTGAGCCATGACATGCTGGCCTGGGGAGTTGGCATTTTACAAAATGTCCATGGTTATGGAATGAAGTAAGAGTGAGTAACTCCCTGCTGGTTTATGTAGGCTATGTAATAACCACAATATTGTTATGTACCGCGTAACCATGATATTGTCTGTCTTTAGCAGCAACTAGATGCCATACCGTTGCTTGTAAGTTGTGCAACACAAAACGATTCCCTTACTATCATTGTCATATGATAGTCGAAACCCAGGTAACTGTACATATGCATTACCTAAAAACTGTGTGTGTACTTTTGTGGTCATATAACCAGTGTGGTTGTTTCCAGTGTTACCCATCCTCTCAAAGTTATGCATTGGTTGGCATGGAATTTTTACACCATATCTCTTACACTGCTTAGTGGTCTGTCTCAGGCATTCTTAGAGGGTATTTGTGTCTTTGTGGAATTCTATGATTATAAGGATTTTGCAGTCATCTGGAAAGCTGATTCATAGGTTCATCAGTTCATAGAAGGTTATTAGACTATTGACCCAAGGGTCATTACAAGCCTAGCTGTATGTACCCCCAAAAACTTCCTATCCTCAAGATCTATCTTATTAACAACTACCCATATCTAAGAGGGTCATAGGTGAAACTGAGCAGTGTGCCAGCAACCTTCAATCGGATTGGTCCTTAACTGCACACTCTTTCCACAAGGGTGGCCCTAGAAGTTGACGTTGGCTTCAGAGACCTAGATGCCTGACAAGGAGCATCCACATCACTGAACCTTGATGGAATCTACTAGTGACCCCCCTTTTAGTGAAGGTGCATTCCCCTGAACTAACTTCTTGGGTCATAAACTTTGCTTTCACGGGCTTATCCAGTGGGTACAGTAGGGATTTTTATCTAGATAGTCCAAAAGTACCAAACATTCTATCAGCATAATTTCAACATGAATGTGGCTAAAACTGCCTATTGATGGAAAGATAATCTAGTTGACAGTAATAAATAACAATTTTGTCCTAATTATTATTTACTGGCCAACATATATCCATGTTCAGATTACTCCAGAGCTATTCAGATAGCTCTCATATCAGCGGTGTTCTAGCATTCTGGTGTGACATATGGGCCTGACACAAGACAGTTAGTTATGACTTGATGTTTACTTCTATACAATCCAAAATTTCACTTTCACAAATTTTACATTCACTTTCTCTCATGTTTTGCAGTATGTGCTGCCTTGACCATTTCATTAACTTTCTCCCAAATTTGGGCCACACTTTTTGTTTGGCTGCAGGATCATTACTCTCAAAATATATACTACTACTGTTTATACGGATCTATATTATGTTACCGAAATGGCAAAACAGTGAATGCCATTTCAGCGACACATAAACAACGAAATACCACTAGCGTTAATGGCCAGGTTACCGATTTTTCTCTTAGGGAAAAAAATTGGTAGACCAACCAGACATGACACACCATCTAAATCATTACAAACTGGGAGGCTTGGCTCCCATACCCCCTAACTAAATATAGCAACTCCAAGATCACACTACAGTGGGGTAAAGGGCAATTTCATGGCAACGGTCAAGCAATTTTTTTCCCTAGGAAAAAAATTGGTAACCTGGCCGTCCGTGTTAGTGGTATTTCACTGTTTATGTGTTACTGAAATGGCTTTCACTGTTTTGCCATTTCAGCAACATAATATAGACCCATTTATAAAACTGTCATACATTTCCTGTCACCAACTTTAGTATTTATGTCAGTGGGGTCAGTTTGTAGGATGTGCAGATGCCTATTCTGATATGTAGTACCATATTTTTTTTTTCTTTGAACCATCTCTGGCCATTGAATTCTCCTTCAAAGCTGTTTTCTCATAAGATCATAGGATCATAGGAAGTTATTAGGTTAAAGACCCAAGTGCTTTTACAAGCCTGGCCAAGCTGTACCCTTATTTCCACAATCAGCACCTATCACCCCTGTCCAAGAGGGACATAGGTGGAACCCCTGGGGTGAATTTATGGTTACTCGTCCAATCGTCCAGATTATGTTTGAAGAGGGTCAATGAGGTGCTCTGCTTTACATGAAGCAGGAGTCTGTTCCAAAGGTGTGGTTACCTCTGGGAGACAAAGCTGTCCTTCCAGAAAGTTCTGTTAATGTCACATACCAGGTTAAGGCCATTAGAGCAAGTAACCCATGTACCATTTGACTTACAGATATGCAACATTTCCAATAAAGCAGCATCAAAGATTGCCTTATATGCAAGGCAGAGGTTACCTCTGAGTAGTCTATATGAAACAGAATATAGTGACAATGATTTCAGACAATCCTCATAGGACAGATGCTGAAGACCTTGAATTTTCCTTGTGAGTAACCTTTGTGGTCTCTCCAATTGCTGCAGGTGCTTGGAAAGGTACATACCAAAAGGGTCATTGTACTCAATTACTGGCCTGATGAGAGAAGAGTACAGGGAGGTTATAACTTGTGTTTTTTTTTTTTGAGGCAATGCCCTTACTTATGAGATGAGCAAAATAGAATGCCCTTCTTACCACTGTGGAGACATGGCGATCAAAGGTAAGATTGCTGTCAACCTGTGTACCCAGCTCTCTCACCACTGAATGCATACTTAGGGTATTGCTATTGATGTGGTAGTTAGCAGGAACTCTTAATGAAAGAGATGATAATACATTTTTTTGCATTGCGTTTAAGGCCATGACATTGCTACCAGTAATTTGTTTTGTGTAAAGCCCCATTTGTAGAATGTTGACCATTTGGAGATTCTATGACCACTCCCAATTTGCAGTCATCAGCAAATTTTGTCAACCAGAGACCTTAGTCTTAGCTTGTACTTCTGAGAAATAGATTCCAAACATTAGAGGTCCCAGGACTGGTCCCTGTGGAACACCACTGGTTACAGGTCTGCTGTTGGAGGTGGAGTCCCCTATTTTCACTCTATGGGTTCTATCAGTGAGCCTGTTACTAACCCATCAAATGATATACGGGTTGATACCTAGATGGGTGAGTTTGTCAATTATGCCTGAGTGGGGGATGTTTCAAAAGTTTTGGCTAAGTCTAGGTAGGTTGTATGCACAGCTTTCCCCTCATCAAGGGCTTTGGTGACTGTCTTGAAGAAGTTCACCAGGTTTAGCAGGCATGATCTCCCTTTGACAAATCCAAATTGAATGGGGTCAAGTATTTGGAGGTTACCAATATCTTTGTTGATAAGGTCCATGATGATTCTCTCCATGGCCTTGCATATAAAGCTAATCAGGCTAATAGGTCTATAGCTCTCAGGGTCAGTGGAAGCACAACCTTTGTGCAAGGGGATAATGGTGGCCTTTTTCCATTCAGCTGGGACAAAGCCAGTGCTTAGACTATGATTGAAAAGAGTACCCAATGGCGTTGCTAATTCTTGTTTGAAAACTTCTAGGATGCAGCCTGGGATGTTATCAGGTCCCATGGATGCTGTGTTTTTGACCTTAGAGAGGACGTTCATAACCTGCTCTTTAGAGATAAAAGGTAGAGGACAGCTGGTAGGGATGCCTTGAGATAAGTGTGGTGGGAACAGGGGAGTGAAGTTTTCACAGAACCTGTTATTTAACAGATTAGCAATATCCACAGGCTCGGTATATGTGGTATCATTAACTACCAGTTCAACACAAATCTGGACTTCTGCTTTTAGGTTATGGATGTAATTAAAGAATGCCTTATGGCTGTTCTTAGGTGAGGAAGCTAATTTGGATTTGTAATTAGCTTTGGAGGACTTCACAAGAAGTCTTATATGCTTGTTTAGGCTGTGGAGCGAGTATTTCCAGTTTAGGGCTCTCTCTCCCTCTTACTCTTAGACAGCAATTTCTTCCTTTTATTGTAAAGCCTGTTAATAATAGCTGTCCACCAGACAGGTTTGCACTTCCTTGAGGAGTTTGTTTTGGTCCTACCAGTTATGGCTGAGTCAATGCAGTTGTTCAGGTGTCTGTATAAAACATTTGTGTAGGACCCGGCATAGTCACCAGTTCCATCTAAGGGGAGAGCTGCAGTGAAGCAATTCTTGATGCCTTATTTAAACTGCTGTAATAGCCTCAATGTTCATTCTGTTCCTGTGGGGACGGTTGAGTGTACTGAGAACTGTTCCAACATTTGCAATAATGAACTATTGGTAGATGCCTATCTCTGAGCACTCTACATGTGCTTCTTACTGATGTCTACTGGGTATCTGTAGTTTATCCCCAGTCGTCCAAGTTTTTTGTGATAAGTAGGCCCTGCCACATTGCCACATATGATCACTTTCTTCCCAACATGGTCTACACTTCCAAACACGTACTACCCTTGTAGCACAAACATAATCTGTTGTGTATGAGGCTGAGAGGTATTGGTACAAGTGTCTGGCAGAGGCCACTCACTGTAACCCTCTTCACATGTAGCCATGGAAACATGTTGTCATGGTTATGACCTTACAATTTGCACTCCTGCACTTTGTGGTAGTACACGATTTCTAGTCAACAGACTACAAAGTCCTTACATTGTGCGTGGGGGTGTTTATGTAAAGTTTATACATTGCTTCTGAAAACATTTTCTCCCCTTGGTTCTAACAAGGAACAGTTAGCGTTAATTTTTTTAACACTCTGCATTTGTCACTGAGTGTCATTGTAAGTGTTTTTATTTTCTGGGGGTGGGTGGTTCCCCTTTACTCTTGTCTCGTCCTGACGAGTGCTATACATCCCATGTCATGAACACCTAACACCCTGAGTAAGATGGAAGACCCGATCATAATCCTTTATAATGTGGGGCCAGTATCAGTGTGTTACCTGTAGTAATACCTGCACACAGGTGAGGAGAGGTGCTTGCCTGTCACTTGGATTGTATGTATTGATGGTTGCATACTGTTGTAAACATAATGCATAATTTTCTGTATAGATGTATGACCATTTATACATCTGAATAAACAGATTAATAGAAAGGAATATTTTGGTCGAATTGTATCCATGTATTATACAGTTTCGTAGTGGAAGATCTCAAAGCCCAGCAAAACGAATATGGTCTGAAGTCTCATACTTGGGTACACCTCTGTAAAAATTAATTCACTTTGAATGGTAAGAAAGCAGCAATTTTATTTTTTTAGGAACCTACTTTATCTGTGGAATATGACAAATACATGTTCATCAACCTAAAATATATATATATATTTTTTTTTTTATTGCAGTGCAATTCATTCCAGTAATTTTTATTTACTCATTGAAATCTGCTTTCCAAAATAATTGGCCTGACCCTGTTGTGTGATACAGGATTAATTAAACTTAATTGTTGAGAAATGGTCAAAATGGTTGGGGAATGCAGAGCCAAGGTACAGAGACAGATCAAAGCCAGATTCTCAGATAACTGGCTTCACAGGTTTTCTCATTGCCTTTTCAGTGAGAGAGCCTTTTGCCTGCTTTCTGATGCAGGACTACTTTCGACTCCAGACAGTTTTATGCACAATATGTATTACATCAGTATGATTCCTACATTCAGGAAACGGTTAATTCACTTCCCTTAGTCTCATTAGCATTAGTTCAATAGCTGATTTTCCTATTGACAACATCCTCAGGTAAACAATGGATCAGACAGTTTGAATATATGCAGAACCATTATCAGCATGAGGTTCAAGAGAAGAAAAGAAGTCGACATAAATAGTTGAGACAATGAGCGTGTTTAGTAAATGCAGTCTAAAGGAATGGAAGTGCTGTGGGCTAAGACAACAGCAAAGAAGAAGACGATTAGCAGATGAATAGAAACATTTCCATATGGTGTAGCAACAGCACTGCTTTGGTATGGATAAAGGAGATGAAAAGGCTGCATCTTTAATTCCACCCTTTATGTAAAAAAGTGCATTTAGTAGGGGAGGTAGCTTAGAAGAAATGGAGACAAAGAACTTATGTGATGAAGTAAGGAAAGAAGACACAGATCCTATGATATATATTGAGACATGCATTGTAATGCACATTGTCCAGGTCACTATCTGGAGCCAAGTGATGGCTAGCATCTCACAAGAGAGCAAAGAGCATTCAGTGACCTGACTGCACAAGCAGACCCTTTCCCACTCCATTACCTTTGCAGCTGTATGGATTTTCTCTTCAGTAACTGCCAGCTCCATCTGTACTATTTTCTGCACCCACACTTGCAGTCATCCCTATTGGCAGTTTGTCCTTTATGCAATCATTTCTGGATATCATTGTTTGAAAACTTTCTGCACCTTTATGAATATAAAACTCGGCGACAGTGTAGTGTACTGGCTCACCAGATGCGCAGTAGCAAGCACCGCCCAAAACCCTCCCCCGTTGTTGTACATCAGTTGGAAGTATTCAATATTCATCCGGTGTGAATGAATATTAAAGCAATGCTGACTTCATATTAAAAAAATGTAACGTTTCACAAAGCTTATGAAAGTTACATTTTCAAGTTAAATATTCAAAATTGTTTCACATTTATTTCAGTGTATAAACTGGCACTAACGAAAAGGTGTTGAATTGAGGTTATGGAAACAGTGCAAGTGATGCAAGAGTGTGCGTGTGGGATAACAGCAATGCTGAAGGTGACTAATAACTTACTTAGGTAACAACACTTGAGGGGCCAGGGAGCAGCACAGTGGCTTTTAGTGAGCATGTGGAGGACCCTTGAAGAGAAACATGCTT
Organism: Protopterus annectens; assembly: GCF_019279795.1. Lineage (NCBI taxonomy): Eukaryota > Metazoa > Chordata > Ceratodontiformes > Protopteridae > Protopterus > Protopterus annectens. The sequence goes on from NC_056748.1 coordinate 33,610,104, forward strand.
TTATTTTTACATTATTTCAATAGTTTTCAGTGTGCAACTTGCTAAACATTGAGCTTCTTGAGATTATTACTTACCAGTTCAACTAATATGACAACAGGCAAAACACCATATGGAAACTTACATCAGATGCTCATAGCACGCTAAAATGTATTTATTATTTAACATTGCCTGTTCTAAAAAGCTTTAAACAGATTTACTTTTGTTGATTTGTTCAAAGAATAATCATTTGACAAATAATTATGACTCGGACTAAATTCAGACATAACAGTAATAAAAACTGAGAATAAAAAAATCTCAAGATTTTACAGCTAAAATGAATCATTTCATTACGCTCAAACAATGAAGGTACCATGAATCAGTGAGTTCCCACCATAATCTATGCAAAACAATACTCAACTTCTTTACCCAAGAATTCGGCCTGATGTCACTGCCTAATATGAATGGCATGTCAATCATGCCTCATTTCATATGCAACTTTTCACACCAATCACCAGAGCCACACCCAGTCCTGCGCAGAACTGAAGGTGAGCCAGTACACTACACTACACTATCGCCTAAAACTCTGTATGGCTACAGTTACTGTCCTGATGGATCTGCACTGAAACTACAACCATCTCCTTACATCTGGAACCTTAGAACCTTCTGCTTTGTAATGTGTATGGTGTTGGTTACTTTGATAAATCCTCATCTTGGGTGCAGTGATACATCTCAGACTGCCAACTATCTTGTGGTAAATTGTGCATTTAGGAGATGACAGACCTTCTGATCACTATCCAGTTGAGTACACAGAATTCTAAATTCAAGACAAAGTGGCTCACTGTGCCTCAAGCAGTGTATTTAGTTCACTGCACCACTGACTTTACTGCACACTGTAGTATGTGTAGATGCTTCAGTTATTGTGACCAGTTTGTCATTTTCCATTGCTCCATTATACAGCTCATAGAAAGTTCAACACCACTAAGGGGTAACGGTCATTTAATGGCAATGAGATCTTCCATGCTTTATTGTGATTCATTAGCATGACTGGCGACTGCCTAATCCATGTCTCTGATCAGATCCCCTTACATGAGGTGTTCTCCTGCTGTTGTGATTGTTGTGTCATTACAATGCACAACAACATGCCTTCAAATAATTGCTATCAGTCTGTAGCTGATTACATGCTGCGAATGTGAAGAACAATGAAGTCTCTATCAGGGGAGGTATTATGATATAATAACATTGATCCGGTCAAGCATGTCTACAAATGATGGCAAGGCAAGTGGTAACACTATCTGCTGAGAAACGATTGAAGAAGGCTCTGGTTGCTAAGTGTGGATGAGCACGGATTGCCATTGGGAGTGAATTTGATTGCTGCCTGGCTCTTAAACAGCATCTGCAAGTTAAATTGCATGAGGAAGTGGCTCTGTTCCTGCTCTGCTTGACAAGTAAGTTCTTTTTTTATCAGTTTAATCATCTGTATTATACTTATTACATGATACGTATTGATATTGTTAGAATAAAGTTTAATTTAAGAGTAGGCATGTTTTCCATACCTGTTTGTACAAAGACAACGCACTTCTAGAATATGGTCATACTGGGTATTACAAACATGCAGTACTACATCTCGTAGTCAACTGGTTGATTCATTAACATGTGTGTTGTTTATTTCAGTATTATGCCGAATAATTCTGTGCAACAACTTTAGTTGACCAGTACGGGTATGATTTTACAGGCCATACAGAAAGAATCAGTTACTCAAGTAAACAAAAAAGAAAAACATAAATGTTCAAATGAAAGAAAATATCCTACTCTGCTATGGTGGACTATAATTCATCAACCCCATCTCTTTGAAGAGAATTAGATGTCAGTGGGATATCTCTGTGCCTGTGCCCATGTGGCAGTGTAGTACAGTACAGTTACTATAACCGGAACTCAGATGACACCTTTCTGTCACCTAAGTGAGGCTAGAGTAACACAGCCATACAGGTGTGAGCAGATTACAGTTCCATGTCATTTATTTGTGGCATGCAAATAACATATGTACTATGCTCGCTTTATAGAAAACTCCATGCATATCACACAGAGCAGTCTATTGCAATGTAGCCATATGAGCACATGTGGCACTTTTCTGGCCATCGAAAATGTCTGCTTATATGGTTGCAGCCAATTTGATAGGCTGAGTATGTCCTGTAAGAAGCAAGAGCAATGAACTTACAACTACATGGTACATAATGTCCTTACAGCTACGTGGTACATAATGTCCTTACAACTACGTGGTACATAATGTCCTTACAACTACGTGGCACATAATGTCCTTACAACTACTTGGCACATGTGAATTAGAGAATGCATTCAAAGTGCCTACCTTCCACACTGGTACATTGGAGGGACTGGAAATTATCAGCCAAGTCATTATACTTGTGAAAGACTAAATAAGTGCAATCTAAATAGCTCAAATAATGACTTATCAATATGATGTCTGGCTAAAAGAGAAACTGATTATTTACACAGATGTGCAAAGTATGTAACAGATGCAGTTGCTGTAATATCAAGGAAGACCGTACAAACTATGTCATATTATGGCATGCTACCAGTGAGTTACAGTTACATGTAATCACAAGATTTTTAATGCAAGCACATGTCCTTGATTGCAGATATGACAAACGATGTGACCAGTCATCAATGGAGCTGGTCCATTCATCATTGCCACCTCTTCAGTCCACACCAATGTCAACTAAAGCAAATACCTCCAAGACAGTGACAGTTCCAAGTATTATTTGTGACAGCAGCAGGTAAACTTAGACAAACCCATACATGTCCAGTAAAATACACGCTTAAATAATATCCTTTGTATGATGGTACAAGCTGTGTTAAGTGTGTGAAATGCCATGCTCACTGTTATCCTGAATTAAGTTTTCAAGCACACGATACAAGGTGAGGATGACAACATGTCAGATGTAGTTCCAATGGAAGGCATTACAAGCAGCAGTGACATGTTACATCTTACCCTGTATGACATCCATTCTAGCATACCTGTGGCATGCATGACAACACCAAGCTAAGTGAATCATATTACATTGTGAATGGCAGCATCTAATTCCTAACAATGCAATACTGCATATGACAGGAACTCTTTTTTCCCACATCCAGAACACCAGATTTCATCATTCATCGAAGACCTAATTAACAACAGGGATACACTGCATGTGTGAGGTCATCCTCCAGTGATGATTCGCTCAAAACGTATTAGAGTTACCAATTGTTGATCATTTACAGATATGACAGTCTTGTGCTGCATCCACCAAATTTAATTTCACTTTGTATCTCCCTTTTTTGTTCTATTGTTGTTACTAATTTTCTTCTGGCATCACCTGTGAGCAGCCCTGCTGATCAGTGTGTGTATAATGAAGATAGCATGAAAGACAGTGACTGTGAGTCTGTCTTGCAAAACACAGCAAGAGAGTGTACACAAGATGAAAGATCAACTAGTGCCTCCCCATTGTCAAAAGATTTGGAAGATCATGCAGAGTCACTGTCAAAGGAAACTGTTGTGCTGGTGTATAAGAATAATTCCTCCAACTAGCAGAGAAGTGCATGATACAGCAGTGTGACATGTCAAGAAGGTGTGTTGTTGTCATATAAAATTAGAGGATCACGTATCACACTATCATGGGTTGGTATCACAGGGCAACCATGCATGACATACTCTGATGTAATAATAGTTCACATGCTAAGTTGCTAACAGCAATGTCTTTCTTTTAGGTGTCCTGCAATGGTCATGTAGCTTACCAGTGGTCATATCAGTGGATAGTGAGGAATGGTTTAAATGCAGGTGATCTTATGCTAGCAGCAGCAATTTTCCTGACTGGAAGCAACTACGCTAAGATTGCACTGTTAGCAAAGTGCCTCGGTTTAGCATTCATCCATGGGGACAGTCATTACCGGTTACAGTGAAGGTATATAGTCCCAGCTGTGCATGACTATTGGAATGACATGGTTAGTCAGATGATGGCAGCTTGTAAACACATGAAAGTGACATGGGTGAGTAAAGTATTCATTTTTAGGTCCATAATGTGCATTGTAGTAGTGCTAACTGTTGTCATTTGAGACTCATATCAGCTTTGGTTCATGTTTGTAGGTGATGGTCATATGGATAGTACTGGGCACTCTCCACAGTACTGCACATATACATACATGGATGAAAAAAACAAAGAGGGTCTGCCTGTCCATGTGGTTGACAAGACAGAGAGAGAGAATTGAGTTCACCGAGAATGGAGAAAGTGGCCTTTGAAAGGTACATGAAAACTCTTCAGGAGTTCCATGTCAACATAGATGAGGTGGTGACTGATTACCATCCGCAAATTGCCAAAGTTATGAGTAAGACTGTTGTCTGTCGGCTCATTAGTACTTAACATTAATAGTTAAAAGACAGTGTTGAATGCCTGTTTTTCCTTTACAGGGACTAAGTATGCATCAATCAAGCATTCTTTCAATATGTGGCATGGAGCGAAAAATCTTTCTAAACAAATTAACAAGGTAACAGTGCTTACTGAACAGTTGTTGAGGTTTCCTTCTTCAATTGATCAAATAAACATGTAGTTCATAAATGTAATAACACCTGATGAGAAACTGATGTCAGTTTCACACAAAGGAATGCATAATGCTGACAAGTCTTTGACTTATTTATGCAAAATTGTTTGTTGAAAGAAAATGTTACATAACTTAGAAATTAGACCTAGTTAAAATTTTTGGAATGCCAGGTTTGATGAGTTCCTCACATAGGATTTCAGGCAGACATATTATCTTTGTGATAATGTTGTTCAGTATTAGATTAATACATTTCTAAGGAAGCTTACAGATTGGTTACGTACTGGGCCATCTTATAGGGCTAGCATAAGTATGAAAGCTTTTATGGTGTACATCCCTCCTGTCATTGGTTCAACGTGCTTAGGAGGTATCTAGGCTAATGTCCCTAGACCCCTTACAAGCCTAGCCATATGTATCATGAGTTAACCAAATTGTTGGTGGGTAGATGAGTGAAGCTTGCAGAGATAAGGGTCTGTAGTGATTAATACTGACTTCGTCTGTCCAGGATAGACATTGTCACCACCTCAGGAGTTATTTTGCAGTCACCCATCCATTGATTTAATATGCATTTGATGATGGTCCATGATGGGCACTATTTCACGTGAATTGGAATCTTGTTTCAGAGACGTGGTAGTCTGTTGGAGATGTATCTATCTCTCAAGCATGACCTGTTCATGTCAGAGGCTGGGTTAAGATCCCTGGAGAGAGTTTACCTCCTGCACTTTGATTTATGAATGTGTAGCATTTCCATCAGGGCTGGGTCAGAGACTGCCCTTTAATCCATACTCAGTTCACCCATTAGCAACCTGTAGGAGTCAGAATACAGTGACAGAGTTTTCAGTCTTTCAGCATAAGACTTGTTTTGTGTACCCTGTAATTTCTTGGTGAGAAACCTCAGTGGTCTCCCCAGCTGTTGCAAGTGTTTAGTATGGGGCATGCAAAAGGGGAGCATTGTACCCAATTATTGGTCTGATGATAGCCAATTATAATGAAATTATATCATCCTAAGATCTACATGTGATGCCTTTACTTAGAAGATGTGCCACATAGAAGGATTTGCTTACTACTGTGGATACATGGTGATCACAGTTCAGATCACTATCAACCGAAGTACCCAGATCATGTAATACTGGGTCTACACTTAAGGGGGGTCCTGTATATAGTGTAATTAGTGGGGATATCTGATTTCCCAAAGGAAGTAATAATCAATTTTTTGGCATTTAGCTGTAATCCATGACTTTGGCACCTATCATTTGCCTGCATTAACCCTGTGATGCCCGCTCCCTGGCCCAGCAATCAAGGAGCCTCAATCTTCACCACTAACACCAGAGAGGGCATCTCATATATGAGGAAAGGATAACAAATACACACAGTAAAGTGCAATTTCCCTTAAGAGCACACAGAGATCACAGTCAGTCTGGGGCTGGTCACTCCCTTGCTCTCCAGGTCCCCAATAAGACTCCCCACTGGCACAGCTATAGGGTCCAGATCTCAGCCTAGTGGGCAAGCTAAAACCTCCAGCACCCTCTCTGTCCAACCAGTGCTTCGTGTCCCTGCCCAAGTAGCTGACACACACACACACACACACACACACACACACACACACACACACACACACACACACACACACACACACACACTTTGAGAAGAGTTTATACAACCACACAGACACCCCTGGGGGAAGACTGGCACAGGTTCTCCAGCTGTGCCCCTTTTTCCCAGACTATATGGTAGTACCAGCTGACACCACCCACTAATATTTATCAGCTACTCAAAGGCCCTTATAAGGGTGTCCAATTATTACTGTGCAATATTATTATGCAATTGGTAGTATAGCCCAGGGATAAAGCTATTGAAGTGGCTTTGTACAATGTTACCAAAGGCATGCAAGTACTCTAAAGAGCTTAAATTATCTCGATAAAAACAGCCACAGTTGAGAGGATTTAAAAATATTTAATAACAAATAGTCAAAACACAACACAATACTTTTACTACACAGTGCTAGTCAAGAGTAAATAAATCAGAGAGAAATACTTAAAACAATTCAGTAGTACAGTTCTGACATCACAGAAAAACACTTAATCTAATCTTTCTAGTTTCTAGCTATTTCTAAGAGAAAACACAAGTCTAAGATAAGCTTACATATAGAGCAAGAAAGTGCTGGTGAGTTGGATGGTCAAGACAAAAATGCTTAATGCTCTCTGATTCTCTCTGTTTTTAAAATCACATTCCTGGTTCACATTACATCATTCTTCACACTTCCCTGGGTTCCCAGGCTAACAGAAACTACATTTACATTCTTCATCATTCTGAAACCAGAACAATAAAGGACATTTATGCATGCAAATTCAGACCATTAACTCTGGCCTTAAAACAATGGGCAGAATGCCCCACTCTAGACTCACTGGCTCCGAGTCCTAACAGCAAAGGGTCACAACATGCTTTACTTGGTTAGTAGAGTCCACTGTTGTTACATTTTTTCCAGTTCCATATGTAACACTTGTTTTACCATTTAAGACAACAAGCCTGTGGTTTACATTAATATTTAGAGATGACAGAATTATCTCCAAACGTCTATCTGGCTAGGCTAGCAGCCTTCATCTATTTTCACCCAATCTTCACAAACCCTATCTGCAGTATATCAACATTGTTGGGGGGCTCTACAGTTGCTCACAATTTTCAATCATCAATGAACTTGGTGAGCCACAGGTAATCCAAGTTTGCTGGGCATTCTGAGAAATTCATTTGGAACAGTAAGGGGCCCAGCACAGAACCCAGTGGTATGCCACTGGTGACTGTTCTTTTGCTTAGAGGTGAAGTCACCCACTTTGGCAGTATGTATCCTGTCAGTGAGACTGTTGGCTATGCATCTAGTAATGTAGGGGTTAATTCCAAATTGGGAAAGTTTCTCTGTAATACCTTAGTGGGAGATCGTATCAAGTGCCTTGGCTAGGTCAAGATAGCCGGTATGCACTGTTTTTCCCTCTTTCTGAGCCTTGGTGACTTTTTCAAAGAAGTCAACCATGTTTATCAGACATGATCTACCATTAACAAGTCTGAAATGGGTTGGGTCTAGAGTTTTGAGATAACCTAGACCTGGTCATCACCAACATGGGTGACTGGTGTTCCACACCAGAGGTCAATTCCTCATTGGTCATATCCGACCACAAGCTAATCACCGTAGACATCCACATCCCACTCCCACCTCCCATTATGGAAACAACCGTAAAAAATTTCTGCAAAGCCAACTTCACACTTCTGAAGACAGAAGTGGCAAACTTCATGACACCCATGCAGATGGACAATAGAGGTACGACTGCTGAATCCTACACAAATGCACTTTATAAGCACTTACACGAGTGTATGGATTGTGCTATCCCTAACAGAACCAAGATGCTATCCTCCAAAAAAAAGGAAGCCAATCTGGTGGCCTTCTGCCATAAACAAACACTACAACAGAAGAAAGAAACTGTTGCAAAAAAGAGTAAAATCCCATGATTGGAGGAACTCCCTAATCAGCCTCAGTAAGAAGCTGAGATCCCTCATAAAATGCTCCAAAGCTAGTTATGAAAACAAAATCACCACTGACTTTAAAGACAACCACAAAGCATTCTATAGCTATGTCAAGAATCTCAATGGCAACACTCAGATCTGCTCTGAGTTACAGCACAATGGTGTTAAATATACAGAACCAACTGATATTGCCAACATCCTGGCAGATAGGTTCAGTGCTAACTTTACCTCCCTCTCACCCCCTAAAGGGTCCATCTCTATACCGGAAGAATACAAAGTTCCTGTAATCATGGCTGCACAGGTAAAAACCTCACTCTCCAAAGCCAAGAACACAGCATCCATGGGACCTGACAAAATCCCAGACTGCCTTCTACATGAACTACAGAATGAACTGGCACCCCACCTAAGTACCATGTTCAGTCATAGCCTCACCTCAGGCTTTGTGCCAATTGAATGACGCACCGTGATGGTTATCCCACTCCACAAAGGGGGAGCCACAACAGACCCCAGGAACTACCACCCCATTAGCCTGACAAGCCTGGTCTGCAAGGCCATGGAACGTATCATCATGGAACTCATAAACAAAGACATTGGAGATCTCCAAACTCTGGACCCCACACAGATTGGGTTTGTAAATGGCAGATCATGTCTCCTAAACCTGATAGACTTCTTTGAAACAGTCACCAAAGCCATAGATGAGAGTAAGGTGGTTCACACAGCCTATCTAGATCTCACCAAAGCGTTCAACACCATCCCCCACTCTGGAATTATAGATAAACTCACTAAACTAGGTATAAATCCCTATGTCACAAGATGGGTTGCCATCTGGCTTACTGACAGAACCCACACTGTGAAAGTAGCAGACTCCAAATCAGACTTCAGACCAGTGACAAGTGGAGTAGCACAGGGTTCAGTCCTGGGTCCTCTCCTGTTTGGTATCTACTTCTCTGAAGTACAGGCTAACACAGAAGGTCTTTGGCTAAATAGGTTCACAGATGACTGCAAACTAGGAGCCATAATCAAAACTCCTAATGATGTGGACATCCTACAGAAGGGCCTTACAGAAACAGATGCTTGGTGCCAGAGCCATGTGCTCAAGCTCAATGCCAAGAAATGTGTAGTTATCCCCTTTGGGAAAAAACATGTACCCGTGAATTACCACATAGGTGACAGTACACTAAACACCGAAAGTGTGATAAGAAACTTAGGGACACAGGTGGACAGTGGTCTCACCTTCGATAACCACATCGCCACAACAGTTAGGAAATCCTTCTATGTGGCACAACTCATCACTAAGGGCTTTTCTTCCAGAAAAAGGGAGGTCATTGTCCCACTGTACTCATCCCTCATTAGACCCATTATAGAATACAACTACCTATTTGGTATGTACCTCTCAAGACATCTGCAACAACTGAAAAAAGACTGCAGAAATACCTCACTAAAAGAATCACAGGCCTAAAGCAGATGCCCTATGCTGACCATCTAAAAACACTGCAGCTATACTCTGTCACATATCGTCTACTCAGAGGCGATCTCTGCTTAACATATAAGGCCATGTCAAACCCAGAGCTGTTGGACATGCTACACTTAAAGAAATCCCAATCCCTCTAAGTCACATGCTCCAGGGATCTAAACCTTGTCATCACAATGAACAAAACATGCTGGAGGGATAGGTTCCTGACCCAGAGACTCCCCAGACTCTGGAATAGACTGACCATACATGTCAAGCAGAGTGTCTCTTTGACCCTCTTCAAAAGGAACCTTGACGATTGGATGGGAGATAGGAAATTCAACCCGGGGATCATGTCAGTCGCCCTGCTAGACAGGGGTCCAGGGAAGTAAATATTGTGGGAAGAAATTGCCAAGGAATTGTTATGGCTAGGCTTGTATAGGCCCTAGGGCCAGTAGCCTAGTACCAAGCTATGAACCTATGAACAAATGATGACATGAGGATGCTTGCTCACGTGACAGTAGTATAGCTGGCCCTTTGACAGGTAGTGATCCTGTAGCAGTGTGTAAAGGTTAATACATCTAAACATAGCAGTTACAGTGGACTGCACTTCTGTTGTTAGTGGTGCCTGGGTACAGGGAGGAAACAAGGACAGCAAATGGAGTCTTGTATTGAATGTGTTGTTAGAAATTTGCCACCTGTGTACTTTCACTATGGGATTCAAAATTGATTAAATAGACCGCACTTGACTGTTGAACCCAGGGTAAGATGTGTGTTCTCCTGTAGAGCAGAAGTCAGTGCTTTGTTTGGAGTCATAAGTGACAGCATTGTGTTGTGCAACACATAATATGGCAGCTGTTTTGGAAACATTTCTGCTGTTTTTTGCTGGCTAGCTGTTAAGTTAGTGGACCAAAGTGCGCTCTGGAATTATTGGAATGGAAACACATAAGTCTATGCTGAAACATTTGATAATAAGGCTTCTACACCTATCTTAACCTTTCTGTTAGCACTGTTTTGTATGATGTATAAACTACAGCAAATCCAGGAAATGACCATAGGATCAAACGTCTCATCAAACCTGTATACCTTTTTAGAAGTTTATGAATAAATAGGTGTCTAACTTTTTAATTTTCAGTATTAACCAAAAGGTAGGTCAACAGGGTGGCTGCAGAATTCCATGCTAATGGACCAGGCAAATAGCAAATCACTTCTGACATTCCTGTCAGCACTGTGATACTCTTGAAGATTTCATGGTATGGAAACTGAATTTTTGTAACTTATCAAGCAGAATTTTGTGGTCAGCAGTTTGAAAGGCACAGGTCCTGTCCACAAAAATATCAGCTTTTAGGAGGCCATCATTTAGGTTACCATAGTTAGTATCAGATGCTGAAAGTATAGAGGTGCTTGTACTAAAACCGCTTTTAAAGCCATGATATCAGATAGAAGCCCACAGTAATTAAAGTGCTTAAGCAACAATTTATAATGAATTTTCTTACAAAATGTCACTACAGGATAAAGAAGTGGATAAAGGTTGCTACTTTGTATGGGTTTTGGGTCTGGGGCTACCTGATGAAGGCATATAATAATATCATGTTTCAGGGCTGGTGGAACAATTCCTGTGATGAGAGGTTGTAAATATAAGTTAGGGGTTGGATATTTTTACTTCTGCCTTCCTAAAGAAGTTACAGTGGACTGCAGAGAAGGTAGAGAGGGAAGGTTTCTAGATCTGTAGTAATCTTTTAGTTTCCTTCTCAGACATTGCCCAGATGTGGAAGGTGGCTCCACTCTCTGCAATTTTCTCATATAGACAGCAAATACTCCTCATCATATGTTAAACATTAAATAGTGCAAGGCCCACAGTCTGTGACAGGATATGCAATTATATTCTGCCTTGCCTTTCTCTAGACGCAGGTAAATATGTCATTAGCTCTCTTTCTGCAATGCACCAAAATATGATTCCTTCCCCTGGTAACGTATATGTCAACCAGTACTTGATTCCACACCTTAGCTTGCTCTGCCTGTCTTGGACCTCCCTTTCCAAAAAAACCAAAACATTTTCGTATGCATTAAGTGCACCCATGAGGATATGGCTTTCCTCAGAATGGTTCTCTCTTCTGTGACTTGTTATCTAACGCTGCAATGTTTTCCCGAAGAATACTAGTTTTGGGAATCACTGCTGTAACCCAGCCCTGATTGAAATGAAACATAAGATTAAGTCTCTTTTAAGCAATGCTAACATTAAGAGTTACTGCAATCTGTTATGCAGATGATATTTCAATATTTAATGTTCATTGTTATGAGTTTCACACTCAGGGCCCACTAGAGCTGTTTAAGAATTTGCCAAGAGATATACCCGAGTTAATTGTTAAACCAAGTATCTAAAGACTTCTTGAAAAGCTTCAGACTCCCAACAATTCATACGTGTTATGGTACATAATTCCATAATCTACTGTCCTTGTGATGAAAAAAGAAGTCAAATAAGAAGTTTTAAAATGTAGTAACTTTACAAACAAGCAGTTCTTCCTAGCAGCAAATTTATGTTTAGAAAGGTGATACCCAAAGGTGTAGCTAGAATTTCATTAGGAAGGAATCTGAATACAAGAATTATGTCACTTATCAATAACTTAAACCAAGTGCAGAACTGTGATAGATATACAGCGAATTACCCCTGTTATATGTCCTGTAAATGTTTTAAGCACATGTCCCACTTTACTCAACTGAGAAAAATTAAATGAGCAAAATAATCCACAATATTCTATAATAGGTCTAACAGCAGCTTTATATAAGGGTCTCAGAACTCTGTCATATGTGCTATATGCAGACCACAGGATGCTCCTAACAAGACCATAATATTTTCTTATCGTTATATTACATTATTTTAGATGATCATCAGATATTAGACCCAAGATCCCACACACACACGTAGCTGTTCTCAAAATGGGATTGTCTAAAGTATATAAATATCTAATATTGTTGTTACCAAAGGGCATTACCATACACTTTTTATTATTTATTTTAATTATTCTACATTTGTTTACCAGGAATGTCCAACTGGGCAGGAAGCCCATTTTCAGGGGTGGCCCAGAGAGAAAAGCTCCATTACAGTTCAACTATACACACTAACAGCAGTAGTTAATGATTAACACATAAAAAAATAAGTAGCTATTCCGAAAAAATGGTAGTTTACGTATAGTGAGAAGAAAGTTACATATTTGAACACAAAGTAAAGCAGTACTTTAACACTAAACTTCATATCTTTAGATTCTGACCATTGTAAATGAGTGTCTAGAAATCCTTGAAGTGCAACTCAATCAGTGATGTTTATTACTATGCCTCTAAATTTGGTGACATTGGCAAATTTACTAAGTCAAGTGTTTGCTTGATTTGGGAACTCAAGACATAAATACCAATGATTTTTATATTCAGAAAAGCATTTCTTAATTTTCATAATCCATTTGTTTTTTTTTTTAGCTAGTTGCCAGCCATCTTGTTATATAAGGGTTTTCTTCCAATCACTGCACTGATCTTAACATACAATCATGAGCCACTGTGTTGAACACCTTGGCAAAAATCTGTGTATAACACATCTGTTGCAAGACCTTGGTCTATATATCATACTTGTTAGATTTGGTAAAAAATAATGAAATGTTAAACAATAGTGCCCTGCCAAGAAACCATGTTGAAAGCTATCTAATCTTTGTTCAAATGCATGTTGAAATAAATAACAAATACAGAACTCAAAGCATTTTCTCAAGATGCAAGTTAAACCAATTGGCCTATAATTCTCAACAGTGGAGTAAGAGTGACACTTAGGTATGGTCATCACAATTGTTTTTTTCCCATATATCAGGAATGTAACCAAACTGCCTTACAAGAATTACACAGAAAATGACTGTTAAATAAATTTTTTAGAAAATACAAGTTTATCACGACTCCACAGTGTCTATAAATCATGCTAATAATGAAGATGTTATATTTACAGAAGGACTCTTGCCTCCTCTTTGGGGGTCTGTCCTTACCAAAAAGATTGTTTCCCTTTGTCCGCACTCACCCCTTTTTCTTACTTTTCTATCCTCCTGTTTTCCATACTAATGAAAGCCATAAACTAGTGTCCATCAGAGGATACCTGCAGAGTAAGGCTGCTGCAAAAGTTGTTATAAGCAGATATAATAATGAGTCACAGTATATGCATCATCTCATTGTAAAGGACTGTGGTATCAGGCAACCTGGTGCCCACTGCTGTATTTAGAAAAGTGTGCAAGGTTACTAGCCGGCTTACAAACATGGGTGGGAGTTCCACACATGGGCAAACATTCACACATGTTTGCACAACTCATAGTAGAGTTTACACACGTTTGCACAGTTCATAGTAGAGTTTACACACGTTTGCACAATTCATAGTAGAGTTTAACACGTTTGCACAATTCATAGAGTTCACACACGTTTGCACAATTCATAGTAGAGTTTACACACGTTTGCACAATTCATAGAGTTCACACACATGTTTGCACAATTCATAGTAGAGTTTACACACGTTTGCACAGTTCATAGTAGAGTTTACACAATTCCAGCTCTGAACAGTTCATGTTGGTGCTTCTTCGCAGATGTGAAAACCAGGCCATTCATTCTCATTACTGCATTTCATTTAGGTGAAGCAGCACACTTTGTACATTGACCTTAACACATTTCTGCAGAGCAGGACTATAAATAATGAATACTATTACAGGTAATCAGTGTCATAATCTAAGAACATTTGTTTCAAAATTTTCACCTCACCAAAAACCGTATCTGAAGAGGTTTATTTAGACAGGTGAATAGAAAAATGCTATATCAACAGTTATTAACAATTGACATACCTTTTACAGATTTGAATTTATTCAAAAAATCTCGGAAGTTATGAATATCCTATTTGCTATCCAGGTATGTCCACTGGACACACAGTTTCTTTTTCGGGGGCAACACTGATGCAATGTCTGGTTAAGTAACTTGCCCCAGGTGAAACAGCAGGCAAATGAGGTCTAACGGAATCAAACTCTGTACCACAGGAACTGAAGCTCACAACTTTAACCTCTGTACCAACTGCCAGACTGAGGCAGAAAGAAAGAAGGTGTGGACTGATCCAAAGTATCTAGTTTATAATTAGTATAATATGCAGGGCTTTGGTAATAGTTTTAGAGCGAAAAGCAGCTGTGGCGGGTCTAAAGGGTGCATCTCTTTGATTTCTGTGATTTTTTTTTGTTTTGTTTTATTATTCTGAATAAATAATCCAACCTGGAATATTTTACCTTAAAAAATGATAACTGACAAAATGAATTTGTCTATTGTACAAAAAAAAAAAACTATTGTAAGGTTAAACAACTATCATTAGGTTTATACATACATCTGATAGCCATTCATTTATAATGCATTTCTTGGAACAAAAGCATTTCCATGTTCTCTAAATATGCAGTTTTGTTCACGTTGCTTATGAAAACCAATTTCTTTGTCCATGTACAGTACATAATTCTCAGATTTATATTGTTTTGAAACTCATTTAAAATCCTAAATTGTTTAATCTTCCAGTTCTACTGGTTGCTTCTTCACTAGCCACCAAATATCCTCTTCACAGAAATCCTCAAAAATGTATAATGCCTGAATAAGGCAGGGGTGAAGATACTTGATTTTCTTAAGCAGCTATCTCTAAATGCAACCATCAGAGACTTATCACATATTTAATGTAAATTCATCTTCCAAACATGCAATTTAAAATGTATGACAGTGTGTACAAAGTAGTCTTATCTGGTTGGAAGAAAAAAAAAACTTTTGTTAATAAGTCATTAAGTCATTGAATACTTTAAAAGAACTACACTGACCCTCTACCATCTTCCCCTTCTAGTATTTCTTATTTCGCATCTTCTGGAACTGGGTCATTTTCTGTAAACCTGAAAATTGCTCACTTCTTGACAAAGATGTGTGTTGGAAACGTCCTGTTTGCACTGAGATTCGTTTGGTCAGTCTTTTCTATACTTGTCTTTTAATATTATCAGAATCTGTACTTAAAACAAAGGGGAAAATTCTTGCATATTTATTACCTCTAACTAGGTTATCATGGTGAATATGCATTGTCAAAATAAGCATGTATTTACATTACAAGATCTAATATGTAGCAAAAATCTATTAACTTCATTAGTTGTAGAAGATGTAACATTCAACAGAAATGATCTAACCTTATCTTATAATAACTATATCTACATGTCTGTATAATCATATCTATAAATCATCATATGTTCAATGCATTTGTCAGATGAGATGAATTATAAAGTGGAGACTATGAGAAATGTGAATCTTGAATAGGAGTATGTTTATTAGCGTAAAACCATAATAATAGTATAAGACTACGATACTGAAATCTGTTTTTAAAGAATGATCCCATTCTTAAGGCAGATAGTATCTGCAATTTTTAAGTTAGTTTCCATATTTTCTAAATGTTACTGGTTATTTTTCTGTATTCTTATTGTATTGATAACATTTATTAGACAAACCATAGGAAAACATAATTTGCTTGTATTTATTGTGAGTTCATTCATTAAATTTGCAGTTTTGAGCAGTTATATTTGTTTTATCTGTGATGTTCACCACATATTTATTTTACATTTGTTTACCGGGCTAGTCTAAACTGATATGTCATCATTTTTTTCAGAACAGCTAAATTAACAAATTTCTGAGAGTTAAACATATAAACAAAATCAATACAAAAAATACAAGCAAAACAGACTGATTTACAGGGATAATTCTAACAATTTCAAGTAAATTGTCATTATATAATTCACTCTTAACAGTAGATGCAGTGTGGCAGAATTTTTTTTTTTTTGAAGGAGAAGATCAGAGTTTAGGGTGACTATAGAGCTAGTCAGGTTTGGAACAGGATAGAGCTGGTGTTTTGGATGGTGTGTAAAGGGTTTTGTGAGCTATAGTTAGTTGATGAATTTTGATTAGGTTCTGTAGTTCAAGCCAGCCTAGCTGTTTTAAATTGAGGCAAATGGGTGAGGGATGGTGACTCCTAGTAGTTTAGTGTAGTTTGGAGGAGATATAATAATAGTCTTGTTGATGACTGTGAAAAATCAATCACTGTATGGAGGATGTGTCAAGTGATAGGGATTTTTATTGGTAATAAGAATTTTGGTGATCACAAACCATGCTGGCAGTTAGCTAGAAGGTTATTTTGTGTTAAGTGTTGAAGCAGTTGTTGTGTGGATGCATTTTTCCAAATCTTAGCTAGAAGCTAGTTGCAGAAATTCTGGCTAGCTAGTGTTTGTATAGTGTTAGTGAAGAAATGTGTAAAATCATTAGCTATATTTATTGAAGTTTTGTGTTCAAGTATTTTTGGGGCTAGGGAGTGTGGTTTTTTTTCCTGGGTGGAGATTGATTGATGCTGGCTGGAACGTAGTATGTTTAGAAAGTAATGGTAGTGATTCTACTGTAATTGTGATCGTTTCTGTTTTGGGATAATACAGCAGTGGGTCAAGTGGGTTTCAAAGAAGAGTATAAGTAATAGTGAGATAAAGGGTGGGATGTTTTGATTCATCATTGTAAGAGTATTAGTTGGTAATAAGAAGGTGGAAGCTTAGACAGATTAGGGAGAGAGGAGGAGAGGAGGTAGTATGTAAAGTTAAAAGTAAAAGTGTGTGTGTTATAAATTAAGTGAAGGATGTATTACAATGGTTTACAGAAAATATAGGCAGGAGATATTGTGTATTAACATAAATCAGTTTTGCGCAATCTCCATGAATATTCATGCTTGATAATTTAAACGTGAGTGGACATGCTCATTAATTATTTCCAGTCATGTGCTCATTGCTCAGTGTTTCCAACTGGTCTGAAAAAGTCGTATTCCCTCCTACATTCACCTCCCTACCTCTTACTCCTCCCCACCTTCTCGCTCACTACTGAGAATCTCTTTTCAGATTTTCTCTGCTTTCAGCATACTCTCCATACTTCATTAAGTTTACCTTCCTCTGTTAAACAAGCCCTGCTATTCTCACTTTTGCAAAAAAAAGCCTGGATGTTAGATGTATGTAGTTTGTCAAACATTATTATCTGTAAATTGACAATCATTGTATAGTATTCTGCTTTTTGCTATATTATATAGTTTTGTACTATTGACTGTGTACTTGTGTGTTGGAGCTTTTCTTTTCGGGCCTCCACTGAAAATGTGCTATTAGAGCAGTCAGACTTCCCTGGTAAACAAATGTTAAATAAATAAAATAAATAAGGCTGAAACACTAAACAGTTTGAATGAAGAAAAGGTCTGCTGGTGCTACATTGCTTCCCTATTGGGTTGTATTATTGCTTTACATTTAAATTGTGGCTCATCAAAATCATAAAAGCTTGAGGGGGGGTGTTAAATGCCCAAATGCTGCTTTCTTGAATGTAAAAGGCAGGAGCATCTCTACAATACCATTTATGTGTGTGATGCTTTATATTGTCTGAAATGAGATGAGGTTAGGGGAGTTAAGGACTATGCTCCAACATTTCAGGACTATGTTCCCACGTTTCAGGACTATGCTCCCACATTTCAGGACTATGTTCCCACGTTTCAGGACTATGCTCCCACATTTCAGGACTATGCTCCCACGTTTCAGTTACCTGCATATTTGGTGAGCCAAACAGTGGATTCTTGGGGGACATACTAGTGACAGGTGCCAGTGTAAATAACAGCTCTTATGTTCTTACCTGTTGCATAAAGCCATGCAACCTTACCTTTAACTTTCTGCATTACATCATGGGGTATAGAATTTACCTTAGTGTTTAGCTACAGCAATATAAAGCTGCATGGTCAGATAAACTTTCCTTCAGGGTGGTTGACACACTCCCAAAACTATTTATGGGGGTAGGAATACAATATCTACCTTTGTCCACCTTTGACAGAACCATACTTAGTTTATGAAGAGAGGGAGTTCCTGTGTGTGTCAAAGTAAGTTATATACTGAGGCTCTCCACCAGCTTTCAAAATATGCTTATGAGGTTGATCAGTCTGTAATTACTGGGGTTTGTGGAAGCCTTTTCAGATAGTACATATGTAGCTGTACTAAAAATGTGGATGGGGGTATATGAAGCTATTTCTTATTGCATAAATTAGGCTTCCCGATGTCTCATCTGGTCTCATTGAACAGATATTGTAGCTTCACTAAGGGCATAGCTGACCATTCCAAATGCAATTTCAGGTGGGATCATGATGCAGGAAGGAGAAGTGGCTGGAGTTGCCATCTGTAGCGTGAAATTTATTCCATATCTATAGGCTACTCTTGGCTGTGTTACAGTGACATTATTTTGATACTGTGTTGGCTATATCTGTTGGCTGTGTTACAGTGACATTATTTTGCTACTGTGTTGGCTAAATCTGTTGGCTGTGTTACAGTGATATCATTTTGCTGCTGTGTTGCCTATATCTGTTCGCTGCATTACAGTGACATCATTTTGCTACTGTGTTGGCTATATCTGTTGTCTGTGTTACAGTGACATCATTTTGCTGCTGTGTTGGTTATATCTGTTGGGTGTGTTACAGTGACATCATTTTGCTGCTGTGTTGGTTATATCTGTTGGCTGTGTTACAGTGACATCATTTTGTTCTAGCAGCCTGCAAGCTCATTCCTTCCTATTCATTTTTCAGATGTGGTTACAGAAGGCCTTGTTGTTGTCAACCATTGGTAGCAAGTTTTATCTTGAATAAAAGTTTACTTCATTTGACTATTTGAGCAATATCTTTTAAGGTGTAGTTAATTCACATCAAGATGGGTAACATTTGAAAGATTTGTACACTATTTTCTTTTGGTTTAATAAATTGCTCACTTTCTATCTCCACTATTGAGGTTTATTTCAGAAATCCAACTATTTGTGTGCCTCATTTGGATGAATTTGTCAGTGCAGTTATTTAATGTGTTGTAGAGGGCTGCAAAGGATGTCAGTCAGTAATATATCACCCCAATTGACTGACACAGGGTAATTACTCAGGGTATCATTAATGTTGTTTGAAAAAAAAAACTTTAAATATGTGACATGAGTACCCACATCAGCCACCAGACATGGAGTTAAGGCCTAAATAGGTACAGTGTCATAGTCTTCAAGAGTAGATGCAGGCAAGGGTACAATCTCCTCTATGACTGCCAGGACATGACTCTCCAGTGAACTTTTTGCCTTCATACTGGGGTTCAAGGTTAATGGTGGGGCTGATGGAGGAAACACATAGTGGAAAACTATACTGTTAAAGATGAAGTTTATAAGGACTTTTCCTATCACTGAATTTTTTTCCAACTTACAAAATAAAGAAGGTAAGCTTGGACACAATCTACTAGTGTGAAAGCACTTATCAACTAGCTGCATGTGACCCTTTGCTAACTTATGCTAAATTCTGAGTTTTCTATATTTAATTTCACTCTGTCTGTGATCATCCTTCAAGTGCATTTACTACCCTCATGTGCAATATATCCCCATCTTATAAATATTGCTTCTGCATGGTGTATATATAGATGTAGATATAGATATAGCTTGTTAGCTAGTTCAAGGACTTTTTGCTGTCTGATGTGCTTTAACACACAGCCTTGGTAGCCAGCCCCCTGTATTATCCTTAGAAATAATCATATATATTATTATTTTCTTATTATTTATTGATAAAACACTGAGAAACCCCACCAAGCAAGAATGTTGTGATGTATTTTTGATCTTCAGCATCTTACAAGAAACAATTAGCCCCTCCGGAGGTCTTAAATGGAAATCTGTCCCCTCCTGATGCACTGCTCTGAGGTACTACTAGCTACGTTACAGTGTTTAATAGGATGAGAGGGAAGACACAGCTCTTCTAACGCACAATGGACAGTTTGGCAAGGAGTTCTGTAGCATACACCTTCTCTTGTACAAGCCACATATTTCCTGATCATGGTCACAAGTAACTTTGCTGAATTTCACTCATCCTGTACTTGCATTTACATTTTCTGTGATGAAATTATCATTGCTGATGGATTTTTTTTCCCTTGGTTTTGCTATGAGGCTTAATTGTATTTGGTAACTTTCGTTTTTTGCAGCAGAATGGTTTATCTGATGAGTGAGCCAATTTTTCATTTTTCATGTGTTTACACAGTCCAAATTTGGGATTATAGTACGACAGTACAAAAGTATGTACTCTTGTTCATAACGAGACTCTGACATTAGAAAGTATCCTTTCCATGTTTACCAGGGTTAGGGACCGAACTGACCAGCAGATGGCTACTAATCTGCTAGATAAATAGATGCTTCGCTTTCTGTATACTTTGGAAATCATCTTAGCCATGAGTTAGTGACATACAAAATTGTTGATAAGTTAATTGTATTGAAGTTCATTTTCCTGTTTGGCTGAGATATCAGAATTGCAAGTATGCAATATAAAATACCTAACAGGGCCTTACTGAGTAAACATGAAAACATATTCAGAGCTGTGTATACCTACACAGGGAGGATGAGACTAAGTTCAAACCTTCTACATGTGGGGGTGCAAATCAAAGCTTATTACTAATGATTATGTCCCCTTTCCTTGATGACTGATTGGTAAGGAGACCTTTTAAATCATGACTGATATGCAGGCTGCCTTTCTGACAAAAACTAGGTTGTCTGAGAGCCTTTGTTCTTCCTCCTCCTACTCAAATCCAACATGATCAGTATAGCAAGCATTACTGTTGCTCATTACGTTGCTGAGGTTTCATGCTAGACCTCAGAACATGAAGATACCCATGACTTGATAAAAGATGACATGGCTGATGACAAAACTCTATAAGAACTCGTTAGAAACATCCTTCCCTTTGCAAACTGAGTCATGCAGAAATCCCTCTCTTATATACCTCCACCTTGCTCGCCAAGACTTGCTCTGAGAATAGTGCTACAGAAATTGACAGACCACCAAAGAACTGCAACTGCAACCAAACCCAGGAAGCTCACGCACGTCGGATCTACAGCACGGTCCAATTAACCAAGCATCAAAAAACAACCAAAACGGACCAGCTGTGAGGATGCATCTATATTTATTGCTTCAATAACTTCAAATCATATCAGCAAGGAACAAACCATGCTGAGTAGACAAACCGGTTTCGGCTAATACAAGCCTTTTTCAATGTCAAATTTTCAAAAAAAGTAAGGCATCACAATTGTGAGCCCTACTTATAGTCCCTCTCTTAAAGAGGCAATGCCCAAATAAAATACAATAAAGTGAATACAGCAAAATAAAATAATTTTAACATCATAATTCACCCCAAATGTTGGAAAACATATTGTGTTATTAAACAAAAACAATAATGACAAAACTAATAATGAATAAATTTTACAATCAATATACATGTGTATGTTACAATAAGGTTTATCATATATAAAGAGCTATTAACAAATTGTTGGATTCAATATTAATAGGGCCATTACACCAATGTGCCCAAATAAAAGCTATCAGTGTACCTGTGTATGGAATGTAAAACTATAATCAATAAATCATATTTTATATTAACATATAACACCCACCTATAGTGGGTATAAGAACTACTACTTTGAAAGGAATACATTAGGATCACAATCTATATTCAATACCTTACTGACTAGGTTCTAATGTATTCAAACCTGGTCTAAAAAGACCACCTAATCTTATGATCCATTTGTATTCCATCTCATTAAGTATCTGATGCCAGCCTGCTTTCATTTGTCGATGGAGGGTAATTCTATCTATAATAATAAATGTAAAACGAGCCAAAGGGTGTTCAATGGTGTGTTTATACAGGGCATTAGTCATGCGTTTGTGTTTAATTGCACTGATGTGTTCACAAACCCTCAATTTAACAGACCTAGAAGTCTGTCCCACGTAAAATGCAGAGCAATTACATGTGGCCAAATATACTGCCCAATCAGAGCTACAGTTAGAAAACATCCTAATCCCAAAAACCTGGGACGTATTTCTGCTGGAAAACTCACTTGTTTTGGGCAAGTATTTGCAAAATGAGCAATGGCCACATGGAAAACTTCCCTTCAGTATATTCCCCTCCATAGTAGTTTGTGATGGAAGCTGTAAATTGTATCTCTTATAATGGGTTTGCATTTTACGTGGGACAGACTTCTAGGTCTGTTAAATTGAGGGTTTGTGAACACATCAGTGCAATTAAACACAAACGCATGACTAATGCCCTGTACAAACACACCATTGAACACCCTTTGGCTCGTTTTACATTTATTATTATAGATAGAATTACCCTCCATCGACAAATGAAAGCAGGCTGGCATCAGATACTTAATGAGATGGAATACAAATGGATCATAAGATTAGGTGGTCTTTTTAGACCAGGTTTGAATACATTAGAACCTAGTCAGTAAGGTATTGAATATAGATTGTGATCCTAATGTATTCCTTTCAAAGTAGTAGTTCTTATACCCACTATAGGTGGGTGTTATATGTTAATATAAAATATGATTTATTGATTATAGTTTTACATTCCATACACAGGTACACTGATAGCTTTTATTTGGGCACATTGGTTTAATGGCCCTATTAATATTGAATCCAACAATTTGTTAATAGCTCTTTATATATGATAAACCTTATTGTAACATACACATGTATATTGATTGTAAAATTTATTCATTATTAGTTTTGTCATTATTGTTTTTGTTTAATAACACAATATGTTTTCCAACATTTGGGGTGAATTATGATGTTAAAATTATTTTATTTTGCTGTATTCACTTTATTGTATTTTATTTGGGCATTGCCTCTTTAAGAGAGGGACTATAAGTAGGGCTCACAATTGTGATGCCTTACTTTTTTTGAAAATTTGACATTGAAAAAGGCTTGTATTAGCCGAAACCGGTTTGTCTACTCAGCATGGTTTGTTCCTTGCTGATATGATTTGAAGTTATTGAAGCAATAAATATAGATGCAGACCACCAAAGAAGCCATAGCCAGCACTTGACTTTTCTGTTAGCAATTATTAATTTCTTGATTAAAATGTGTTGTAACTTGTATTTACATAAAATACAGAAATCAAGTAAAGCACAGGAAATGTGACAAGCGAAGCTCTGAAAGTATTGAACTGTTCTCATACTTAATCGTTCTTATGTTTACCACTTATACAATGTTTTTCTCATCTAAAGTATTAACAAATATAAGGGCAAACTTTATGATATGTATACATGCACAAGAATGTAGATTACCACAACAGATAAGGACTACTTATCCCGCTCAGAATGTATTTTCCCTTATCTTCTGTATAACAGGAAAATCCTGCTTAAGCAACAACTTCTTTTTTTATCTTGACCCTCCTAAGAATTGCATCATGTTTGTCCAATGCATTTTTAAATGATGTTACTGTTTCACACTATATTACTTTTCTGGCAAGGTTATTCCACTTATCCATCACCATTTCTTTGAAATAATAGTGCTGTGTCACTCAACTCAGCTGTCAATTTTATTTATGATAAAGTGAAAATATTTAGAACAGACCAGAATGCTAATGGACTGGTTAGTATTCAAGTGAAAACATTTCCTACTGTACTTGTAACAAAAACATGTCCTGCTGATCCACTGCCAAGACCTTCAGACATACAGGAACACAAACACGATGTGATTACTGGCTTAACATTTTATTGTCTCCAGGAGAAGTGCTCCTGTAGTTTGCATGTTCAACCTGGTTCATACGTAAATTCTCTGTTCGCCCAATAGATGGCACTGCATCACCTTGTGCCTTGTGATGTCATTTGTAAATACAATCACATCAGCTCCGTGCTCTGGTGTCTGTGGAATGTGTGACATTTATAAATACATTACTAAATCAATCTTTCAGAACTATTGATAGATAAGTAATGTGAGTCTGGGCACATTATTACATGGAAAACTATAGATGTCACGTGTTGGGGTTCATTTGTGCTGTGCATTTTATTGTAAATAAAACTGTTGCTCAGGGTATGTATTTCTGGCCATATTTTAGAAATGACTTTAGTAGAATTAACTTTTAATGTATTTTAAAAGTATATTTATATCTGCTTTACATTGGATTAAGTGTATATGCACCATGTAATGCTACCTTCTAATAGTGGCAACTTGAGTTATTGTTAAGTAAACTGGAAAAACGAAAAACTGCCTTTTGTTGTTTTCAAGATCAGGTACACATACTGTAATAAATTTGTGTATTGGGACACCTTTGTGTCAGCATCATATATACATATATACATATACATACATACATACATATATATATATATATATATATATATATATATATATATACATTTTTTTTAATTTATAGTAATTTGGATATTAAAACATCACATGGTTACTGCACAAATATAACAGATATATTTTCAGAAATTTACAACTTGCTTCAACAAACTGCCATTTATTTTCTCATTGTAGCCTCAACCTGTAGGTTATCTATTGTCAACCAGTCCACCATAAATGCTTTTCAGTCACAATATGACTCACAAGGGTAGATGCAATATGCATCTGGACAGTTTACAATACACATCACAATTTGGCATGCATTTGGGGAGTGGAAAGAAATAAAAGTTCCCTGAGAAACTCTAAAATGCACAAATGGGGAGAACAGAAAAATGTTACTCAGACAGGAACCAGAAGTTAGGCTTGAATCCCAATTCCGATTAAATGTGCGGCAGAAAAAAATATCAGCTAAGCACCCAGTGCATGCTATGATGCAATTTCCATTTAAAGCTTTTCTTTCAAAATAATATGTCCATAAAAGTTAAGAGTTGTGACATTCTGACTCAGTAAAGTTTGGTTTCCAAGTTCAAAAAAGTATTTATATTAATATTTAATATTACTTCCAAATTCAAACCTAGCTGGCAACAGGTTTAGTATTTTGGTGCTATCAGTAGAAACATGATAATTGGAAATATTTCTTTGCTTATATTCTGTGATTAATTTTGATATTTTTAACTAGAGGATCCTTATTATATTAATTTGTTCAATGGTTTAAGACATTGCTTTTTATAAAGCAACAAATGCTAGGTATGATATCAGGGTTATGTCCCTCTTCTGAAAAGTCATTATTTTTAATGTTATTAAAAATGCTTGCCTTTCAAGCTGGATAAAGATATCTCTTTTCAGTCATTTGTTTTACTTGAATATAATTGAAACATTAACAGATGCATGACTTTATCTTCAGTATACAGTAAAGCCATATCTACTACAAATCCATATTATCTATCAGTGAAATATAATTTCTCAGGCAAAACATGATAGCTCTCTACGCTCATTTTACAATTGAGCATAGCATTGTTTTTATTCGCTGGAATAAATGCAATTTACATTTCTTTCTTTAACACAATAAAATGTATCCAAATCTGATAAATATGTGTTTTATAATACATGAAATCAAAATTAACTGCATTTGAAGAAAAGATTATGTTTTATAGATATCTGAGGGTTAGAACTTGAAGCAAGGAAGTAAGCCCTGCTTAACTCATTACATCTGAGTGACGTCTCCAGGTGCATCGGCAGTTAACTCCTACTGACACCTGTAGGCATCAAATATTGCTTGTTCATGTTTGCATCAATAATTGCATCTGTGGTGGTGCAGTGGTAGCATTGTTGCCTCACAGCAAGAGGTTCTGCCGTTCAATTCTCGGCTGGGGTGCGGGGAGTGCCTTCTGTGTGGAGTCTGCATGTCCTCCCCGCGGTTGGGTGGGCATTCAAAAGACATGCGTAAATGGGCGTGCCTTCGTTGAAGGTTGAACGTCGAGCTGGCACCTCGGCATTGGTGAAAATCTACTGCCAATCATTAGCGGACCGGAGTTCTGCTGTGGCGACCCCTAACCAGGAAAAGCCGAAAGACAACAATAACATGTTTGAATCAATAATTCCAAAACCATGCTCTGTACAAGGTTTTAAAAGATGTCATCTTAAAGCTTACACAATGGCAAATTTAACTGCATTAATATTTGACCTCTGTTGAGTGCACGTAAAGAGATATTAACTGTTATTTTTATGATATTAATTTATACAGATATCATTTTCGGTTTACTATCATAATTTCGAACATGTTTGTTGCGAGTACTTAAATACCCGAAAAACATTGTCGAAAGTTATGATAGCGACCAAAAAAAAGAATGAATGAAAAGAAAATCTCGACAATTCAATTTCGAATTGTCAACATTTTTTGAACATACCACCACATCTGGTAGCATACAACACACGTTTTGCAGGGGGGCAAGCCCCCCTGCACCCCCCATACCCCCTGCAACTTATATATACAAACTCCGAGATCGCACTACAGTACAGGAAAGGGTACAATTCCTGATCTTCACTGTAATGCAATCTCCATCCAACATGCCGGACTCACAACAGCGAACGCACACTACCATTCGCTGTTGTGCATTCCGCGTGTTTTTTTTTTTGCACATATAAACCTGTGCAGACTTACTTTCAAATATCCATTGTCACACACTGCAGCTGCGACATTGTGAGGGTACACCATAATTTTCACATTCTTCTAAATATCTCAACAACCAAGAAACACAGACAAAACACCTTAGCCTCATATGAAAGCACTCAGCTAGATGAGGGTAATGCGGCCCACACAGCCTATCTGGACATCGTCAAGGCCTTTGACACCATCCCCCACTCTGGAATCATAAATAAACGTACTAAGCTGGGCATTAATCCCTATGTCACTCGATGGGTTGCCAACTGGCTTACTGATAGAACCCACACTGTAAAAGTAGCTGACTCCAAATCCAGCTCCAGACAAGTGACAAGTGGAGTACCTCAGGGTTCAGTCCTGGGACTGCTCTTGTTTGGCATCTACTTCTCTAAAGTACAGGCCAATGCTAAGGGACTCTGGCTAACAAAGTTTGCAGATGACTGCAAACTGGGAGCCATTACTGAATCCCCAAATGATGTGGATATTGTACAAAAGGGACTTACAGAAACAGATGCTTGGTGCCAGAGCCATGGGCTTAAGCTCAATGCTAAGAAATATATAGTTATCCCCTTCGGGAAAAAGCATGTACCCATGAATTACCACATTGGTGGCAGTACACTAAACACCAAAAGTGTGATAAGAGACTTAGAGACATAGTGGTCTCACCTTCGATAACCACATTGCCACAACAGTCAGGAAATCCTTCTATGTGGCACACCTCATCACTAAGGGCTTTTCATCCAGAAAAAAGGAGGTCATTGTCCCACTGTACTCATCCCTCATTAGACCCATTACAGAATACAATGCCCCATTTGGTATGTACCTCTCAAGACATCTGCAACAACTGGAAAGGCCGCAGAAATACCTCACTAAAAGAATCATAGGCCTAAAGCAGATGCCCTATGCTGACCATCAAAAAAAACTCCAGCTATAGTCTGTCGCATATCGTCTACTCAGAGGCGATCTCTGCTTAACATACAAGGCCTTGTCAAACCCAGAGCTGTTTAACATGCTACACTTAAAGAAATCCCAATCCCTCAGAGCCACATGCTCCAGGGATCTAAACCTTGTCATCACAATGAACAAAACATGCTGGAGGGATAGATTCCTGACCCAGAGACTCCCCAGACTCTGGAATAGACTGCCCATACATGTTAAGCAGAGTGCCTCTTTGGCCCTCTTCAAAAGGAACCTTGACGATTAGATGGGAGATAGGAAATTCACCCCAGGGATCACGTCAGTCACCCTGTTAGACAGGGGTCCAGGGAAGTAAATATTGTGGGAAGAAATAGCCAGGGAATTGTTATGGCTAGGCTTGTATAGGCCCTAGGGCAGACAGCCTAGTACCAACCTATGAACCTACGAATAAAGTGCTGCTGACAGAATGTGTGTAACTTGAGTGGTTGCTGAGACATTGTAAGTTGTTTACAAAATATTACAAACATAATGGTTACTGTGTTTACTGTGACTTATAAAATTCAGTTTAAGAACTAGAACCTAAAGAATATTACCACTACAAAAATGGTTTGTGCTGAAGAGTTTGCCATTTATACTTCTTTCATAACCCCTACGGTTCCAGCGATATGAACATTTGTTTGAAATGTGAGGACATAATTTGATTCTGTCAAAAGGCTTAAGCTCCGCCCATTGGAAGTTACAGTGCAAATCATTACACACAGCACTACAGTTATATTTGCAACTCCTTAACTTTTACACACTGTACAGATATCCTAAGAATCTATGATCGTACTTTCAGTGTTATGTACACGTGTACTGCCTTGTTAATCAAAATCTTATATAAATAGGCCTATCTCTACTTTTGTTATTAAAATCATTTATATACCTTTGTAACTGCATGTCCACATTTTCTCTCCTGTTCCACTTGGCCACCATCTTCCTCCACAACGCAGTCTGTTTTGATTGAGCGTTTTCTCTTTGTACAATAGCAGGTGGTCACTACATCTGACCCAGACACTGCAGGAGCTCTGCCATAAGGGCCGGCTCCCAAATGTTTCCACTGAGAATTTTGTCTTTGTACAATAGCCTGTGGTTGCTACATCTGACCCAGATACTGCAGGAAGTCTGCAAGCAAACTTAACTTGAAGAACCTTGTATTGTATTAACTTCAACTAGCTAAGTAATTATCTGTGCTAGATATTAGCTTTAACTTCCCCCCTCTAAGGACCACTTACTAAGTAGGCCACCGTCCTTTCTCTTGACCAGTAGTTTATACTGTATATGCCAGTTAGCTAGTCATCCTAACTGACATGTTTCTGCATTCAAGAAAAAAAAGAAAACCTGTTCTGCTTTGTACCTCTTTGGTAATTGCTTTGTATTGACTATAAACTGATTACTGTCTGTTATAATTTGATCTTGGGGTGTTAGAGTCATTATAGTAGAATGCATTGATAAATATCTCCTCACAGTGCTCCTCTTCTACTGTTTCACTAACCTCCTTCACACTGCAGGTATATGTCATATGTTATTACATTTCTGTTTGTTCTAAAACTGTGTAAAACAATGAAAATACATTGGTAGTGTGTTGCATTTGTATCATTTTCATTCAAATCAGATAACAGTAAACACACCCCTAAAATATTCTGGACGGCCATTAAAGAAATTTTGTATCCCAGCCATAAATTCAACTCCAACCCTGCTCCCAATAACTCATCACTTGAAATCACAATACAGTTCAAATCTTATTTCATAGATAGTGTAGCATCTCTAACCAAGGATTCCCCGACATCTAATCCTAACCCTGCCCAGCAGCCACATATTACCACAAGCACTTTGACCTTCAGACTTGTGCCCACATCCTATGTAAAACTACTATAAACAAACTCAACCCATGCTTGACTTCAGCTGATGAACTTCCAAGTGAGTACCTTAAAATAACAGCTAATAGCATTGCCTACCTTGTCTCAATCCTTATAAATAGGTCGATCCAGGAATCTTAGCATTCCCTCTCTCTGGAAAAAGTCACATTATCACTCTGCACAAAGGAGCAATCTTACTCCCCTCTCCAAAATACTTGTATTCTAAAACAACTGCTAAACTATCTGCTGTAGGAAGAACTCCTATCCCCTACACAACATGGCTTCCATCCTTCCTATAGTACTAACACTGCCCTTCTAACCTGTATAGATACAGTCAATAAAGCTAGAGATAACGGCAAACTAGTCTCCTCCTTATTTCTAGATTGTCTAAAGCCTTCAACACAGTTTGTCACAACAAACTTCTACTTCAAATGAACTCAAAAAAAAATAAAAACAACAACCAGCCAAGAAAGATAATAACTTTTGATTATAAAGTTTAATAAATTATAAAGTATATATTATGGTTTGTGATATGTTTTTTATTGTTAAATATATGTGCTTAAATGATGTTTTTACTTTGCAACAAGCTGTTAAGCTTGGAGAGGGGTATATTTTGTGATAAAATTTGTATGAGTTTATGATTGGTTCTAGTAGAACGTGATGAGCTGAGAGGGTTATTTAAATGTCAGTTGTTTTAGTTATTTTTAGATTCTGAAGAAGCCTTTTTTTTCAAGACAAAAGAACAATCTAAGAATTAAAAGTTATTATCTTCTTTGGCTGGTCGCTGTTTTTATTTTTTTGAAACTTCTACTTCAAATGTCCTCATTAGGTCCCTCTCAGCCCACCCTTCGATGGTTCATAACATACCTATCTAATAGGCATCAGTGAGTAAAATGGCACTCCACCCTCTCTCCTTACCTCCCATTCACCACTGGTATACCACAAGGCTCTATCCTTGGTCCCCTCCTCTTTAATATTCACATCACCACCCTCCACACATTCACACAACAAGCCTCCCTAATATAGGATGCATATGACTCTACACTCATTTGCACATCTGACAACATGGCACACTTCCAAAACATTTTTCAGAAAGCTCTAACAGCAACTGAAGCATGGCTTTGTAACTCACAATTCATGTTCATCCCTAAAAAAAAAAACTATTACCTCCCCACCAATCCCTCTCCCATGAAAAGCAAATTTTAAATTTGTCTCTTGATAATGCAACCATTGAAGTCACTTCTCATAGCAAATTATTAGGGATGATAGTGAATGATAATCTTAAATTTGACTTGCATATACAAAACTGCATAAGAAAAACTCATCAAAAGCTAGGAATGCCTTTATAGAGGCAAAAACATTCTCACCAATACAACTAAAGTGACAGTTGCCGCTACTTATCTCCACCCCAGCCATCACAAAACTCAAAGCTTGAATAATGCTATAACAAAGTTGCTAAATTTGCATCAAATATCCCTTTCAGAACCCACCACTGCAAAGCACTTCTTCTTCTTCTTTCGGCTTTTCCCGGTTAGGGGTCACCACAGCAGATCACCTGTCCGCTCATGATTGGCAGTGGAGTTTTACGGTGTTGAGTTGCCCGCCTGGTGCCCAACCTTCCACAGAAGGCACACAAACACACACACACACACACACACACACACACACACACACACACACACACACACACACACACACACACACACCTAGGGCCAGTTTAGAGTGTCCAATCTACCTACAGCATGTCTTTGGGATGAGGGAGGAAACTGGAGCACCCTGAGGAAACCCACGCAACCACAGGGAAGACATGCAGACCCCGCACAGAAGGCACCCCAACCGAGGATTGAAACAGAGAACCTCTTGCTGTGAGGTGACAATGCTAACCACTGCACCACCGCAGCCGCCCTACCACTGCAAAGCACTAAAAGCCTCAATTAGTTAGATCTATCCCATCAACTAACATGTACACAGCTTCTTACCACCTATAAAATAATCCAGAATTCATCTTCTTGACCAGCATTAAAAAACATGCTACACAACTATGTTTCTAGTCAGTCATTACAATCCAATGACCAAAAACTCCTGTCTGTCCACAAACCTATCAGATCTGCTGGGCATTGTCTGTACACGTACCATGTTACTAAGGCCTAGAACTCCTTATCTCTGTCTATCAGCTCTATACCCTCCCTCCAATCCTTCAAAACATTCTGAAAGACTTCCTAGCCAAAAGGTGGCTATTTCTTGCTCAATACTTGGATAAACTATATCCCTAAATATGAACAAATACCTATTCATACCTTACATCTCCTTACTCTCCCTTCTTCACTCACTTCCTTACTTCTGTCAGTTTCTCTCTAAGTATACTATAATCCTGCTTTTCTCTCACTTCATATTGCAATTTCTGTTTGTATTATACTAACCCTACCTTTAATTTCTCAATAAACTGCCTAAAATTTCTCTAACTTTTACATTATTAGCATTTAACTTGTATCTATTCTTAACCAATGTTGCAATATTATGTTTAATTTGGTATAATTATTTAAACTCTATTGTCGTTTCAATTATTTTAAAGACTGTAAAATTTATTGTTCTTATAATGTTTTCTAATACTTTCGAGTGTTTATCCTCAGACCTCCACTGAAAATGGTCCCTACACAGTCGGCCTTCCCCTGGTAATCAAATGTTAATAAAGAAATAAAGAAATTATCTCATACTATATACTTCTTAATTTTAATGTATTTTGCTGTGTACCTCTATAAAATTTGCCTTTGTTTAATTGTATATGCCTTTGCTCCGAAATCTCCAGCAAAGCCTGAAATTGCTCAGTGGTGATTAGCATGCTGCCCTGGTAAGAAATATAAATAAAAAAATATTAGTGTGTGTGTGTGTGTGTGTGTGTGTGTGTGTGTGTGTGTGTGTGTGTGTCTGTGCGTGTGTGTGTGTGTGTTTGTATATGGGCCAGCTGAAGCTGGTTGGCTCTACCTGTAGTTGACATCTGTTTAGCCAACAAAACTTGATGGACTGAACAGATAACTAACAAGTTTTCAAGATCACACAATTCACAGGTTAGGGAAATATGCCCTTTAGCCCTGCAAAAAACATTTTTTTTTATTATTTTCATATAAGCTTTGCATGCACAGAGATTGTCAATCAGCACATGCATAGCAGCATGTCAACATTTGCAAAGTAGGCATTTTGTTGTCAGCTTTGTAAACATCAAGATTTGTGTTTCGTTCGTTCAGTTTTAACACAGCCATTTCTACATATATGTACATGTGCGTGTGTGTGTGTGTGTGTGTGTGTGTGTGTGTGTGTGTGTGTGTGTGTGTGTGTGTGTGTGTGTGTATACAGAACTGAAATGTAAAAGGTACTTGATGCATTAAGTTAATTTCTCGTGTCGTTCACAGAATAAACTTGGATTTAATAGTTGTATTTATGATGTTAGTCACATGATTTGCAAATACTTTTACTACACAAATAATACAGGTAAAGTTTACTTCTGGTGAAGTTTTATACAGGATAAAACTTGTCAAGCTCATTCCTCTGCACTTTACTCCTTTTAACATTTGGCAGGTGTCAGCGTCAGTTCTTTTCACAATTCCTACTATAACTACTATTATTTATTGCTTTCTGTTTGCACGTGTTGTCTGGATTGTGGTCACGTCAGAATGCCAGTCAGAATCCAGTGAAGCTCACCTCAGCACATCTTAGGAATGTCCTTTAATATAGGACCTGGGAGGGACAAATCCAAGTCTCCTTGATCCTTGTGGTTGCTGAATTAAGGTTTAATGGATTGTGATCAACATTCCATGAGTCAGCCACTATCCAGATGATGAAAGACACTGCACTTACATAAAATATTCTTGTTTATAATATTCTGTATTCTCCATGTTCTATTCTGTTTATTCAATTTTTTTTTTAATTCTATATCTCTTCCTTGTATTCTTTTATGATTTTAAATAACAGAAAGTGAGCGGAATTGATCTATTTCTGGCTGGCCATCTCCTGCTTCAGGTTCCTCTCTTCAATCTTTGGTTCCCAAGGTGCACTTACCCCCTACTCTTAATGAGAAGACTGAGGTATCCTGGTACATACAGTTATCGCCTTATGGATATTATTTATTTGCTTGCTTGTTTGTTTTTGTATAGGACCTACTGATAATCTGTTCTCACACACAGCATGCAATGTATGTATATTATTAATATTATGAAAGCCATGAAAAATCTGTCAGTTCATGCCCCCTGTCAATATTTTTGCAGACTGAAGTTCCCAGTCTCACCACCAAGAGCTATCAATCTGTATTGACCCCCCCCCCCCGAATAGGTGAACTGGAAAATACAACTCTTTTGCCGTCTCTCCCACCTACACTTCAGGTGCTGGACTAGGAATATACAGAAGTCAGCTGAAGTAAGGGCTTAATATTCATTCATGCACACTTATGTCTGCTTTACTCACCAATTAGGTTGTATCCAAAAAAGTAATTTCTTAAAAATCTGTATCCATGGAAAAAAACTTTAAAAATCAGTAGTGGCATTAATATACCTAAGAAACTCGATTAATTTGGTTATACAACCATTCCTAATAAACAAAAAAAGAATCAATACAATTGCCGTGTAATTCAATATTTCTATACAATCTACTGCTGTAAAACAACTGTTTTTCTCAATAAGCCATATCTAAATTTGCAAAATCATCTGTTAAGACCAATTCTTGCAGCCAAACAGTCACAGTATATGTTTATATAAAATAGAGTGTTTTAAAACTTCCTCCTTTATGCAAGATTCATTGACTCATAGGAGTTACAAGACAACAAAACTGTGAGGCCATTTCTGCCTTGCTAATACCCATACTTATGTTTTGCCTCTCTTTTCAAGGATGGCCAGACCAGTCATGCCAGGGGTGAATTTATGACTGCCCATCCAGTTGTCCAGCTCTTTTTTAAAGGCAGACAGTGTGTCACGCACTGTTTAATTTGGAGTGGGAATTTGTTCCAGAGAAGAGGTAAGCACTGTAAAATAAATCAATCCCTCTTCCTAGTCATCTTTATTTATTGGAGTAGATTTAGGTCCCTGGTCCTAGCGTTAGCTGGACTGTTTGATTTATTGATGTATAAGAGTTCCTGGGCTACTAGATCCCATATAGCCCTATAAACAAGGCACAACTCATCCCTAAGGAGTTTATATGAAACTGAATACAAGGACAAAGTCTTTGGTCTTTCCTAGTCTTTTAAGCCCCTGACATTTTTAGTTACAAACATCGGGGTCTCTCCAATTACTTCATATGCTTAGTAAGGTACATCCAAAAGTGGGTATTGTATTCAACGGTGGCTGTAATTAGTGTGGAGTACAAGAAGGTGAGGACTTCTTAGATATGGAAGATATACCTCTAGGTATGAGCTGTGCAAGGTAAAAGGAGTTCCTAACCACTGCTGCCATCTGGTGGTCATCCATGTTCAAAATGCTGCAATGTTGCACTTTTTGGAATTGGGCTTGAACCCATTTTTAGTACACCAGCTATTGACCACTACAAACTCCTGCTGGATAGCATGTATCTAAGAAGGGACTTGATGACAACTCCTAGTTTACAATTACCTGCAAACTTTGTTAATGACAGATTCTTGTTTGATAACTGGAGATTGGAGAAGTGGATACCAAACAGTAGATGTCCCAGAATTGATCCCTGCAGGACATCACTGGTCACTTTCACTTTCTCAGGTGATGCCCCCCACTCCCACACTGTGAGCCCTATATGAAAGCCAGTTGGCTATCCACCTAATCACATATGAGTCAGTTTTAGAGTCCATTCACTTTGTCTACTACATTTGCATATGGTATGGCATTGAACGCCGTGGTGAGGTTAAGGTATGTTGTATGAACAGCTTGACCACAGTCTATGGCCTGAGTAATCCTCTTGCAAAAGTTTACAAGATTCATTACATAGGACCTACCATTGACAAAGCCATACTGCTGGGGGTTGAGTGTGATAAGATTGTTTATATCATAATTAATTAGGTCCATAATGATATCTTCCATGGCTTTACAAATAAGACTTACTAGGGGGATGGGTCTGTAATTCCTGGGTTCTGTTGTGGGCCACCCTTGTGGAGTAACATTACAACAGTTGTGCACCACTCCCATGTGACAAATCCATTTGATAAGCTCAGGTTGAAGACTTTAAGAAGTGGGTTCACCAATGCTTGCTTAATGCTATTAATTAAGCAACATGGTATGCTATCAGGCCCCACAGACAATGTATATATTGTTTTGGAGAATTCCTTCTGTACATGCTGACTGGTGATGATGGATAGCATGATTCCACCAGGGATAGGTGGGTCTGGAATAGATGTCTGAGGAGTGAAGTTGCCACTAAAATTATTAGCCAGTATGTCGGCGATATCCACTAGATGTGAACAGATGGTACCACTAGATGTGAAGAGTTGGTACCACTCTGAATAAGCTCACTGTAATGTTGCATGTTATTTCTTATTTTTCTGACATAAGCAAAAAAGGATGTGTGGTTGCCTTTGCCTTATGTCGCTAGAGTGAGTTTTCGGGATGCTTTTGTTTTTCTTATGTCTTTTTTTAGCTTCTTATCCAGCTATTTAATGTTCTCCTTAGTTTGGGAGTTGTTTGTTTTGCTATATAGTTTATTAATGCTTGAGGACCAATACACAGGTTAGCTTTTAAACCTCCCCATTGAAACAGATTTGGTAGGAACTGCCAATGTGATACATTTGTCAAAGTACAAGTAGAATTTTCTGCATAACTCTTTAATATTATCAACATTGTTGGTAACTTCCACTATACTTTAATGTACAGACATCATCATATAATTTTAGGTTTGTACATTTAAGGTCCTTGAATTCATAGATACCTAAGTAGTTACTAGGCTAGTGATATGTGAGGATCTTCAAAAACCTAAACACACATTCCCATGAAGTTTTTAACCTTATATTTTAAATACAGATAAATCAAAGACGAGCAAAACATTTACATGCTGCCCCTATCCATGAGAAACAAGGGTGCTAAACCAGGGGTGAATTTGTGTT
The DNA here is from genome assembly GCF_019279795.1 of Protopterus annectens. Lineage (NCBI taxonomy): Eukaryota > Metazoa > Chordata > Ceratodontiformes > Protopteridae > Protopterus > Protopterus annectens. The sequence goes on from NC_056748.1 coordinate 33,646,911, forward strand.
TACCCATACATTTCTCCATATTAAATTTTAATAGTTCAAGAGAAGTACTTTGCTTTCTGCATAGAGAAAGAATATTCCAAAAAAGTATTATTCTGTCTGATACAAATATAGATATATTTCTGTGTGTGTGTGTGTGTGTGTGTGTGTGTGTGTGTGTGTATGTATACATATATATATATATATATATATATATATATATATATATATATATATATAGATATATATATATATATATATAGAGAGAGAGAGATACTCATATATATATATATATATATATATATATATATATATATATATATATATATAGATATATAAATATACACACACACACACACACACACACACAAAACAAGTTGCATTTATTATTTATTTTTTATTTTATTTTTACATTTGTTAACCGGGTTAGTCCGACTGGGCCCAGAGAGCCTATTTTCAGTGGAGACACAAGGAGAAAGGCTCCATGAAAGTAATTAAAAATAAGAAAAACAAATAACAATTCAAGCTGTAATATACTTAACAGTACAAAAACAGAGAAAGAGAAGTATACAGCATGAATATTTACAAGGCAAAAGTACAGTGTTGTGAGAATGCAGTAGCAATATGAGAAATGTGGTTAGCATTAAGTTATTTACAAGGAATATAGCAGTGCCTAAAATAAAAAATATGTAATATACAATTCAGAGTAACATCATGGCATAGTACAACAAAAATGCATTTAATAGCATAGGTACTAACTGCAGAGAGAGTAATATATGTAGACAGTTTAGGTAGATACCAGTCAGATATGTTAATTGAGAAAAGAAAAATTTATTTATTTATTTATTTATTTTATTTTACATTTGTTGACCGGGCTAGTCTAACTGGATATATGTCCATTTTCAGTAGAGGCCCGGGGAGAAAAGCTCCAAGCATGAAAAGTGACAAAGTTAACAATATATAAAAAGACATGTAAAATCACAATACAGAGGCCGCATTGGTCAAAAGAAAAAAAAATATATAATAATAAAATTATAAACTTTAAAAATTATACTAAAAATTATACAAAAAAATTATACTAAACACAATAGTAGGTATGAGCAAGACCCAATAAAGAGAGAAAAGCCCCTATATTTTATCCTCTTACTAAGAATAAAAGAGTAGTAACTAGACTTGAAGGAATAAGTTAGAGGAGTAGGGAAGGGGGTAAGAGCAGGAAGGGGAAGAAGATATCAGTCTGGGTTAGCACATGGACAAAGCCAATGAGGTTTAAGATGTTCTTTCAGATGTTTTTTTAAATAGAGAAGTAGAAGCAAGGGTTGATAAATCAGAAGGAAGATGATTCCAGTTTTTACCTGCCGTGTTTGAGAAAAGTGAGTCACCAGCTTTGTTGTTGGATTTAATCGAGGAGACTAGGAGCTTATTAGCAGAGCATAGTGTAGCTAAATTTTTATATGGTGTAATCAGATTAGTGAGGATAGGGGTGTTGTTGGGGTGGTATAGGATCTTTTGAGTGATAAGTAATTGTTGATAGAGTATATGGTTCTGCAGTTCTAGCCATTCAAGTTTTTTGAGGTTGAGGCAGTGGTGAGTTTTAAAGGGGGAGCATGTAATGAATCTAGCTATGCTATTATAACAGGTGGAAAGTTTGGAGAGGTTGTTTTTAGATAGGTTAGTATATATAGCAGAGGCATAGAAAAGGTTAGAAATGAGGTGAGTCTGGGCAGTAGTTTTCCTGGCAGTAGGGGTAAGGAAGGGTTTAATTCTATAGAGGGTACCAAGTTTCTTGTTAACTGCTTTTATTGTGGAGTTGATGTGGTCATCGTAGTTGAGACGATTATCAATTGTTACACCTAGTAGGCGGGTTGTAGTATCTGGGGTTATATTGGTAGCATTGTTAGAGGTTATAGAGAAGAATGGATTAGGTGATTTAAGAGTTGGAGTAAATAGCAGTAGTTTTGTTTTTTTGGGGTTTAGGAGGAGGTAGTGTTGCAAGAACCAGTTTTCAACATTATGAAAAACAGTCTGGGTGAGGGACTGGAGAGAGGCTATATTCTTAGCTGTACAGATTAAGGTGGAATCATCTGCATATTGAATGCAGGTGGCTTGAGGCATGTTCATGTGTAGATCGTTGATAAATAAGGAAAAAGAATGGGACCTAAGATAGAGCCTTGGGGTACCCCAATATTTACTGGAAGTAATGTAGACAGATTGTTATCCCAACGTACTGCTTGCTGTCTATTTACCAGATACGACCTAAACCATTGTAATGCTTGTGGATTGAGAGAAAGGGCCTTTAGTTTGTCTAGAAGTAAGTTATGGTTAACCATATCAAAGGCTTTTGACAGGTCAATAAATAGTGCAGTGGAAAAAGAGTTATTGTTACGATTTTTATTTATAGAGTCAGTGAAGGATAGTAGGGCAGTTGTTGTGCTATGGAATGGTCTGAAGCCATGTTGGCAGTTTGCTAGGAGGTTATATTGTAGTAGATGGTTTAGCAGTTGTTTGTGAATACATTTTTCCATTATCTTGGCTAATGGGGAGAGTAAGGCAATAGGTCTATAGTTAGAAAGCTCAATAGAAGATCCATCTTTATGTAGAGGGATGATGTGGGATATTTTCCATATGGCAGGGATTTTGCCTTCTGAGATAGTTCTGTTAATAAGGATAGAGATAGGATAGTCTATGGCTTTAGCGGCAATTTGTAGGTATTCAGATGGGAGACGGTCAGCAGAAGGGGTGCAAGGTTTCAGTTTTTGAAGTAGCTTACAGATGAGAGATGTAGGTACAGGTTGTATTTGAAAGGTAGGAGATGAAGTCTTGGAGGTGTTTAGTGGGGAAGCAGTAAAAGGTGGTAAAGAATTGGCTAGGTTTTGAATGGCTTCTGTAAAGTAGTTATTAAAGGCTTTGGGGATCTGGTTGGAGTTATTATGATTGAAACCTGCTGGGGCCAGAGTAGTAGAGTGACCTGGCTGAAGAAGTTTGTTTATCCCTGACCAAAATTTTTGTGGAGTTTGTTGGCTAGTTTGTTGGAGATGAAGGTAGAAGTCTTTTTTGTCCCTAAGGATATCTTTATTGGTGGCATTTCTTAACTGTTTAAAGTGGAGGTGATCTGATGGACATTTGGTGGCTCTCCATTTAGCCCAGATTTTATTTCTGAGGAGCATCTTTTGCCTAGTTTGTTTTGTGAGCCATGGGGCAGATTTGGTTCTTATTCTAGTAGAGCGATAAGGTGCATGGTAATCTAAGATTTGAAGAAAGTTAGTGTTAAAGTAGGTCACAGCCTCATCAAGTTCAAGATGGGTCAGTGGTGACCAGTCACATGCTTGAAGTTCATTTAGGAAGCTGTCTGGATTAAAGAATTTTTTTGAGCGGGAGGTTTTGAGATTAAGGTTGCTTGGGACATGGACTTTTTGTCTAATAATGTAGGTAAGCATATGGTCACTGATATCATCGGGAAGGGTTCCTGGAGTATAAGTTTCAGGGTGGCTGTTAATAAGGATCCAGTCAAGAGTAGTTTCCTTACTGCTAGGTTTGTGGATTCTAGTAGGAGTGGTTATTAATTGTGAGAATCCAAAGATATTTATGTCATTAGTAGGTTTAGGGGAACTGCAGGTGGACCAGTCAATGTTAAAGTCACCCAGTACAATGGTCTCCTGGGGTAATTGGGTAGAGAGGTAACTAAGTAAGTTTTCAAGAGTATTGGTATTGTTACCAGGGGGGAGATACATACAAATTAGATAGATAGATTTGGAGTTATTGATTTGGAGTTTGATAGTCAGGATTTCAGATTTGGTGTCTAATGATGGAAACACATTAAAGGGGGAAATTTGGATATTAGATTTATAGAGAATGGCTATACCTCCACCTTTTTTGGTTTTACGGTCACATCTAAGGATGTTATAGTCAGGAGGGCTAATTTCCTGGTCTAGAGTAGATGGTTTTAGCCAAGTTTCTGTAAGACATAGAATATCAAATGAGTGCACATCAAGGAGTGAATGCAAGTGGGAAATTTTATTGTTGATACTTCTAATGTTAAGGTGAGCTATCAGGAGGGAGTTAGGTGGTTTAGTTAATGTAGAAATCACAGGCAATGTTAAATTGTTAAGGTTATGGGTAAAGTCAGTATTGGGGCCAGGGTTTGGATGAATGTCACCGTCTAGGAGGGTGTGTTGCTGGGGATATAGTAGAAATTTATGGATTTTGTAGAAATTTTAACATTCTTTTTGGAAGTGAAGTAAGTAACATGGGTTGCTCTATGATATTTTGGTAGTATATAGTTAGGGGTACAGGTTATGTTACTGTGATTAAGGGAGTAAATGAAAGAAGATGTAAAAGTTTGTTGGAAGTTATGGTTTTGTTCAGGTAGAGAAAGATTTTCAAAGAAGGTGAGTGAGTAAGGTATAGTAAGAGAGGCTATTGTGGTAGTTAAGAGTAGTATGTTTGTGAAAATAGTTTTGTGTGTTGGGGGCATAGTAATAAGTAGTTATGAGTTGTGAGTAGTTTGTGTGAGTAGGTAAAGTAAAATAATAGGAGAGAGTGTTTCAGGAGATTGGGCAGGATGTAAATTATGCAAATAAGAAATTAGTAGTGGTTGTAAAGGAGGTAGAATTGGGAGGTAGTTAGTACAGAGACTGGTTAGAAAAGGTGAGGGAGTAGTTCAAAAGAGAGTTGATTAGTACTAATTAGGAAAGAAAGAGATAGGGGAGTGGCCTAATGATGATGAGGTTTGTGATAGGATGAGAATAAGGGGGGAGTGGTTAGTGAAGGATAAGTTTAGGACCAGTGGGGGTTGGTGGGATTAAGGGGTAGGGTAGGAGAGCGGAGTGAGCCTGTAGGGCGAACGGAGCAGGAAGAGACAAGAGAAGGAAGAAGCATAGGGAGAAGAAACAATCAGTGAAGAAGCTTTTACAAAAGGTAAGTAATGTTGCAGGTAAGAGGAGAGATTGGGCACAGTGGGAGGATGGATGGTAAGAGTGTAGGTGTGTGCTGAGTGTAGAGGATTAGAGGATAAAAAGTGGGAGAGTAAGTAGCACTATAAGGACAGGAGGATATCAGAAAATACTATGGGTGGAGAAGGAGGGATATAAGCTGGCACAAGGCTGAGGATGGAAGTAAGAAAATGTGAGTGAGCTATATAGCTGGCTAAAAAGCTGAAAGTAGTGGTAGGAAGATTAAAAGTGAGTAAAGATAGTAGGAAGACTAGGGAGAAGCAAGGAAAAGTTTAAATATTATGGTGAGGGATAGTGGGATAGATAGTGGGAGGTAGAACCAGGTGAGGGTGCCACCTAGTGGACAAACCCAATGTTGCAGTGGCAGATAGTAAGAGGAATAGGTCTGTTCCAGGGTTAAGCGGTGAGACTAGAATTAGAAAGAGCTTTAGAAGGTCGGAGAAGAGTGTACAGGCTAATGGGTAAGCTGCTGGCTGTCCTGTCTTGGAAGCGTCCTTTCAGCTACCTACCAAATATAACACCTCTTTAGTAACTGTTAGTGTTAAGAAAACCACATACGTTCTTGTTTCTTTAATCTTTAGGGAGCAAGGATGGTAGACCCTGAGATGCTTGCTTCTTAAATTTTGGGACCAAGGAAGGGGGACCCTGAGATGTATCAGCTGGTTAGGATGGGTCCCTTGTCTTCAGGCGTGAGGAGTCTGTTTCATGGGCAGGCTATGGGCAAAGAGAGGTTCTTGTTTCTTTAATCTTTAGGGAGCAATGATGGTAGACCCTGAGATGCCTGCTTCTTAAACTTTTGGGACCAAGGAAGGGGGACCCTGAGATGTATCAGCTGGTTAGGATGGGTCCCTTGCCTTCAGGCATGAGGAGTCTGTTTCATGGGCAGGCTATGGGCAAGGAGAGGGTAGCTCAAAGGCGCTAGGGACCAGGGATGCTCAGCAGCTGGATCACTTTAAGATAGTAATTTCCTGACAAGTACAGATCCATGTATGTTGGAAATGAATGTTTAAATACTATTTCTCACAAGAGACCTGGAGCATTTTGATCTGGACATCTAACTTATCAGCACTCTGCTTATGCTCACATGTAAGTTTTTAGCACTGTGATATCTTGTAGGAATAGTTAAAGCTAGTAAATATTAATTAGGTATTTTTCTTTGAAACCAGACCTGTCCTACTGTATTATTTTAAGTTTCTGTGTGATCTGTGAACTCTTAGATATCTCTGTGGTGTAGTAGATTTGTCTTGTGTTTTAATTATTTATTATTAAATATTTTTAAAACCTTCTACCTGTGGCTGGTTTGTGTAGAGATGAAGTATGCTTTAGAGTACATTATATATTTATAGAGTTTACTGTCTAAGCCCTTCCAATAAGCCATAGACTGTATAGTCACATTACCATTGGATATTAATATTGCACAGTAATAATTGGACACCCTTTTAAGGGCCTTTTAGTAGCTGATATTATTAACTGGGTGGTGGCAGTAATTACTACTGTATAGTCTGGGTAAAGGAGCACAGTTGGAGAATCTGTGTCAGCCTTTCCCAGGAGTGTCTGTGAAGTTGTATAAATACTTATCTCAAAGTATGTGTGTGTTGTGTCAGTTACTTGGGCAGGGACACGAAGCACTGGTTGGACAGAGAGGGTACTGGAGGTTTTTGCTTGCCCAGTTAGGCTGAGACCTGGACCCTATAGCTGTGCCAGTGGGGAGTCTTATTGGGGACCTGGTGAGCAAGGGAGCAGCCAGCCCCAGACTGACTGTGATCTCTGTGTGCACTTAAGGGAAATTGTACTTTACTGTGTGTATTAGTTATCCTTTCCTCTTCTAGGAGATGACCTCCCTGATGTTAGTGGTGAGGACTGAGTCTCCTTGATTGCTGGGCCAGGGCACGGTCGTCACAGTCTGTAAAGTATTTTTCCAATATTTTTGTTTCCTGGTCACCTACAGAAGGTTTTGTTGTGTTCTTCTAAGGTCACGGTTGGGTGTGTAGGGTATAATTATGGATGTAAGGGTAAGGCAGGAGTTGAGGCTATTTAGGATGCTGTGTGCAATTTGTAGTTGTGGTATCTGAAGCATGTGGGGGAGCTCAGGCCATCTTAAGCTTTTCAGGGATATACAATGATGGTTTTTGTAGCTATTACTGACTGCAAATCTGGCTATCTTGTGGTTTCTAGCTTGGTTAGGAGATTATTTTGGAGGTTAAGTATGGGAGTAGCACACAGCAAGGATGGTTGAATAAATGTTTGAGCCAGTATAGGTCTAGATTTGTTAGGTATATATTTGTTGTTGCGGTCTAGAAGACCTAGTTTTTGAATGGACTTTTTGAAACAATTTAAGATATGTGGGTCGAATTTTATTGGTTATCTATAGTAGCACCAAGTAATTTGGTGTTTGAGTTAGCAGTGATAATTGTATTACCTAAGGATGAGATGGTGAAGTTGTCTTTACCTGGATTGAGGTTTTTTGGAAAAAAAAAAGGAGAAGCCTGGGCTTTTTGGGATTGAGAAGCACGTTGTTTTCAGTTAGCCATTGTTCTACTAGGTGCAGAGATTTTGCATGACAGTGTGGAGATTTTGTATATTGTTGGAGGTGTTAATAATTGCAGAATCGTCTGTGTAGTGTATTAAGACAGAGTGGGGGCAGGAGACATGGAGGTTATTTGTAAATATATTAAAAGGTAGGGGAGCCCAGAATAGAACCCTGGGGAACCCCAGTCTTAACAAGACGGAAAGGGGAGAAGAAGTTTTGCCATCTGACAGACTGATATCTGTTTGAGAGGTAGCTCCTGGAGGTAGGGAGTTGTAGGTTGGAAAGTTTGTTTAGGAGGATGGGATGGGAAACAGTATCAAATGCTTTGGATAGGATGAGGAATAGAGTAGATAAGAGTTTATTATCATCTCTGCCTGGGGCAATGTTGTGTGTGAAAGATAGGAGGGCAGTGGTAGTACTGTGCAAGAGTCAGAAACCATGCTGTGTGGGTGCAATTAGCTTTGCCTGTAAGAAGTGGTTTAGTATTTGTCTATGTATACATATTTCCAGTATCTTGGATAAGGGGGATAATATGGCAATATGCCTGTAATCTGAGGGTTCTGTAGAATTTCTTCCCTTGTGGAGGGATATTATGAAGACTTTTTTCCAGCTATCTGGTACTGTATTTTATTGGATGGATCTACTGATAAGTACAAATACAGGGTATGCTACGGATTCAGCTGCATGTTTGAGAAATAATGGAGGGAGTTTGTCGGCTGATGAGGAACAGGGTTTGAGTTTGTTAAGAAGTGATCTGATGAAGTAAGTTGCTGCAGGTGCTAAGGAGAATGAGGAAAGAGAGGAGGTGGGAGGAGGGGGCTTAATATCAAGAGTTTCAGGTTTAGTAAGCTTTTCTTTTTTTCAATGAAAAGTTGTTAAGTAGGGTTGCAGTTTCATTAGATGGTGTGTTAGGGAAGGGGTTTGGTGAAGAGAGGTTCCCTGGAGATAGTAATTTGTTTATTGAGTGCCAGAATTTCTTTGGGGTGGAATGTGGGTTGCTCAGAGATTTTTGATAACTTTTTTTTGTCTAGTACAACCTGCTTTTTTGTTTGGTTGTGAAGCTGTTTATATAAGTTCAGGTGGAAAGTCGAGTTGTTATTTTTTTCCATGCTTTCCAGGCAGTGTCTCTCTTGTTCATAAGTGATCGAATTGCCTGGTTTTAGCCATGGTGCATAATTACATTTTAGCCTAATTTTTCTACTGGGAGTCAGAGTGTTAAGGGTTTCTGGAAATATATTGTTGAAGCTTTGGACAGCCTAATTAAGGGGTAATGTGTGTAGGAATGACCAGTTTACAGTGGACAGCAATTCCTTTAGGGTAACAGGGTTGTAGTTTTTAAGGTTATGAGACTCACTGTATTGGCGGCTCTTGTTAAGATTGGGAAAGTGTCTTACTACTGAGGTAGGGAGGTGGTCACTAAGGGAGCTAGGTAGGGTGGAAGGGTTATGATAGCACTGGTGACTGGATACTAATATCCAGTCAATGACCAAGCCATTCTGGGAATTATTTTGCTGATGCATGGGTGAGGTGATCAGCTGGGTAAAGCCATAAAGGTGTATAGAGTAGCTAGGGGATGCAGTATGAACTAGGTTCCAGTCTATATTCATATCCCCAAGGATGATGGTTTCATAGCGAATGGATATAGAAATCCAAGAAAGAAACTGCTTGAGTATGAGAATATTTTTACCTGGGGGTATGTCGATTGCTGCAATGACAAGTTTTTTGTGTTGATTTCGATTGCAGGTTGCTATAAAGTATTAAAGATCTCTTGAATGGGTGTTCATGCTCGCATTGAACTTGCAAATGTGCAGTAGGTCTGGCAATACAGGTGGTCAGTTGTGGCTCTGTACATGAGGCAGAGATCACTCCTCTGTAAATTGTATGACACCAAGAATAGGGACAAGGTTTTGAAACAGTCCACCATAGTTTTTATGATTTAGGCCCTTGATTTTCTTAGAAAGAAAGCATTGTGGGCGTTTAAGTTGTACCAAATGTTTGGACAGGTACATACCGAAGTGAACGTTATTCTAAATGATTTGTCTGATGAGTACAGAATACAGTGGAATAATCTAATCCATGGAACTAGACATACCCTGAGGAATAAGCTCTGCAATGAAAAAGGAATTTCCAACAATAGTGGATACATGGCAATCAATGAACTGTTCAGTGTCTACATAGGTTCCCGGGTCCTTGCCTACTGGATCATTTTTTAATGGTGTATTATACTGTCAGTGTAATACTTGCTTCTTGCTTGCTGAAGGATACTGTTTTACATTTCTTGACATTTAGTTTTAATCCATAGTTTTGACAGTAACTATTGGTTTCAGAAGACACTCATGGAGGTAGTTGGTGTCCTCTGGGGAGTTTATTATACCACCGAGTATACAGTCCATCTGCAAACTTGGTCAGCCATAAACCTATAACTATAGCCTTGAGCTCTGTTATAAAGAAATGCCAAAGAGGAATAGCTCAAGGAATAAATCTTGGGGTACACCTCTGGTAACAAGTGTTTTGAGGAGGTAGAGCAGCTCACCCTAATTTCCTAGATTGTATTTTTGATCCAATTTGCTATTCAATTAGTTATAAAGGGATTAACATTTAACTGGCATGGTTTATATATGATACCTTATTGTATCCTGGTTTTGAAAGCCTGTGAGAGGTCTAGATATGTGGTGTCCACTGATTATTTACAAAGAGATTAACATTTAATGGAGATGGTTTATCTCTGATACCTTATTGTATCCTGGTGTTGAAAGCCTGTGAGAGGTCCAGATGAGGTGTGCACTGATTTGCCCTCATCCATTGCTACAGTAACCTTCTTAGAGAATTCAATCAGGTTATAGATGAGTCTGGTCAGACCTATGGGTCTATAATTTCCTAAGTCCATTGACACCCCTCCTTTTTGCAAGAGGTTGACAATTACTGCATTCCATTTGTCCAGCACCAAGTGTGATTGGAGGCTGACATTGCATAACCTCTGTGGGGGTCTGACAGGTCCTGTTTCAGGCAGGCCAGTAAGCCACCTGGTATTTTATCCAGCCCCATAGAAACAGTATCCTTGGCCTTAGATAGTGCCTTGAGGACTTGTTTGTGTGAGATTTGAGGGGAAGGTGTAGATCCAGATATAAAATCAGGGAATGTAACAAGGTAGAAGGGGTGAAGTTAGAGGTAAATGTATCCATTCATAGACTGGCTATGTCTCCTGAGTCCAAGTATGTGATATCATTTACTATTGCATTGGTGTGGAGGTTTTCACAGAGAAGGTTACTGTTTTGGTTTGACTAGACCAATGAAGGGTATACCATGAGGATGACACAGACAGAAATTACTTTTTAATGATCATGTCAAATATATTCTGTTCTCTAGTGGGTTAATTTACAATCTGGTGCAAGGAGCTCTTATTTATAAAATCTAAGAATACGTGTGTATATACTATGTTGTGGTGTAGTTGTTTGATTAAACATCATGTAGTTAAAATCACCTAGTATAACAGGATTCCTACTTATTGGGAGATCATGAAGAATATTTAGGAATGTTGCATGACTTTCTGCAGACATGGATAGAGTTATGTAGCTTGTAACGATCTAATAGGTGATCCTATTTAGCATGATTTGAATCTCTGTAAGCTCTACTTGAAGGTTCCTAGGTATTTGTTCCAAGGTAAAGTGAACCCTAACAAATATTCCTTTTTACCAAAATATTGATATACAAGGGAGATGGATAATAACCACTGACAATAAAGCTTTAGATATATACCCCAAGACAGAATGCGTATGTAGTTTGTTGTTAGCTGACAATATGTATGGTGTACAATATGATAATATCTATAAGTGAATATACTGACATGGCATTAACAAGTGTTTTTTCTGTTTGATAGATTGAAAAAAAACAGTTTTGCTAGTAAGTAAAAGGAGATGGCCATGGGTGCAATCATGGACCCACATTTTCAAATTAATTATGGCAGATTGAGAAGAAAAGTTTATCTACAACCGCAACTGTTATAGAAATAATAAATTATATAGGCATGTGATGATATTTTGAATATGGAATGTTTATAAAATAGAGTTAAAAAGAGTTTCTTGAGTATATTAATGCTACTACAGATTTTTTTATTTTTTCCATGGATACAAATTTGACTGAAATTGCTGTTTTTACTTCAGTTTTATAAAAGTCAGAATGATACTATTTTGGAAGTCTCTGTAAATTATAAAGATCTGATCTGAATTATAAAGTAACTCACTCTTTCATTTTTAAAGAAATGCATCCACTTTATCAAAAAACTAATGTGGTGAGAGGTGGATTCTGAGTCAGTAATTTAACCCCTAAGGAAGAAAGGAAAAATAATGAATGAAAAACTAAATAAAATATCTGAATTAAGAGGATACCCAAAACAAGTATAACTGATTCATAAGGAAGGAGGAAAGAAAGAAAGAAAGAAAGAAAGAAAGAAAGAAAGAAAGAAAGAAAGAAAGAAAGAAAGAAAGAAAGAAAGAAAGAAAGAAAGAAAGAAAGAAAGAAAGAAAGAAAAGAAAGAAAGAAGTCACTAAAGGTGAAATTTGAAATACTGCAACGAGTTTAACTTACTCACTAGATAGTGAGGGCTATTAAGACAATAGTGACAGTTAATTTGAAGCTCACAAGTAGAAGTATATGAGAGAGTGGGGAGGTCTCCTAAGTTCATCAACAGAAGAGGAACTAATTTAATTTTTTTTTAACGAAGCACTTGTGTGTCAGAAACAGTTAACAAAAATAAGGGTACTATTAAATGGTTGACTTGTGGAATGTGTAGGTTTACACATGAGGGGCAAAGGTTTATTGTCCAAATGCAACTAGAATATATTCTCCACCTGAGTTGTTCACATGTTTTCTGAATAAATAATATACATGGTGGTCTGTAATACATTTTTTAATACAAAGAAGACCAGTCAAAAAATAAACAAATAAAATATATGAACATAAACAAAATAAAAAGAGCAATTTAATATATTCTCTGTACAAGCACTCAGTATATTGCAATAATTTTAATAAATTTACATTTTCAGTTTTAGATCATACTTGTGAGAAAATCAGGGGTAGAAGTAGAGATAATTAGATTACAGAGAATACATATAACAAGTGATGCTAAATTATGCATGAATGGTATGGTTTGAATATTAATGTTAATTATAAATGTGTTTTAAAGAGAACAAAAAAGTGTTTTACTTTTCTTAATTTAAGTATGTTTGTCTATGCTTGCAGTATGTATATCACATGATTTTTAATAACTGATGATTAGTGCCCAGTTATTTAAAACAGAGTAGGCTGGTGCTTACTTTACGATTTGATGAAGTCTGAAGTTTATTTTAAGTTTTATAGCTATGAAAGTACTTATCTGTTTATTTTTAATTAAAAGTTAGTTTAAGCACTCAGTTACATTGTTGTTCTCTAGTCACTGAACTGAGACAGTTTTTTGTTTTGTTTCCTTGTTTCATTAAGCCTAACAAGTAAAATGCTTGCATCTCAAAGACCACAAAAACTATTGAGGGTAAAATGTTTCTGTGATTAAGGCTATACATGTATATTTATGTAATACCTTAAAGGTGTCTTTGCTGGGATCCATGCTATTCAATATATTCAGCAAAAAAGTGATATAGAAGGGTTTGCCAGATTATAGGGACGTAATTTAGTACAGAGATGAATAATTATATTACTTGGATGACTGAGTAGTGAGACAGAAGTTCATGTGTTTTTTCAAGTGAGACATTCTATTTACAGAGTTATTTATAAATAGTGTATAATACAAGTACACATTTATCAATTCCCAGCTCAGATGTTTTATGTTTCTATGAGGATCTAGATCAGACCTCATAATGTGTTTAAGATGGCTGACTGATTAGTGACTGTTTCCATGGATGGCATATCATCTGCCTTTTTAATGACAGTATGCAAATGTTTAAAGGGGTGTGGTTTTAAGCTATAGTTATGATGCGGGTTAAAGGATGTGTGTCCACTGAAACTGGTCATGGTCAGATGACTTCAAAATTTCCAGAGAAATTTGGAGAACTGTAAGATGTTGGATTGTTTTCGATTTGTTGTAGTCTCTCAGCAAGCTAGTGCACTGGACAAAACAAAGAAATACACACACACACACACACACACACACACACACACACACACACACACACACTCTATCATGGATATATATATATATATATATATATATATATATATATATATATATATATATGGATCCCTATCATAGGATAGAAACCTCATTTGACTGAAATGCATTTGACTGAAACCATAAGACTGAAATTTAAAAAAGATTGAAAAGTCACTTGACTGAAACCCATAAGACTGAAACCCATAATACTGAATTTCAACATACTAAATTGCAAACTGGACCATATAAAACCAGACTAGGTGGGGGGCTATGCCCCCCACAGCCCCCTAACTATATATACTAACTCCAGGATTGCATTACAGTGGGGGAAAGGGCATATACCTTTCACGTACCTTACAGTAGTCTACATGCTGCCACTACTATGCCCTTTTCCCCACTGTAGTGCGATCCTGGAGTTAGTACTCATACTACTCCTTCTGCTGCTATTACCTACTACTCCTCCTACTACTGCCACTATTACTACTACTAATATTACCTACTACTACTATTGCTACTATTCCTACTCTTACGGTTACTACTACTACCATTACCTACTACTACTCCTACTGCTGCTATTACCTACTACTCCTCCTACTACTGCCACTATTACTACTACTAATATTACCTACTACTACTATTGCTACTATTCCTACTCTTACGGTTACTACTACTACCATTACCTACTACTACTCCTACTGCTGCTATTACTATTACTACTACTATTACTACTAATACTACTCCTTCTACTGCTATTACCTACTACTAATCCTACTGCTCCTACTCCTACTACTGCTATTACTACTACTATTACCTACTACTACAAGTATGAGACAACAAATAATAACAGAGTTGAACTTAAGCAGAATCAAAGAGAAATGCCATTTAGTACATAATCTTGATGAAAGCAGGCATGTCACTAAGCAAGCATTAGCTATCTACTCTATGCATCAGACATAGGCAACCCAATTTGCAAAGAATTGTGCAAAAGGCGGGCACAGTCATCATCCCTTGCACAGGGTGGGTGGGGGGAATTACAGGAGAGCAAGCCTGATACAAAAGAAGTTAGTGTGTGTGTGTGTGTGTGTGTGTGTGTGTGTGTGTGTGTGTGTGTGTGTGTGTGTGTGTGTGTGTGTGTGTGTGTGTGTGTGTGTGTGTGTGTGTGTGTGTGTGTGTGTGTGTGTGTGTGTGTGTGTGTGTGTGTGTGTGTGTGTGTGTGTGTGTGTGTGTGTGTGTGTGTGTGTGTGTGTGTGTGTGTGTGTGTGTGTGTGTGTGTGTGTGTGTGTGTGTGTGTGTGTGTGTGTGTGTGTGTGTGTGTGTGTGTGTGTGTGTGTGTGTGTGTGGTGGAATTCAGGAGCACTGCCAAAGCATGGACAGGTGTGAGCCACACATGGTAGGCAATTAAGTTCACCGACCTTTGCCAGTCCTGACAATGTGAGCTACCTCTGCCAGGAGCTGCATTGCTAGTTTCACGACACTGGCTAGAAGTCAGGGTGCTATCTGAATGTGAACATTGTCTACTGGATGAGCTTTTATCATGGCAATGTCCACAACCACAACTACGTGGTTTACTATGTCTGGGTGTGGACACCTCAATCACTGGTGGAGCACTGGAAGTAGTGCAAGTACAGGAAAGGGATCTGGCACAGCTATGGCTATACTGGCTAACATCTATCAGTATACTGGCTCTTCAGTCATATAGATGTTGACCTTCACCCTACAGACATTCCATAATAGTCACTGTGTGGTCCAGTGTGTCACTCATCCGGTCCACTGAGTGACAGACATTGTTCATATTGTTTCACACATCCAATTGCACAACACACAGTACTATGACTATCCCTTCTGAAGCCCTGGTGGAACTTGCCTGTGCCACCATGATGGCACTGCACATACATTGGGTGGCACCTAATGGCACACCAACATCAGGAGGAGAGAGGTAAGTATGCTTCTTCTGAGCACCTCTACCAACAACCCTGTATAGTACCTCACCCTCACAAATGCTAGGGAGAGATTCAGCCAGCTCTCCAACTGGGGTAACCATACTACCTTGATCAACTGTGTCTCTCTCAACCTGTCCAATGGTAGATGGTTCCATGTCATAGGTATACGTATGCATACTGACTGCATACAAACTCTGGGGAGGGGATGGAGAGCCACAACTTTAGTGCCAGAGACTACTGACTCTCCAACATCAAATAGTAGAAGCTCCACTGTGCCAGTGACAGACTCACCTGTGATTTTACCAATAAAACAGAAAAAAGAGGAGAACTACATGAAGAAATTATCAGAAATATGCTGCATTTACCAGAATAAAGCACCAACAGATGCAAGTGCAAGTAAATATTTTACCAAGGTATATTTAAAGATCAATATATAAATGAAGAAAAATAAGGCATACTATGTGCAGGTGGTCATTGAGCCTCAATGCCAGATGTGCCTAAACAAACAAACTGTGAAATGATAAATGTATGATAAGCATTAAACCAAAGATGACCACTGTGATGATGTGAAGTATTGACAGCTATGCCAGGAGAAGTAAGACAGTGGATGTTTAACATATGCCAGCATACATAGCTGGAATTTTCTAAAGAATTACATGTCATTTGTATATCAAACTGATCTGTACAGGTGCTGTGTTGGAAATGTATTTGTAAAGTTGCTTGTGTTAAAAAATGTATCAACAGTGGGTCCTGCTGGACAGAAAAGAAATATACATGCATGTAGTAACTGAGTAAATGTATGCATTGTTACTGTTAAAATGAATGCAATATAACAGAGGATACTGAAAGAAATGAGGTTAATTTCAATCCACCTGACTTTGAAAAATATTCTGAAGTTAAATTACTGAGCCTAGGCCATAAAGATGTTATCTCACAGTTTTGAATGAAGCCAGAAACACAATGTCTGTAAGAAGCATGGTTTGTTAGTCTCTGCAGGAAGAGCAGAAGTGTTAAAATTGTTTTACAGTTTCCAGATGCTGCAATAAACTTTAGAAAAAGCTTCAGATATGTATTGTAACACATATGTGCTAAATCATGGCAGCTTATAGCCAAGGGGGTAGCAAGAGAACCAGAAGTCAGATGACCAGATGTATGTGATGTCATTCTGTAATCCATCACTAAAAATTATGTTTTAATACTAGGTGAAACTGAAGTCTCAGAGCACTCTGTTTTTGGAACCTGACAAAGAAGGACCCCTCACCTACTTCATCTTGTCTTGCTCTAGTAAGTGAACCAGGGAGTAGTAATTATTGAGATCAGTCAGGAAAATATAGTGAGATTAGTTAAGTACTGTTTTTCTGTATCTGTGTGAATCTATTCATCTGTGTTATTTTAATATTTCCGGTGATTGAAAATCTGGTGTTTATTGTAAATAGATATTCTGTATTTTCATGTTCTTTTATTATTTATTATTAAATATATTTAAATGTTTCATTAAGGCTAGTCCTTTACAGAATATTTTAACCTTTGAGACTACTCATAGCTATTTGACTCTTTGGCCACTCCTGATTCCTTACTGCATTGGCCAAACACTATCATTTGTATTAATATTAATTTCACTCAGCATAATTGGGTACCCTTGTAACAGCCTTAGAGTAGCTGGCTTTGGAGTGTCTAGTCACAGTAACTACCTTATAGCCTGGGAAGAAAGGACATAGTTAGTAAATCTGTGCCAGCCTTTCCCAGGTGTGTGTGTGTGTGTGTGTGTGTGTGTGTGTGTGTGTGTGTGTGTGTGTGTGTGTGTGTGTGTGTGTGTGTGTGTGTGTGTGTGTGTGTGTGTGTGTGTGTGTCTGTGTGCAAATTGAATCTCAAAGAATGGGTGTGTCAGCTACTTGGAACAGGGACACAAAGCACTGCTTTCACACAGAGAGTGGTGGAGGACTTGGCTTAGGTACTTGGCTGAGGACTCAACTCTACAGCTGTGCCAGTTGGGAGTCTTGTTGGGGATTTGGAGAGAGAGAGAGACAAACCATTCCCCAGACTGAGTGTGCTCCCTGTGTGCTCTTAAGGGAAATTGTGCTTGATGCAGAGAGCTGCATCTGGAAATACTGGGTGTCTCCATTTTTGCTCCAAGTGAACACCCCACTCCAATGTCAGTGGTGAGGATTCAGGGTCTTTGATTACTGGTCATGACCACATAAAAAAACTTTATTATTACACTATATCACTTTTATAGTGAATAGGTGCATAGAAATAGATATATATATAGATATAGATATATGAATGGCATACCTAGAGCATCTATAGTGGACACCCTGTGGCTGACCTCAACTTCTGCCCCTACATCCATCACTGGGCAACTCCTCTGAATTATCTGGATACCTTACAGTTGGCAGGAGCTCCTCTATCTCAGTGAGTTGTGGTTTGGTAGCAGGCCCACTCCCAGTAACTCTCTATTCATGCGCAACATCTCTAGTTATTGTGCTTTTTTATCATATCATTGTCCCTATGACTGATAGCCTTATAGTCATGACAATGGCCACTCACGCCATTCACATTATTGATGACCTGCACCAGACATAGTCACAGAAGGGTATGTCAGCTAACATTTTTGCTAAGATGCATGAGCTATGGAGACAGAGATTTTGGACTATTATCTCATTATCAGCATCTGAAAATGCAGGTTTACGTGGCATGGATAGTTTAAGTGCCATATCTCTGTAGTGAAGTAAAACATATTATCAGACAACTCAACTCAATAAGGGCTGTATGCTTACAAGCAAAACAAATAATTATGCAGGCATCACTGTCAAAATCTTAATAACTATGATATATGAATACAGACATCTAACTAATACATGTGAAATCCCCAATAATCCCCCATGCCAATAATACAACTTCATAAGGGAAAAAAACTGTTGGTTATGTATGAGACATAGAACAGCATTAGAAATAAATGAGTTTATTAAAAGACATTTTAAAATAAAAAAGCTTCTCAAGTGAGATGTGAACATCTTCGGACAATGTTTCCAGAAAAACAATTTTTGGAAGTAATACAAGGCAGTGATCATTGCAATAGCAACTGTTAAATCTTTGTTACAAAAGAACTTTGCAAAGTGCATACAGCACTCATTTCTGTAATAAAAGTGCAAGACTTCATGCAATAACCCATTCCTCCCAACAACCACAATGTTAATAGCACAACTTCACAACTTCATAATTGAAAAATTATGCCAGGCATATAGAACATTATTAGCAATGAACAGTTTCAGAAATGTCACTTTAACATACATAAGCTTTTCAAGTTAGAAATGTATTAATATCCTCAGAAACATGTTTCCAGAAACTCATAAAATAGAAGTATAGGATCATTGCAATAGCAATTGTTATACCTTCTTTATAAATACAACAGACATCATTCATTTTTCTAGGAATTACATAATAAAATCATACTCTAAATAGTACTATTGAAAAACTATAACATACCTTGATGGAAGCTGTAAGATAGTTTTTCCAAAAGAACATAAATGTATCAAGTCTAAACAGTCAAACAGCAGTAGTCTGGATTTGAAGCACTTGGTGATTCCAAGCAGTCTTCCTTAGTGAGACATAATTTCCTTACTCCCAGGTTGTGCTTATATGGTGTAGATTAACCACTTTAGACACATGTGATATGTAATTCAAGTGTCAGCTCATTATCATCACTCAATCTGCTTGAAGTGCTGGGCAGGTAAACATGCTGTGAGGATCTGCACAATGCTGTGCAGATGTCAAGCAGTAAGAGTGAGTATTCAGAATTGTGGCTAGTTAATGCCTTGCAAGTGTATATGATTAGTAATAGCTCACATCTAATGGTGTCTGGGAATTACACTTACAGATGGTGTGTCAGAGAGACTAGGCTTACAATTTTTTTATTGCATTTACTGACTTAAGAGATAATCTTTATACCATCTTAATTAGAATAGTTTATTTTATTTATTAATTTTGCTTTTCTTCTGCCTCTGAGTAAAAAGTGTCTGTAAGTCATAACACATGTATGCAACTTAAACATACAAACAGAAAAAGTCAAAATCATTGACAGTTGTAAGGTAGTCATGTTACAAATGCCTCAAACATGAGTAATACAAAAGAAAGGGAAGAACATGCATGTATCTTGCAGACATTTATTTGTACTGTGACATATTTCAGCAGTAGAAATTCTGCAAATATTCCATTCAGTAATACTTCTGCTGTGAAAGAACAAAGGGCAAGTGTGAGAATATGGTTATATTGCTCCCCAAATGTAAACTAGTGGCACCACAAAGCTGTGTATATGTGCTGTACTTTCTCTACCTCATAATGTCAGTATTGATGTGGCAAACTCTATTAATCTTGTCAATGTTTCATGGCAATGCCATGATTTTATGGTTTATTTCTAAACAGGTTGATGTCTGTGTGAAAGTGGGATCATTAATATTAACATTTTAATGATATAAGACAGTTTAGAAATCATCACACTAATTCAAGTTTTTTTTTTTTTGCTTCATCCTTTGAGTGATGCCTGGCATCGCACATCAGTAACTGTTGGAAGTGACTTACAGTGAATGACAATTAACTTCCCAAGCCAAAACCTCAACACATTTATTTGGCATGTCAAAGACGTAGCCATCAGTAGCACAACTGAGAATGGCATGAGTGCACTTTAGTCAGCACTCTGGACAGTACTGAGCACAAAAAATACATGTTATGTAACTTTCTGCATTGCTCAACATGCTAATGCAGTAAGTTATAAAAAAATAACACAAGTACGGTAAGGTTTGAATCCACATTTGGGATATTTTGATTCAGGAGGTCAAACGAAAATATAATTTTTTTAATTGAAGCTGAAATGTACTTGCAATTTCAAATGTGGATGTTAAAACACACATATGTGTATAATGGATATAAACAAGATAACTCTGACTTGTCACTTACAGTAATCATAGCAATCATTACATTAAAAACACACTTTTATGTGCATCATGTTACAAAGAATTCTTATAATAAGGTATGAGGCAGTACAATTAGCAACATAATGATGTGGAAAATATAGATAAGTTATCAACACAGTTGAACAAATAAGTCTGGCACTGTTGTCTGAAAATAAATAATTTTCAGTATCAGAGGTGTACATTGTATTCAGATATGTTGTGTACAACCTCACCTCTCGTAAACTTCTATATGGTCCCTTCAGTAATAGTTTTCATAACAGAAATGCATGATAAAGGTGCAAGTTTTCAAGTTACAAACACTGCTAAATATGTCAATGTTCCAGGGCAATGACTTGGGTGCTGATATCACATTTCCATATTTATATGTGTCTGTAGAAGTAGAAATCATTACTGTCAACACTGTACTTGTATAACTCCACCAAACTGACAAATCCACATACTGAATTTTTTATTTCTTTTTTTGCTTCATCTTTGCACAAGACACAAGCCGATGAAAGAACACAAAACTGAAAACTGGTTGCAGGAAGGAAGGCACCAAACACAAAATGTAAGAACAAGCAGTTTAATCCAAAATGAAGCACTTTTCGTCAGAGTAAATACTGTGACTTCTTCAGATAAAAACAACATTGAGAGCATGCCCTTAAGTAGTCAGTGAGCAATAGTTAATTAGTTAGGTAATTAACCAATATTAGTTAATCAGTTCATTTCATTCTTCTTGACAACAAATTGAAAACTAGTACTCATAGAAATTGCAGTTTTTAAAGACTACAAAAGTGTTACAAACACATTTAGACAAACCCACATGCAAAACTCAAACCCTAACCCTACAGAAGAAACAATACTAAATGTTCTTATATAGCATAAAATACCTGCAAAGGTTTTTGTATTTTATAAGTACCAAATATCTAAAATACTAAAATGACATGGTAAACCCATGTTTGTTCCTATTATTGTTGATTTTTAAGATCTTATGTACAATTGATACATACTTTACATGAATTCTATACATAAAACCCTATCTAGTAAGGCTTTTTAATTTCAGAATACATACAATAGAACATCTTTCATTTAGACCTGGATACTGCCCTGCATTGGTGTTCAACTGCCATATTAATCTAAACGTTCTAACTCCAGTGAAACTGGACCCCCCCCCCCATGTTATCAGGTACAATTTGGTCTATTGCCCTGAACAAAAACCTGTGATCCATGTATTTGCGGATATGTTTAGCTAGGGCACTGTCTTCACTCAATTTGCCAATGTGGTATAGATGTTCATATATTCTTTCCTGCAATTTCCTATCTGTTTTCCCTATATAGAATGCAGGACACATTTGGCATTGGGCTAGGTATATGACCCCTTTAGACTGGCAGTTTAATCTAAATCTGGTGGTGTATTGAGTGCCTTTGATCTTAAACTTCTGACCCACATCCATATGTTTACAGTACTTACACATACCACATTTATACATTCCACATCTACTGACTAGTGTATTAGAGTTTCTTTCAACTAGATTTTTTTAAATTGGCTCCTCTTTTGAAGGTAATTCTAGGTGTGTGAGCCACTCTCTTACTTATAAAGGTGTCTGACTGCAGTACGTACCAGTTATTTCTGATGATCCCACATAAGTCAAGAGTATCTACACTGAATGAAATAATGAAATTATTAAAATTACTAAAATTCTGGAGTACATTACTGTCGGTGTTCCCTTCAATATGTATACCTATAGTATCAGTGTGTGTATCAATTCGATTTTGACTTAAAATAGGTTTGTACACTCCGTTCATACGCTTGTGAATCACCTCTTCAATAAGCAGATTCAACATCTGTATAGGGTAACCCCTCCTAGTGAACACAAGTTGCTACATTCTAAGTAGACGTCTCTATCTAGGGAGGTCATCATAGCTGCCCTGACCAACTGTCCTTTTACTACTGACTTCTTCTGGTGGTAGGGGTGACAGCTAGAAAAGTGCAAGAAACTATTAGAATAGGTTTCTTTTCTTTATATACGTGCATTGTAGCATTCACTGGTTGTATCTTTACAAATCAAAACACCCAAGTATGATATGGAATTTGCACCAAATTGTGATGTAAACTGCAAAAAGTCAGTTGTCTCATTAAGGTAACTGACAATTGCATTAGCTGTGTCATTGTCACCCCTTATCACCATGAAGATGTCATCCAAGAATCTAGTGTAGTAGTGTACCTTGTCTTGGACCCAGTTGTTCTGTAGGACAAATTTGTGTTCCCAGTCAGCCATTACTAAATTGGGGAAACTGGCACCACACGGGGACCCCATGGCTATCCCTGATAGTTGTAAAAACAATCTTTTGTCAAAGATAAACCCAAACAGAAAGTGCAGAGACACTCCAAGGCTGTAGATGTAAAATAAAGTTCTCAAATAAAAACAATTCCAAGTAGTAAACTCCAATAAATCCAATGGACGAAGTTTAAAATGAAGAAAGATTTATTGTGCAGAGTTAGGTTAGCACTTTCACCCTGTTGGGCTTCCTCAGACCTTTAATACATACAAAAAAGTGGACACTAAGAATATATGGCCACCTAGATATGACATCACTTCCTACAATTAATCTATTTAAAAACTAAACAGAAAAAAAGTAATCTTATAAGCATGCCCTAAAAGTAAAAATAAAAAGATACATAAATGCATTCATAAATATAAAATGTAAACATAAGTAAGAATATATACTTGAATTCGGCTTACAAAAGTAAAACAGCTTTTGAAAAATATTTCAATTTATAAAAAATATATTTAAATATATTCAAGTTTTATATAATTTGAAATGTATTAAAGAACATATCTAAGTTCAACATAAAATCTCATCAGAAAGGGACATTGGTTATAACAATGTATATCATGTCATCTGACAATCAATCCCCTATTTTTCAAAGCTGGCTTAATGGAGACTTTATCATTAAGACCTGGGTTCTGGTCTGCCCTTAACCTGATGATCCAGTCAACTTCTATTCTCTCTGTGTAATTTCTAATGTCTCCACCTCTGATGCTGGGTGTGTTCACTTGTAGAAAGGAGTGTACAAACCTATTTTAAGTCAAAATCGAATTGATACACCCACTGATACTATAGGTATACATACTGAAAGGCAGACCGACAGTAATGTACTCTAGAATTTTAGTAATTTTAATAATTTCATTATTTCATTCAGTATAGATGCTCTTGACTTATGTGGGATCATCAGGAAAACTGGGACCTACTACGGTCAGACACCTTTATAAGTAAGAAAGTGGCTCACACACCTAGAATTACCTTCAAAAGAGGAGCCAATTTAAAAATTCTAGTTGAAAGAAACTCTAATACACTAGTCAGTAGATGTGGGATGTTTAAATGTGGTATGTGTAAGCACTGTAAACATATGGATTTAGATTAAACTGTCAGTCTAAAGGGGTCATATATCTAGCCCAATGCCAAATGTGTCCAAATATAGGGAAAACAGATAGGAAATTGCGGGAAAGAATATATGAACATCAATACCACATTGGCAAATTGAGCGAAGACAGTGCCCTAGCTAAACATATCCGCGAATACATGGATCACAGGTTTTTCTTCAGGGCAATAGACCAAATTGTACCCGATAACATGGGGGGGTCCAGATTCACTGGAGTTAGAACGTTTAGATTAATATGGCAGTTGAACACCAATGCAGGGCAGTATCCAGGTCTAAATGAAAGATGTTCTATTGTATGTATTCTGAAATTAAAAAGCCTTACTAGATAGGGTTTTATGTATATAATTCATGTAAAGTATGTATCAATTGTAGATAAGATCTTAAAAATCAACAATAATAGGAACAAACATGGGTTTACCATGTCATTTTAGTATTTTAGATAGTTGGTACTTATAAAATACAAAAACATTTGTAGGTATTTTATTCTATATAAGAACATTTAGTATTGTTCGTTCTGTAGAGTTAGGGTTTGAGTTTTGCATGTGGATGCATCTAAATGTGCTTGTGACACTTTTGTAGCCTTTAGAAACTGCAGTTTCTATGAGTACTAGTTTTCAAATTGTTGTCACAAAGAATTAAATGAACTGATTAACTAATATTGGTTAATTATCTAACTTATTAACTACTGCTCACTGACTACTTAAGGGCATGCTCTCAATGTTGTTTTTATCTGAAGAAGTCACAGTATTTACTGTGACAAAAAGCGCTTCATTTTGGATTAAATTGCTTGCTCTTACGTTTTGTGTTTGGTGCCTTCCTTCCTGCAACCAGTTTTCAGTTTTGTCATCTTTGCACAAAACTTGGTATTGCATGTCGGTGTCTGTCAGCAGTGACTATCAGTGAATGACCGTTCACTTTCCAAGGGAAAAAACTCAATTTTTTTTTTTGTTTATGCAAAGATTTAGCCAAAATCAAGCAAATAAGACTTCAGTCAGCACACTGGAAATACCAAGTGCAGAAAATACACTTGCTATATAACTTTTTCTGTGGCTCAATGTGCTAATGTCGTAAGTTCTGAGGAACTGCACAAGTGTTGCAGGGTTTGAATCCAGTTTACAGATTGTTTTAATACAGAGGTCAGACTACAGTCTTGTCAGTTAGTCTTTTTTTCACTTGGACATCAAAAACAATGGGAAATTTAAGAACTGAAACTTGCAGCACAATTCTGTGTAAAGAAGCCTAAATAATTTAACAGTCCTCAGTGTCAAGTTTGTTAATCATAGCAATGATCATAAGTTTAACATTTTACCAACAGTAAGTGTTAGGGAAATCATTAAGATGTTAGCAACACACATTATAACATATGTCTGAACATGGCCTTCCTGGAAATTTGTCATTACCCCATTGTATACTGTACTTATGTATGTTATGTAAAGTCTGTATGACCCCTTCCTCAGTATGTGTAACAGACATTACTAAAATCAGTGCAAAGGATATTTTTACACAGTGGTACATATATCCCTCTAAATATTAATCACCATAACACCTCCAAGTGTAACATCGGAAGGTGTGTAAACATTAGTTCTTTCGATCAGCATGTTCAAATTGTTACACCTCAAATTACACCCTGTAAATGTCAGTTCTCATATGGAACTGACAGACAGAATAAACCAATTTATTTTTGTCATGGGTATGATTCTCAGGTGCTATCAGTCACATTTTGTAAATAAAATTATGTGCCAACAAGCCATTTTGCCCCATTTAAATTAAATATACCTAACAGCAACACTGAAATATAGCAGCCTACTTGACAATGTGATGTCATATTTGATTACTATGTTTCCTTCTGCTTGCCATCCCCCATCCCAGAGAGCATGCCTGAGGTGCCAGTATATAATCTGAAATGTACCCAAAATATCACCATTAAAAAGCAGTTGATATAAGTCACTGTGAAACATTTGTACATACACTGTGCAACACGCATGGTCAAGTCTCACTGCCATGTTTCACAAGTGAAGTGTGTGTTAAAGAAATCGTACTCAAATTGTACCCCCAATCCATTTGTGTGCTTTCTCTCATGCATATGCATTTGCCAAGGTTGTAAGTCATTCCACACAGGCTGTTACATATGAAATCTGAACTGGGCGCCAATTCCCTGCCATTTTTCCTGATATCCACGAGAAGACATGGCAGGTGATGGTAATAATGCACGCAATTTAGAGCCCAAAGGTGGTGTCAGGAGGAGTGTATGATCTTTGTTTCACTCCTTGGAAAGTGATATAGCCATAGACTTTGGTAACAAGATTATACAGGATCTCAGAACAAGGCTGAGGTTTGGAAAAGCTTGGCCAATGCTGTTACTGGTGCAACCGACATTCCACACACTTGTTATCAATGTTGTTACCATTATTCTGACATGAAAAGCCTCAAGCAGGACCTCCTTTGCTGATGGGAGAAACAGATTATAACTACTGAGATGTGAAGGCTTAGTGGCCTATCACCAGCCAATACAATACCATGGCTTGCCAATACATATGTTTTCATGATATTTTTTCTATGTTCTCTGTTTTGTGCAGCTTCTGAAGAAGTAAAAAGGGATCAAGATGCATCAGGACAGATTGGTATGCCTCAGAGATGCATAGGGTAAGTATGATTCAGGTATGAATGCTAGCAACTGGGTGGTGCACTTGTGCAGCAGTTAGAATTGTCACCTCACAGAAAGAGGTTTTCCAGTTTGATTCTCAGCTGGGGTGCCTTCTGTGTGGAGTCTGCATGTCTCTCTGCATTCACATGGGTTTCCTCCAGGTGCTCAGGTTTCCTCCCACATTACAAAGATGCATCTGGAGAGTTTCTTCCCAGGCCTCCTCTGTAAATGGGCTCTGTTGCAGTCAGACTTTCCCAGTAAACAAATGTTAAATAAAATACATGTCATCATACATCAGAAATATAATTAATTTTATCAGTTTGGTGGGCATCAGTAATGATATACACACAACTGAGTAGGAATACCTTACATATATATCAGGCATATATGACTGCTCAAATAGCCCTTGACCACTGCAATGTGTAACTCAATATAGCTGAGTGTTGGTTCGAAGCAACACTTACATTTTATGATTTAAAACAAAATAAATGTTCTGCAATCATTAAGTAATAGTGACATTGCAATAATTGTAAACAGACATTTCTTTAATTGGAAAGCATGCACCATATATGTAATAGTCACAAAGATGTTTGCCTAATGTCTATAACAACAATGCAATGGATGTGCCTTTTATGGAACATGTGTGATTTCACATTCATTTTTGGATGTGCCAAAGGTTAACATATGTATGTGTCAAACTGGACTGAATTTGAAATATTAAAATGACATGGAAATGTTGCTGTTTTGTGTCTTTTCTCTCCCTGCCCTGTCTCTCTCTCTCTCTCTCTCTCTCTCTCTCTTCTTATTCTGTCTGCAACACAATTCTTCTTGCATCACAAATTATCATTCACACAGGGAACCAACGAGTGGGGAGCAGACTACCATACCTCCACAGGTGGCTGTGCACCACCACAGACAGCACAGATATGTAGCACTTCTGTGTCAAAACCCGTCAACGTTGCCTCTACAACTCCTGTCTTACCTGTCCCAACTGTGTCAGGTAGCTCTGCTCCAGTTGCTGGTGCAATGGCACCCACAGGAAGTAATACTAGTGGAGGTGGCAATTTTATCACCCATGAGGAGCTCACAGGGCTAGTGGAGGACATCATGGAGAGGAGCCTTGATGCCTGCATTAGAATAACTGAGAAAGTCCTGCATCAAATAGCCAAGTTGATGCCCTGTCTGGCCCTGTCCCAGTGTCTACAACAGGAGACAGTGATGACAGTTCTGAAGGTGATGACTAGAGTCTTACTGTGCTCATGATAGATGAGAACGCACTTCCTAAGTTTCATACCTATGCCCAATCATGGGGTCCCCCAATGTTTTGTGTCCACAGTCCCTGGTTTGCTGGTCCTTTGTGTCTATACCTGCTACCTAACCTACCATACCTACCTACCCTGTTATTATTAAACACCTTCCCACTGCTCCTCTCTCTCTTACAAAAATGGGCCCTATCCCACCAAAAAAATAGACTCCATATATAGCTGTCCACTTTCCCTATAAATGTGTGTATGACACACTTGAGTTGGTCCAATTGGCCATACAAAATTATTAAGTTGCTGTCACACACCCTTTATGTGGTAACTATGCTACAAATTATTTGTAAAAGTGGACTGCTGTTGTGTGAAGAAGATAATTATAGAGCTCTCCCACCAACATCCTGCAAATTCCTTTATTCTTCCCCCAGGGTTCTACCCTCTGTTTGCCTCAATTTTCACTGTCCTATCAACCCCTTTTCACACATTTAATCTGATCAAAAAATAAAATCACACATGCACAACTTTATGGCCAGAGATGGCCCATAAAATAGCCCTTTAATTTTGTCCTTAGCATTTGCATGGCATTTGGTATCATGCACCAGTGCTGAGTAATGGTAAATGACAGTTCATGCCATAAAGCAAAACCTGAAGATTTTACCTTCAACTGTGGTTGTATGGTTATTGTAGAATAGTGTGTGCATGTTGTACCTTTAAGAAGCATTTCAAGGACTGCACGTGCATATAAATAGCAGACACGTGCCAGCTTAAGTGCCATTTTGAGAGTGCAGGCAGAGACTGAGCATGTATGGGTGTGATAGCTAGTTTGTTTATAAGTTTACCTAAGTTAAAGTTATTACTCCTCAATACTGATGTGTTTGTACATAATAAAGCTGCTTGAACAGAACCGAAGAATGTTTGTCTGTTTCATCCTGACCAGACGATCGACATGGTGTCAGAACCGGGATTCCAGAGACTGCTTTCAGTGCTACGAGGTGCAGAGTTAACAGTGATGGTAAACTAAGTGGACAGAGTACAAAAAAGGGCCAGAAATGAACTGAAGGTAATGAAAACTTGCACAAATTATTTATTTATTAAAAAAGATAAAACTTATGGTCTCAACCATATAAGGTTCGAACTTGTACAAGTTCGACTATGTGATAGGAACCCCATGTTCAGTGCAGTACAATGGTGAGTCAGCAAAATTCAAATCAAGCTTTATTGTTAACTGTCACAATTGTGGTGCCAATCATGAGTCTAAACAGAGAAGTGCTTAGCATTTGGTCAGCAATGCCACAAGTGTAAAAAATTGAACCATTTTCAAAAGTTTTGCAAATCAAGTAAACCTCATACAGTTATAAAGAAGGGTACCTAAGAAAGCAAGTTGATCATACAGAGAGATGCAACCCTACTTTCTATGGAGATGGTACATCAGTAATTGGTGAAAAGGTTGATGCAGTATATTTGTTGGCAAAGAATGAAGTGTTTTGTACTGTCCAGATTGATGGTAAATCCACCGAGCTCAAAGTAGAAACTCGTTCAAAGTGTAATGTTATGTCAGCAGACACATTTGCTAAGGTGAGAGCTGATGAACAGCTTAATGCGGCCAGTTGTACCAAACTTATTGCTTTTGGAGGTAAAGAAATGCAAACCAAAGGCTCAGTAGTGCTTTCATGTTATTTGGCAAGGAACTGTTACAGTTTACTATTCTATGTAGTCCAAGGAGCTGTGCAGTCATTATTGGGTCTCAGAGACAGTTTGAGAATTAACCTGCTTTCCTTTACCAAAGAAGTTTATTATATAAGCACGTCTGAGTTCCAATTTTACTGAAGCCATTTTCTCAGAGTATGCTGATGTTTTCAACGACAAGTTGGGCAAACTTCCAGTTGTGTATTCCATGACATTAGACCCAGAGGTCAGTCCAGTGGTCAGACCAGCAAGAAAAGTTCTGATAGCTATGCAGGATAAATTCAAAGCTCATTTGGATAAAATGGTGCAGCAAGGTGTAATTTCTTTCAGTTACAGAACCAACAGAATGGGTGTTGTCCATGGTAGCAGCCCACAAAAAATACTTAGACAAAATCAGAATATGCATTGACCCAAGAGATTTGAACAAAGCATTAGAGACCGCATCATCATCCTATGTGTACAGTCGAGGAAGTTGTAGTCCTAATACCAAAGGCCACTGTTTTTTCTGTCTTGGATGCAAAAAGTTCATTTTGGCAAGTGATGCTGGATCACAAATCTTCAATACTGACTAATATCAGTACCCCATTTGGAAGATATAGATTCCTCAGGATGCCATTTGGAATAAATTCAGCAAGTGAAGTCTTTCAGCGTGCAATGGAGCAAACTTTTTCAGGTTATCCTTGTGCCATAATAGTAGATGATTTATTTGTTGAAGGCAATGGTGAAGCAGAGCATGACAGAAACCTTAGGAAAGTTCTAGGCAGAGCACGTGAAGTAAACTTGTAGCTCATTCCTCTGAAGTGCAAATTCAGAATACCAGAAGTAACATATGCAGGTCATTTATTTACTAGCACTGTCTTGTAACCAGACCCATCCAAGTAAGCAGCTATGCTCAAGTTCTACAATGTTTTCTTGGTATGGTCAATTATTTAGCCAAGTTTATACCAAACTTCAGTGAGTTGACAGCACCTTTGAGAGAATTAATGTGCAAAAAAGTTACATGGTCTTGTTTGGAACAGCACCAGAGAGCATTTGACAACCTTAAGCAGAAAATTGCCACTCCACCTACATTAAGATACTATGATGTCAATAAACCAGTAACTCTTTCCTGTGATGCTTCAAAAATTGGTCTTGGTGCAGTTATTCTTCAAGAAGACAGACCAGTAGCCTATGCATCTAGACCTCTTACCCAAACTGAAATGCAGTATGCTCAAACGGAGAAAGAACTTTTGTCAATAGTATTTGCATGTTAAACGTTCCATGATTATATTTATGGTCGAGCTATTCGGATTGAAACTGATCACCAACCTCTAGTCACTATTTTAAAAAGGCTATGCATTCAGCTCCAGTAAGATTACAAAGAATGATGCTTATATTGCAAAGGTACAACTTCAAAATGGTATACACTAAAGGCAAACTTCTTTATCTGCCTGATCCGGATCACCCAGAAATACAACAGAACAGCTCAATGCAGAGAATTTTGACTCTGATGTCATGGAAGTGCATAATTTTTCTACCATGAGACTTGATGGGCTGAGAGATCATGCAAAGACTAAAAATTCAACCACTACATTAATGTTGGATGGCCTTCAAAGCAATCCAGTGCATCACCTGAAGTGCAAACTTATTTTCCTTACAGAAATGAGATGTTGATGGAAGATGGCATTATTTTCAAAGGTCCTAAAGTTGTTGTTCCTGCTTCCTTACAATGTGAATACATCCAGAATTTGCATTGTGGTCACCCACGTTCCGAATCTTCCAAAAGAAGGGTGATAGGACTAGTATTTTGGCCTTCTCTATTAAAAGATATTGATAAAGTACTTTCTTCTTGTTCAGTATGTAATAGTACTAAACCGTATTTGCAAAAAGAACCACTTCAGCTAAGTGAAGTTCCTCAACTACCTTGGTCAACAGTAGCCACTGAGATATTTGAGTGGAACAATCAGCATTACTTAGTGTTGGTAGACTCTTATTCAAACTGGTTTGAGATTGATTTACTACCTAACCTAACATCCACTGCTGTTATCATTAAGTTGAAACGTCATTTCTCAGTCCATGGTAGTCTACACAAAGTTATCTGACAATGGTACCCAATTTACCAGTCAGTTGTTTCAGAAATTTGCAAAAGAATGGGACTTTGTACATGTTACTAGTAGTCCTGAATACCCACAGTCAAATGGACTAGCTGAACATGCAGTACAGACTGCAAAGCAATTATTAGAGAAGTCAAAGCATGATGTTGCCAATGTCTTTTTGAATTTACTCAATCTCAGAAACAGACCCCCTGACGATATACTTGTCTCGCCTGCCCTGAGACTTCTATCTAGGTAAACCAGAACAACATTGCCTATCAGTTCCAGTTTGTTGAGGCCTAAAGCTAAAAACAATAGAACAATCAGAGTCCAACTATTCAGAAAGCGTTCTTTCCAGAAGTTCAGCTATGATAAATCAAGCAGATTTCTTCATCTACTGAAAGAAGGAGAGACAGTGAGGATACAAATGGCGAAAGGTTTCGACCAGATTGGTCAAGTAACAGGTATATGTGCTGAGCTGAGAGCCTTCTTCATAGAATCTGAGGGTGTAGAGTACAGTAGAAATCGCAGACATCTTCTTCCTGTATCAGAATCGATATTGCAGCATTGTTCCTGTGATACAGACTCTAGGTCTCAGAGCAATCCAGGCAATGTAGCTGTTTCAAAACATTTCTTAACTTCTACTTCCAGTTCTGATGATATTCCTGATGTCCCAAAAGTTGAACATTCACCAGTGATGGTCCCAATTGCTAGCTCTGTTTCTAATTTCTGTCACACAATTTGGTCGTATTTCCAGACCTAGTGTGCAACCTGGGCATAATTGTCTGTATGTATTTAGTTCTGTATAATTGCATGGCAAAGAATTATTTTATATTAATTGCATGCAAGTTAATGTTGTCAGTAATGCATGACCCATTTCTCAAAGAGGAAGGATGTAGAATAGTGTGTGTTGTACCTTTAAGAAGCGTTTCAAGGCTGGCACTTGCATATAAATAGCAATCATGTGCTAGCTTCAATGCCATTTTGATAGTCCAGCCAGAGAGTGAGCATGTATGAGTGTGATAGCTAGTTTGTTCATAAGTTCATCTAATTTAAAGTTATTAAGCCTCAATCCTGATGTGTTTGTACATAATAATACTGCTTGAACAGAATCCAGAAATGTTTGTCTGTTTTATCCTGATAAGACAAGTGACAGTTATCATCACACAACTGTGCTATAGAAAGAAAGACTGACAGCAGTGTGAGGATGTAGCTATTCTTATATGCTTCATAGGCTGCAGGCTTTAGTGTACACCGTATGGGATGTTCTCATTGCTGTTATAAAGTCTGAAGCTTACATTGTCCCTTGCTTCAAAAGTTTTGTAATTGCCCCTTCAGATATGTATTCTTTACTATTTGAACTATGAGTTAGTTCTATGTGGTCTGCTCAGACAGTGCTCAGGTTCACATTATACTGATGCAGATTGCTACATGCTCTAATTCCACAGTATCTCATACATTAATGTAATTTTTACATTATGAATACTGTTGCAGTACTGGCTACATATGCATATGTAAACAAACGGTGTCCTGCTAATGTTTTAATTATTGTCCTACTATCCTACCCCTGCTTTCTCCCTATTATGAACACTTTATTGTACACACCAGACATTAAAACCCCAAACAGATAACCAGAAATGACCCATAAACACAAGTCTCTCTCTGTCCCTCTCTCTGTCTCTCCACCCCTCTGTCTGCCGTTAGTTTTTGTCCCCAGCTCTTGCGCAGGGGTTTGCATCATGCATTAGTGGTGACTGATGGTAAATGGCAGTTCACTTCCTGTGGTAAAAACTACTGAGTCGTTACCATTGGATGCATTCTTATTGTGCTTCTCTCACACCTGTACTTACTCCCATGTGTAACAGGAAATGACAATGATAGCATTCCGCACACCTGTACTTACTCCCATGTGCAACAGGAAACAACACTGATAGCATTCCGCACACCTGTAAATACTCCCATGTGCAACAGGAAACGACACTGATAGCATTCCGAAGAGAAAATTAATCTCACATTTTTCACAGGCTCCACACAATGTGGAAGGTTTACATTCTCATTGCTATCACAAGGTCTGATGCAAACATACTCCTCTGATTCACATTGTTCTCATTCTCCCTTTACATGTGCGATTTTGGCTACCTGAACTGTGACTTGCTTTGTAGTATGTTTAGCTAATATATGGACTGTAGATGTATGCTAATACTCAGTTATATGGACTATAGATGTGTGCTAATACTCAGTTATATAGAATGTAGATGCATGTCAGCAGGTGTTTGACTCCAGCATTCTCTCTAACATTAGTAAAACCTTCCTTTCTCATAATATTTTTCTCTGGCATATAATAGATATATATATATGTTCTTCTAGCAACAGTATCCTGCTTATTCTTTTATGTAGTTGACAATGATACCAACCCTGCTCATACTCTCACACCTATAGGTGCAAAGCAAACAGTGTGGGGACATAGGCTGCAACAGTAGGCACAGGCTACAATCATTTTTCCTATACATTTATGAAGGTGCTGCAATAAAACATTGAGCATTACCATGCATTTTCCAAAGGATGTGAAGTCTGACATGAAGATGTCTGTTATCATGCAATGACTTCTGTACTCAATAATTTGACAGGGGAAAAAAACATTGATAAGGAACACAGCAACATGCCTTAAACATGTGGACACTCAGCAAACATGCAGACACATGAGAGGTATGTCCTTGTACTGATTATATAATGAATACTGACTGTAATGATCAGGAAACATGTGTAACTGATGGCATAGAAAACATTAACAGATCACACACGTTTTGAAATGGCTGAGAATCAGAACAGTCTACAATGCCTGTATTCATAATGCGTGCAAAGCATGTCATGGAGCTCCATATCCTACTGTTAATTCACATTCTAAATAGATGATCAAATCCAGCAATGTCTCACTTGTATCAGTATGCATGTGACTCCAGATGTAGGTAGAACTGGCTTCACCCATAAATCTGATTGGTACAATTCTACTCATAAGAAAAGTACAGTTTTGTACCTACCATAAATGTAGATGTTCGAGGATCCACATTGCTGCAGTCCTAACTATTGGGTAGTCCGCTGTCCAGTCGGCCCGAATACCAAAGTATATGGCTGACGCCGGTCAAGGCGCATTAGACTGAAGTCAGTACGTCAGGGTACTAATGCGCATGACCGACGTCATATCCTCAGTCTTTTCTTGCCCCAGATGTCAGAAGACCCTAAAAAGACAAGGCCAATACCAAAACTGCAAACATACCTGCACCAAAAATATGTACAATATATACAAAAGTACCAGAATATAACCTCACCTACACAACCACCCCTAAACACAGAGGGGAAGGAGGGAGGGTAAATTGGACTGCAGCAATGTGGATCCTCGAACATCTACATTTATGGTAGGTACAAAACTGTACTATGTTCTTCATTCCACATTGCTGCAGTCCTAACTATTGGGTAGAATCCCAAAGCAGAGGTAAGGGAGGCTGGCAAATCATAAGGAAACAGGAGCTGACAACATGCCTTGCAAAATAGCTGTGGCAAAACCAGCCCTAGACTTAGAGTAGAGAGGAAGGTGATAATGCTTAGAGAAAGTATGCACTGAACTCCAAGTAGCTGCCTCCAAAATATCCTTAGTTGCCACCCCTTAGAAATGCAGTTGAAGTGGCAGTAGCCCTAGTGGAATGAGGCCTAATCCCAGCTGGAATCTCCTTGCCATGATGGGAATAACAAAATGCAATGCAAAACCCAATCCACCTAGAAATAGTTTGTTTTGACACAGGCTTGCCCTGCGAACTCAAAGCAAAAGAAACAAACAACTGCTGAGACTGCCTAAAATCCTTAGTCCTGCTTAAATAATAACGCAATTGCCTGTGTACATCTAAAGTGTGCAAAATCTTTTCCCCTTTATTTTGGGGATCTGCATAAAAGTAGGCAAATTAATAGTTTGGTTTAAAGCCACACTAGAAACCACCTTAGGCATAAAGGATGGATTAGTACGTAATGATACCCTATCCTTATGAAAAATCAAAAAAGGCTCAACCGCCATAAGGGCCTGCAACTCAGAAACCCTTCTTGCAGAAGTAATGGCCAACAAAAAGCAGTCTTCCATGACAAGTATTTCAAGTCAGCAGTAGCCGCAGGCTCAAAAGGTTGTAGAGTAAGTTTCTCCAACACAAAATTGAGATCCCAAGCAGGAGTAGGAGCTCTACGTGGGGTCTTAAATTCTTTGCCCCTCTAAGAAATTGCTTGAACAAAGGATGCGAAAACAATGGTGGATCACAATCATAGTGAGCTGAAATTGCTGCAGCATGAATCTTAATGGAAGAGAAAGACAAACCTTTGTCCAATAACTCAGTAAGATATTGAAGAGCCACATTCAAATTAGGCTCAGAAATCTCCAAATTGTTTGCTGCACTCCAAAATAAAAATCTCTTCCATTTTTCTGCACACCTTCCTTGTACTAGGTCTTCTGGCTTCCATAATCACATTTAAAACTTGTTGAGGAAGTTGAGACCTGCTGTGTTTCAAAACAGAATATGCCAGGCTGTTAGATGAAGAGAGTGAAGCTTGACATTGAGCAGGTGACCGTCCCTCTGAGACAACAGGTGTGGAATCACAGGTAAAGGCCATGGAGGCTTCCTTACCAGACTCCTCAGTAATGGGTACCAGTGTTGCCGAGGCCAATCTGGAGCTATTAAAATCATCCTTGGCTTGTCTTGTCTGACCTTTAGGAGCACCTTTGGGAGAAGAGGCAGAGGTGGAAAGGCATACACATGAAGATTTTTCCAACTGAAAGAAAGAAAGAGCATCCACTTTCCAAGCTGTGTGATGAAACCTCTTTGTGCAAAACTTTGGCAGCTGGTGGTTTAGTGGAGAAGCGAACAGATCTATGTCTGGAGTTCCCCATGACACTGTCAATTTTTGAAATACATGAAGATCCAGTTTCCACTCGTGGGGATCCATGATTTGTCTGCTTAACACATCTGCTAAGGAGTTCTGTGCTCCTGGCAGAAACCTTGCCTGAAGAGTTAGTTGCAAGCTGAGCAGTCTCCCATAAAATCATTGCTTGCCTGCACAACGGGTAAGAATGTGTTCCCCTTGTTTGTTGATGTACCACATGACAGTTGTGTTGTCTGTTAGAATCAACACCTGCCCTGGAAGAAGTAACTTCTTGAAAGCCATTAATGCAAACTGGACTGCTAACATCTCTTTCATGTTGATATGTAGATGCTGTAGTCTGGCAGGCCACTTGTCTTGTATCCACTTTCCATTTAGATGAGCTCCCCAAGCAATGTCTGAGGCATCTGTCGTTAGAATCTGACTCGCCTCTGGCCGGGTCACAGAGAGTCCCTTGTTTAGGTGACATTCCTGAGCCCACCACAAAAATTCCTTTTGAATGCAAGGTATTATTTGAATGACAGTGTCCAAATCCTGGCAGTGCTGTGTCCATACATTTTGAGATACCATTGCAGCTTCCTCATATGCAGTTTGGCATTGGGAAGCACCAGAATACAAGATGCCATGAACCCTAAGGCTTGAAGGACTGTCCTTGCAGTCAGCCCGGACTGAAGAGATAGGTGATGGAAGTAACTGGAAAGATTCTTTTGTTTGTCCGGCGTTAAAAGGCCATCTGGGCTGCTGTATTCAGTCTCACACCCAGAAAGCACATCTCTTGAGAGGGTACTAGACTGGACTTTATTTCGCTCACAGAATACCCTAGGCATCTTAGCACTGCTATCACATATTCCAAATGCTGTAAAAGGTCTTCCTTTTCTTGAGCCAGAATCAGGCAGTCGTCCAAGTAAGGATAGATTTGAATTCCTTTTAGTCTGAAGTAAGCTATCACTGGAGCCAGAACCTTTGTGAATACTCTGGGCAGTAGATAAGCCAAAGGGCAATGCAGAGAACTGATAATGAAAATTTCCAGCTCGAAAACGCAGATACTTCCTGCAACTTAGTCTGATAGGCACATGAAGGTAAGCTTCCTTGAGATCTAAAGTTACCATCCAGTGATCTTTGCCCAGCAGAGGTAAAAGCTGTTGTAACGTCAACATTTTGAACTTGGGAATGTCCAGATAAGTGTTGAGGATAGATAAATCCAAAATTGGTCTCCACGTGCTCCCCTTCTTTGGTACTAGGAACAGGCGAGAATAAAATCCTAGGCCCCTTTCTGGCACAGGAACTGGCTGAATGGCCCCTATTTGGAGCAACAGAGAAATTTGCTTGTGAGCCTCTTGTCTTTGTAGAGGAGGAATGTCTGGCAATGTCTGGCATGCCTTTGAAAGGAGGCAAGGTATGGAAATAAAACCTGTAACCGTGGTGAATGATATCCAGAACCCATCTGTCTTGGGTAATTAAATCCCAATTTTCTTTGAAAAGAGACAGCCTTCCTCCCAAAGGTGCTGCCAGGCGAGAATGTACTGGCAGCTGAAAAGGCAGGTCATTGGGTCTGTTTACGAAAGGACTGACCCCTACCCTCACCAGAAGTCTGAGCAGGTGAACTCCCTGTTCTAGGCCTAAAAGAACCTTGAGCTCTGCCCCTACCACGTCTAGACCTACCCCTAGACTGGGAATCATAAGCAGGATATGTCCATCCCTTAGTAGGCCAATTTCTACTAAACTTTGGAGGCTGCACCTGCAAAAATCCTTAACAGTTTGCATAGACTTAGCCTTGTCCTCCATTTTCTTTAAAACTGCTTCCACAGGCGAACCAAACAACACATCAGACTGTAAAGGAGCATCCAAAATCCTTGTCTTAACATGCTCAGCTAAATTCTGATCTCTCAACCAGGCGTGCCTACGAAGAACAGAACCAGTGGCAGCCACCCTCGAGGAGGCCTGCACAGCATCAAAACCACACTGCAAGGAATGCTTTCCCACCTGTTCAGACACATGAACTAAATCCTGCAACTCTTTACACTCAATACCTTCAGCCAGAGCATCCACCTTAGACTTCAATTGTGAAAGGAGATAATTCTGATATTTTAACATGTGAAACTGACAATTCAACCTCATGGCTAAAGTGGAAGAAGTATGCACTTTCTTTCCCCATCTATCCAAAGCCCTTGCCTCTTTATCAGGAGGAACAGGATTTTTAACAACAGAAGCCTTCACACCTTTAGGCCCCTGAGAGACAGTTTCGGGTCTGCCCTAGGACTCTTAAAAGATACTTATGAGCCTCAGGCACCCTATAGTACCTATCCGGTTTAACTGGGGCAGGAGGCAAAGAATCAGGATTCAGGGAAGCCTCTGCAAAAACATCTTCTACCACATTCAGAACAGGAGGTATAGCTAAAGGCCTATGCTGGGGTAAAACAAGAATTCCCTAAGCCTCTTCCTGGAATCAGAGAAATCTTGACCTTCCCATTTAAAATGCTCCCTCATGGAATGCAGAGTCTCTGAGAATGAAAAATCCTCAGGAGGCGAAGCTGAAGGAGTAGAATCATCCACATCAGAATCAGAATAAGGAGGATACTCCTGCAAGTCTTCAGAAGACTCAGAAGCCTCGAACATTGCTCAAAACTCTCAAACTCAGGTTCCACCCTAGGCCTCTTATCAGGAGGGGGCATAGAACCTCTAATCATAGTAATCAAATCCTCTGCCATTTTTAGCATATGCTTCTTAGGCAAAGACCCTGAAACACTCGGAGAAACCCCCACTGAAGCTAAACTAGGCCTGCCTCTTAAAGAAGCCTTGGAAACAGAAGGGAGGCCCTAACCACCTTAGGAAGAGAGGGAAGAACAGCCACCTGAGAAGCCCCTTCAGCCTGGCCTACTTCCTGAGAGGACACATCCTGTAACAGTAAAGTCTCTCCTGAGACTCCAAAGAAACTCCTGGCAAAACCTCCGGTTCCACTGGGCCTTCTAATGGACCAACGTCCGGGTCTGTCGGTTCCTCCACTCTTGGCGTTGCTGCTTTATCCTTGCTTTTGGTCGAAGCGCCGGAGCATCCGACGGCATTTTATAATTACAACGCTTCCCAAAACTAACCTGGCACAGTCTAACCTTCTCTTAATAGTGCGTTTGTTAAATCTAGCACAAGAGCGGCATCCAACAAGGGCGTGCTCAGGCCCTAAAGAAGGTATACACAAAGTATGGTAATCCCTATGAGGTATCTGTTTCCCACAAGAAATACAGTTATTCACTTTTTCTGACATCCGGTTAAATACTGAGGCAAGAAAACAAAATATTCCCCACGGGTACTAGCCAACTTTGATTCGTCTGAAACTCTGACTTCAGAAACTTTCAGAACGCCAACCTGCACTCGCAAAACTGCTTCTGCATCGGACCATGCGGCAAAAAAGACTGAGGATATGACGTCGGTCATGCGCATTAGTACCCTGACGTACTGACGCTCGCGCCTTGACCGACGTCAGCCATATACTTTGGTATTCGGGCCGACTGGACAGCGGACTACCCCAATAGTTAGGACTGCAGCAATGTGGAATGAAGAACATCATTTACATCTGGGGAGGGATCCCCATGACTTTTAGGTGAAACATCTGGCTTGCAAAAAACTAATGAGATCATTCCTTCAAATGTGCTGCTTCTCAGACTTGTAGTCAGTCTTCTCCTGGGGCACTAGCAGTTTATACAGTGTATTCAAGTTGATGAACTCAGATTGGTAGGTGGTCAAATCCAGCAATGACTCAGTTGTAGCAGTGTGTGTGTGTGCTTGTGTGTGTGTGTGCTTGTGTGTTTGTGTGTGTGTGTGTGTGTGTGTGTGTGTGTGTGTGTGTGTGTGTGTGTGTGTGTGTGTGTGTATATGACTTTAGAGCTAGGTAAGATTGGCTTTTCAACATAGCTAATGATTACATTTATACCAGGAGGGGACTCTCCAAGCAGTTTTGGTCACTTTTAGCCCAAATATCTGCTTTGCAACAGACTGATGATGCCATACTTTCAAATATGTTCTATGTAATATTTGTGAGTCTTCTCCTGTGGTGCTGGAGTTGGATACAATACTTTGTAGGTTGTGGGTGTAAGTAGGCAGGTGTACAAATCTGCCAATAAGTAAAAAGTGTGTGCAC
The DNA here is from genome assembly GCF_019279795.1 of Protopterus annectens. Taxonomy (NCBI): domain Eukaryota; kingdom Metazoa; phylum Chordata; order Ceratodontiformes; family Protopteridae; genus Protopterus; species Protopterus annectens. Next base: position 33,687,552 of record NC_056748.1, read on the forward strand.
GTCAGTGTGTGTGTGTGTGTGTGTGTGTGTGTGTGTGTGTGTGTGTGTGTGTGTGTGTGTGTGCACACGCGTGTGCACGTGTGCACATGTGTGCGTGTGTGTGTGTGTGTGTGTGTAGGTGTGTGTGTGTGTGTGTGTGTGCATGTGCGCGTGTGTGCATGTGTGTGCATGTGTGTTGTGTGTGTGACTACAGCAACAGTTATAACTGACTTCTCCAACAGCTGTGGTATGTACACTTCCACTCAGGCAAAACTTTTACACAGGGAGATGCCTCCCACAACTCTTTCATTCACTTTTGAGTCACACATATGCCTTGCAACACAGTGATGATGTCATACCTTAAAATGTTTTCTGTCTCACCCTTGTAGTAAGACTTTTCCTGTGGCATGTGCAGTGCAGGTGCAGGTCTCTAGACTGTAGAGTTAGAATGGCAGCTGTTCAAATCCTGCAATCTCTAAATAATGTGTGAGTGTAGCAACATTGCACACTGACTTATACAGCAATCACCAAAATCGTTCCTGCCCTTTGAGGTCAAATGTAGGCCTGTCAACATATTGATGAAGGCATCTCACTCAAACATGTGTTCCATAACAATTGCAGTAAGATTTCTTCTGTGGTGCATACAGTTAAGACACATTTCTAGAGCAGTTGGACTTAAAAAGGCAGGTGTTCAAATTTGGTAATGTATATTTGCAAAACAAAAGTGACAGACAGAAGTGACTTACCAAACAGATGGTGCTACTGCTGGCTTACACTTGTGGAACAGTAACATGGTTAAAGGACTGTGATCCCTCAAAAGACATTTTAGCAGATACATGACCATTCAAAACATTGCTTAAGTCAGACTTGAAGTGTTTCCTTTCTGACAGCTGTACTTTGAAGTCTCCTGTAGCAGAAGCAATTAATACACAGCTGTCTCAAATATGAACCTAGGTAGGCAGGGATTTGAACCTGGTAATGTATACCTGTAAGACAACAGTGACAGACATCAGTGTGTTACCTGACTGATAGTGATAAGGTACACTAACAGGGATAACATTTTCTGAAGCTTCATACTACATTTTAGGGGAACCATAACCATTCACACTACTGATGTAATCCCTTGATGTGTGTGCTTCATGACACATCAAATACAGTTATTTCTGTTGTGTTAGTGTTTAATGTACTATATGGCCTGAAGCAGATGTTTGAGTCTGGCAAGGTGCATTTACTGGCTGTGCAAGAGAATGCTAAAAGGAAGGATTTTCTACTCTAAGGGAATGATATGTACAATCAGACTTATTGAAAACATGTACAGTTGTGGAGAGAAAGGCCAAGTTTTGTACTCCCTTTAATAGAAGTCATATACATTGAAACACTATACTCCGGTTATCCTCTCAAGTGTGTGTTGTATGACAACTGTGGTGTGAAATATTGTATGTCATCATCAGTTAGTACACACAGCAAGACAAAGTTGATGTGCATAGCATATGTTCAATTCCAAGGGTGTATAGATTGGGTCTATATTATATTCACGAACACTTAGGTTGTCAAATATGGCATGATTGACACCTAATGAGTGAACTGTGAGTACATCGAACATTGGAAACCACGAAATTTGAAATCCCAATTCAGCATAGTCTGCCCTTCTGCGGTGTAGCTCTGTAAGGTAGGTGTGCGATAGTTACAGACCTTAGGGTTAGGGTGTGGGTTAAGGTAAGTGCATAGATAGTAATGTATGTAAGGGTTAGAAGTAGGGTTTGGTTAAGTGTATGTGTGTGGATTATTTGTTTTGTTTGGGTATAGCTTATTAAGGTAAGTGTGCGATAGTTACGGACCTTAGGGTTAGGATGCAGGTTAAGGTAAATGCATAGAAAGTAATGTATGTAAGGGTTAGTTTAGGTTTAGAAGTAGGGTTTAGGTTAGTGTATGTATGTGGTTTATTTATTTTGTTTGAGAGGGTAGAATGTAGCGAGCGGTGTAGTGGGAAGTGTGTTTTGTTTTCGTTAGTGGGTGGAACGGTGTTAGCCAAGTAAAAGTATTTGGTGATGTGTTTTTCTGCGCTGTGAGCTTTCGCTGACTTGTGCATTCGCTGAATAGGTGTCAATCATGTTGTATTTGACAACCTAAGCATTTGTGAATATAATATAGACCCCATAGATTTTATTATTTTGTTCAAACTATAGTGGTTGAAGACAAGAATGGTTTATTCATCAGTTCTTGGTGTGTGTTATATGATGTTAATGTTGCACTGGTTTGTTAGTTTTGGTTATTTACTGCCATGCAGGTGTTATAAAAGTGGTCAACAAAGCTCACTTCAGGGCACAATGTGATTTATAACATGATGTTGTACTGTGTTCAGAGATGTATTCTGACAGACTGTATTTAAATGTGTATCATATGCCAGTTGCAGCAGGAAGTACATGTGTAATATGATGATTAGACTACTAAAAATGCTATTGCATTGAAATGACAGCTGAAAGAGTTCCTATGGACTATCTATGTGTGTTCTTCCTATAGCACATACCCAGACCATACCCATAGGCATATACTGAAATTCCTACACACACAATCCAGATGTCAAGGAAGTGACTCCATATGACTTTTGCGGGTCTATATTATATTTTCAAAAGTTTCAAACATCGAACACCATATGGTCGACACCATATGAGCGATGTTTGAAATTTCAAAAATATAATAAAAAAATAAAAATAAAAAACTATACTTACCTAAACTCTGTAGGCAGGGGGGAAAGCCCCCCTGCACCCCCCCCTGTGGGGGGCAAGCCCCCACACCCCCACTACTTAAATAGTCCTACTCCGAGATTGCACTGCATTGGAGCAAAGTGAAAATATTCTCTTCAGCGATTTTCGTGTTACACGTGCAACGTTTCAACCAATCAGATTCGCTCAATATGCGTTCACCGTTTACAATTTTCGATCACGTGATAGGAACCCGACTTTTGCCTTGAAGAACTTGCATGTTAATATATGTCACATGACCATGTCCTTAATTTTTGTGAAAACATACATCTCCCATCTGTTATAGTTAGACATCTGTAACTATGCATTGCAACATAACCTCTTTTAATACGCTGTTCAAAGTGACAGTTCTGAACATGTGGCAGGTCCTTCTGTATTGCACTGCACAACTACATGGGAATGTATTAACAGTCTCTCTTCCTAACATTCCCAACATGCAGGCTGCTGCCACAACTGATTGTCTCCACAGTAACTACTAGCAATGAAAGAATTGTACAGGTGTGTATTAATCTTTTTAATGACCATTTGTACATGCGCGTACTTTGCTATTACACCTTTATTTTTGCTTTTTAATACATATAAAGTAAGGTTGTTTAACCTGTATGTCTGTTAAAACGTCATTTCATTTCTGTGTAAAATGACTGCCTTTGTTTAATTTACCAATATACATGACAATGCCAGTGAAGTTCCTTCTCTTTGCACTACCTGCAGTATATGCATGGTCTCCTCTTGTATTAGTTTTCCCTGCCAACTGTTATCTTACATCACAGCTGCCCCTATTATTTATCGACTTCCCCCATTTTGTTACATTGTGGCTTTGTACCGTTCAGCCCTTTTTTAAACGTGATGAACTTGTGGAAAACATGGTTGAATTATACTTACTAGTGTTAACTACAATAATTACAGGTGTCACTTTCTTTTCACATTAAAAAAATGTGTGATAAATTCATACTTGTCTCTTTCTGACAACATTTTACTTTTAAAGCCATTTCAATGTGTCCCTGAACCTCCCTGATTATTTATGGAGTTTTCCCTAATTATTTTCGGTTGGGGAGTTGTACATGAATCAGTTTATAGATAATAACCAGTTTCTTGTTAAGTTCTCTGTTTCTTATTTACATATTCCAAGATGCCCTTGCTAATACTGTGCCATTTGTGCATTCTTAACAACTAAAGTTAACTTATTTACCATCCTGTGTTTATACTCTGACCTTGAACACAACCGCATCCCAACAGGTCTTCTGGCCATGAACAGTTGTTGCCTGACATGTATGGCTGCTTAGCGTCTTACGTATTTGATGAGCACTTCTTCTCACTGACTACAGATGGGTGATTGTGCGATCTCTGGTGTAACATCTGAATGTATGATTGTGCGATCTCTGGTGCAACATGTGCACACTTGCAATTAATATTGCATGCAGGATGATCTAATATTTAACAATAATTTATTAACAGAAGAAGTTATCAACACTATTATGCTTAATGTAAGTTGAAATTAATGGAGGAATTATTGCATAGTAGAGCAAAACAGAAGCCAAAGAAGCTAGTGTGAAGAGTTCCAACATACAGTCATATAAGGGTAAAAGGGTAAAAGACCAGGCAATGGTTTTCATGTAGGGCAGTGATGGCTTATTGGGAAGCTGGAATGAAACACCATATTCTTATCAAGGGTACCCAGACTTGTCAGATATTGGGGTGCATGACTAGGCTTAAAAAGGCCCTCGTGATCATTAGCCTAGTAAACACATATGAGCCCATAAACCTATGAATCTAAGATTTTGTATTCCTTATAACAAGGTAATTGGATCCAGTTTTATGTCTGTAAAGCTCTTTTCTATCCTTTAACTATCATAGCAAATGGAACAGAATGGATGAAAACTGTCAGGTGTTTCATATGGGAGATAGAAGACATGCATTCAAGGATATCAACTAAGATGGATATTTGGTCGATATTTAGAATGATAAATATGACAATGATAATTTAAAATGGTATTATAACTGAGTTAGGAAAAGACAGAAGGAGAGATGATTTGTAGACTAGGAAGCAGAGACAGAATCATTTTCAGTGAAAACATTAAAAATGGAAGGTGTGGGTTAAGGGAGGTTTAACTATAAAGTATTCATAGTACTTGGGTGACTTTTGCAAATGATTGTACAACTGAAATGAAGTAGCAATATTCTGAGAGCTATTATATCCAGTGTATTCCTCTGTTATGTTGCACATGTCAAGATGTATTTGAAGGTTGCAATAGCAAATAACATTAAGAAAAATGGACATGGTTATTAGCATAGTTGTTTTAGTAGTAAAAATACTTAAACTGATGGAAAAATGAACATAGGTTCATAGATTAGTACTAGGCTATCTGCCCCTGTGAGCCATTTTAAGCCTAGACAACTATCCAAAGTAAGAATCAAACCCTGCACCTTGTGTCTGTAAGGTAAACACCTTAACCATTATACCAACCTCCTTAGCACTGTATCCAGCTTAATATCCTTTCTTTTTGTATTGTTGTCTGCAGCTGTCTGTCAAGGTGTTTGGCTGGATTTTTCTGGTGATATTTTACATAACATTTTTGACTAACTAAGGAAATTTAAAGGTGATTTGTTTTAAAAAATGAATGGAGGAAGTTGAATACATGGAAAGGGTTTACAGTGCTTAATATGTACACTTTGGAGGAAAGACGAGAGAAGGCTCAGTTTAACAAACTACTTCATCAGGGGAATACATTTTTCATGGACCTGAAGAAAAAGGACATCAGGTAAGAAGAAAGGACAGAGTTAGAAAGGATAAGAGTCAAGAGTGATGCACGAAAATACAGATATACTTAGATATGGGATGGTGGAAGACAGGCCAGCAGACAGGTTCATTGTCTGCCTGGAAAAAGTGGATAAAGGGATGCAGCAGGGAAGGTGAGAGGTAGCTATATATGTGATCATCTTCTTCTGCTATACGTGCTCCTGCAAGCATCCTGGCAGAATACCTTCCATACACACCATGTGTGGGCCTGCACAAGGTGAAACCATACCGAAGGGAATAAATGCTAACATTACATTGAACTGGTTGTGTTTCAAACTCTTCACAGATTCATCACCCCTAAACATGTTTCTGCTCATTCTCTAGCCCTTATTATTAACTTAAAGATTACTGATATTTTTTAAAAATACTAGCACCAGTCAAGCTGATTCCAGACATTTACAGAAACCCTTGATGTTTCTGTATTTGTTTTTAAATCCCATATGTTCTGAACATAGATGCAATATAAGTGTATGCTACTTACGATACCCTTACTAGGCTCTTCCTTTCCTTGCCTTCTGTTTACTTCCCTTTACGCACCTCATTGAAAATTATTAGAAAAAATGCTGTAAAAAAAAGTAAAATTCACCATTGCTACTAATTAACAAATAGTTCTGAAATCATTTGGTTTTAAAGGCCTCACGATTGTGTGCCATTAATACTCTATTTAAGTGACTCAGTAACAGACAAAACACCATGACGGGTTACCCTTAATACATGAAAAGACAAATAACTTTTAAAGCATTCAGTGTGGGAGTCACTCACTGCATTTGCTTTGGTGTCACAAGAAGCAGATTATGATGCACAAGAACGAAAGCCTTGGACAGGTCCACTGCCACATTCGTTAATATGCCTACAGCCATAGCTCTTCTGACATGACCCAAGACGCCATCCCAATAACACAAGACATTTGAAAAGCACACTATTCAACAGACAGAAAGCGTTATGAATGAAGACATTCATTTTGTTGCTCATTTATCAACTTCTCTGACATCTTATCCAGAGGGTGCAGAAGGGAAACATTCCTGTAACTGTGGCAGCCTAATGAGGAACCTGTCTAGAACTTGGGCTTCAGAACTGTTTGTTTCCATAAATAATAAAACTTCTTTGCAATCGAAAATCAGTCGAAAGAAACATCAGAACTCTGGATTAACTGATGTAAAAATAAAGCAAAACTGATTTTAAGACGCAAGTTCCTAAAACATCATACTTGGACACTTTTACTTATTAGGACCTGATAAAGTTATTTTAGCAGAATGCTGACACTAATGCAGCAAAAAAATGAGAAACCTTTGTGCATAATATTTAAATGTATTTTATTTAAAATGGTATTGATTTAACATTATAGTGACAAACATATGCCCACTAGGGACACACCAATCTATCAAGCCATTTAGGATCTGAAGCAGTGACACATTTTCACAATAAATGACTATTTAAAGCATAGCCAGGTTTTGACCCAGGGTGTGAAACATCTGTCTGCTATTAAGTTAATGTAGTACAACCTTATACAAAAAAGGAAAAAAACTGGAAAAAATATGCAAAAAATATCAAGCTGTCCAACTCTAGGAACCTTTTACTAAATTACTTTCACTTTCTTTGTAACTGTATCAGTTTTACAAGTCAAGAGGGCCTAAATGAAAAATAAATTACACGTGAAACTATAGGCCTGTACAGTGTTTATTCACCTAAATCAGGCCCAGCCTTCCTATCATTTACTGGAGACGGAGTATTCAGACACAAATGAACATGGTCTGTAAACATGTTGGCTCAGTAGTCTCAGTCCAGATTTGCAGTTCTTTAAATGACATATTATCTCATTAAACTGCAGTAAGTAATAATATATACTCCCTTTTAGTGTTTTAAGTGCTAAGGTATGAGAATATCTAATGAAGTCGTGAATTCATTATTATAATTAGAGGCTGAATTAATGGCATTCAAGAACCATCACATACTCATTGGATAAAAACTTACTGAAATAAGTCATGTACCCTGAGTTTTGTCAAAATCCTCACATTCATTACAGCATATAAGCCCTGCTTATGTATAATGGAGTTCTAGCACTGACTTCACAACAGATTCTCTCATCTTTGGTTATGCACATCTCACAGAATGAAGCAATGTATTTTTTGAAACACATTCAAATGTTCTCGCTGTCATTTCATTAAGTCTGGTACAGCAGTGGTATTTTGTTTTTATGATACTTGGAATCATTAAACCATGAATTCATAGCTACCAACACATTGATAAGTTGTCATTATTTTAAAATGCTCTGTTTGCCAACCCAGATCCTCCCAGTGCAACAACTAAGTCCATTGTATCATGTTTACTGTGTATAATTTCACAATTTCCAAAGAAAGAACCAAGGGGGGACAAACTAAGGCAGAACAGTACTGAATTGTTCAGTGTGGCTGCTTCTTACTTCCAGAGTTTGAACCTGGCCTCAGGATGCTGCCCGGGTACAGTGAGCATGTTTAGCTATATGTCTGCACCCTTTTTTATGGGTAGTCTGTTTCCTTCCGTATATCAAAGGTTTGATTAATTGCCTACTCTAATAATTTAAAAAAGGTCCCTTCGTATGAGTGTCAGCATTCCACAACCGCATAGCTTCTGCTTTTGTTTGCTTGAGGAAAGAAGGGTCAAAGCACACTGACGTCCCACTCACTAGGATGGACAAGGAGAAGGTTACTGTTAGCTGCCTGTCGGGAGCCAGAATCTGCCACATAACACAAGCACTCAGGTCACTCCAGAACAAGTACAAATATGACTCCGTCATTGTTCATGTTGGTGTGAATGACCTGAAATGTACCGCCCTGGACTACATGAAAAGAGACATGGAAGAGCTCTCTGATCATGTAGCCCAGGCGGGTATGACCCTGACCCTGACCCTGAGTAGCATCCTGCCCTCACCAAGAATGATACCGCAGTATAAAGAAAAAATTATCAATTTCAACAATTGGCTAAGCTTCTGGTGTCATTCAAAGGGGATCCAGTGTCTGTCAGCCTGGCAAGACATGCTCGACAGGCTACGTTGCTTCACAAGAGACAGCTTACACCTGTCACCCCTATACTTTCGAATACTGGCCAAGGCTCTTGCTGCCCCCATAGTGCCTTTTTTAGGCAAGGCTCAAAAGTCAAACCCACCTCCATAAACAGCACAAATAAAAAAATGAGGGTTATGCTACCCAACACCAGGAGTTTAAATCTCAAAATGCACGTGCTCGAAGCACTCCTCAGTATGGAGAACGTTGATATCTGTGCAGTCACTGAAACCTAGTTCAAGGCTCCACAGAGCACCCCAGCACTACTGGGCTACAACTCATACCGCACATTTACGCCACAGAACATGGACCGAAACACAAAAGGAGGGGGTGTATCCATATTCATCAAGGATACCTACACCTCCAGGTTAGTGGCGCAGCATGATACCTCCGAGATCATCCATGTGCAACTAACATCAGGCAAATCTGCAATGCAAAATGCTACAGACCACCACTCCACCTTTCTGGAGACACTGGAAAACATGAAGGTTCTACCAAACACCCTGATATTGGACGATTTCAATTATCCTACCATTAACTGGGAAAACTACTCAAGTACAAACTCCCAGGTCCAGCGCTTCCTGGAATTTATCAACTCAAATCCCCTGGACCAGCTGGTAAACTCCCCTACCAGAGGTGAAAACATATTGGACCTGGTCATGACCAACATGGGCGATAGGTGTTCCACACCGGAGGTCAACCCGTCACTGGTTAGATCAGACCATAAACGAATCACTCTGGATGTCCACACCACACCACCACCTCCAACCAAGGAAACCACAGTGAAAAACTTTTCTATAGCAAACTTCACCTTACTTAAGACAGAGGTGGTAAGTTTCACAGCCCCCAAGCTAAAGGATAACAGTGTCCAAGATGCAGGAACCATTACAAATGCACTCTATGAGCACCTACAAGGATGCATGGATCGTGCCATCCCTAGCAAAACCAAGACTCACTCCCCTAAGAGAAGGAAACCATTTTGGTGGACCCCTGCCATAAACAGGCTATACAATAGGAGTAGGAAACTAGTTCAGAAAAAAAGCAAATCCCAAGAAGGAAAGACATCCCTGATCAGTATCAGTAAGAAACTAAGGTCCCTCATAAAATCCTCCAAGGCTAAGTTTGAAAGAAAAATAGCCAAGGATTCAAAAGATAACCACAAAGCCTTCTTTAGCTATGTCAAGAATCTAAGTGGCAACTCGCAGATATGCTCTGAGCTAGTGCAAAATAGACAAAATATACTAAACCCACTGATATTGCCAACATCCTGGCAGATAGAGACAGTGCAAACTTCTCCCTCGTCTCACCCCCAAAAAGGCCCACAACAATACCGGAAAAGTGCAGTGTCCCGGAAATCACAGATGCACAGGTGAAAACAGCCCTTTTAAAAGCCAAAGGCACAGCGTCAATGGGGCCAGATGGTGTCCCATGCTGCGTCTTGCACGAACTACAGAATGAACTAACCCCCAACCTAAACACACTGTTCATCTTCAACCTCTCCACAGGCTACGTGCCCATAGAATGGCGCACACCAGCGGTTATTCCACTCCACAAAGGAGGGGCCACAACTGACCTTGGTTACTATCGCCCCATAAGCCTGACTAGCCTGGTCTGCAAGGCTATGGAATGCATCATCATGGAACTCATTAACAAAGACATTGGGAACCTCCAAACACTTGACCCGACCCAGTTCGGCTTTGTTAAGGGCAGATCATGTCTACTAAACCTGGTTGACTTCTTTGAGACAGTCACCAAGGCCATAGATGAGAGGAAGGTAGTTCACACAGCCTACCATGACCTCACCAAGGCTTTTGACATCATTCCCCACCCGGGAATTATAGAAAAATTCACCAGCCTGAACATAAACCCCTAGATGGGTTGCCAATTGGCTTACAGGCAGAACTCGCACGGTAAGAATAGCAGGCTCCAGGTCCAACTCTAAACCAGTCACAAGTGGTGTCCCACAAGGCTCGGTCCTGGGACCCCTACTATTCAGCATATACTTTTCAGAAGTACAGGCAAACACAGGAGGACTATGGCTAACCAAGTTTGCCGATGACTGCAAACTGGGAGCCATAATTGACTCTCCGGCTGACACAGACATTCTCCAAAAGGGCCTTACTGAGACGGACACCTGGTGTCAAAGTCATGGTCTCAAGCTAAATGCCAAAAAATGCATAGTCATCCCATTTGGGAAAAACAAAACACCTATGAATTACCACATAGGTGGCAGCCCCCTTAATACAGAAGAGGTAATAAGAGATCTTGGGACCCAGGTAGATAGTAATCTCTCCTTTGACAATCATATTGCCAAAGTAGTTAGGAAATCCTTCTATGTAGCCCATCTAATTACTAAAGGGTTCACATCTAGAAATAAAGAGGTTGTAGTGCCCCTCTACTCGTCACTCAACAGACCCATCATAGAGTGCAATGCCCCATTTGGGATGTACCTCACAAGACACTTCCAACAGCTGGAAAGACCACAAAAGTACCTCACCAAGAGGATTACTGGCCTCAAACATATGTCCTATGCAGCCCGACTAGAAAAAGTCCAGCTGTACTCAGTCACATATCGCTTACTCAGAGGTGATCTCTTCCTGACTTACAAAGCCATGTCCAACTCAGAATTGATGGACATGCTCCACCTAAAGAAATCCAAGTCACTGCGAGCCACTCGCTCTAGTGAGCTAAACCTCCCCACAACAATAAATAGAACATGCTGGAGGGATAGATTCCTATCACAGAGACTCCCCATGCTTTGGAACAAAGTTCTTAACTACATTAGGCAGAGCCCCCTCACTAACACTCTTCAAGAGAAACCTTGATGAGTGGATGGGTAACAGAAAATACACCCCCGGGATCACTTCATTGGCTCTTCTTGACAGAGGCTCAGTAAATTAATCGACGGGGCGGTGAAAGCTGACACACACTGGCTAGGCTTATAAATGCCCTTGGGCAGATAGCCTAGTACCTACCTATGAACCTAAGGGTTTTAAAAATTTTCCTTTTTGGCATACAAGATCTGCAGATTCTTTTCATTAGGTTGCTGATGAATGTTGATGCTGTCTGAATGTTAATTTCTGATTAACTTGTTTGTTTGTGTCTTTCGGCTTTTCCTGGTTAGGGGTCGCCACAACGGAACTCCAGTCCGCTAATGATTGGCAGTAGATTTTTACGTGCCGAGTTGCCGGCCCTGACACACAACCTTCAATGAAGGTATGCCCATTCATGCATGTCTCCACACAGAAGACGCTCTAGCTGAGAATCGAACAGGACAACGTCTTACTGTGAGGCGACAACGCTACCGCAGCACCACCACCACAGTCGAACTTGTAGATATGTTAAATATTAAGTAGAATTGTATATAAGGGAGGATACCGTTTATGAGTTTCTTATTGTCAAGGTCACTGGATCTGGCTTTATCAATGATTAGAATGATCTTTTAGGGCAAACAAACCTCCAAGCTGACTTTGGAAACTAAAAATGTTAATTTGCACTGGCTGCATGGTAAGTCTACAGTTATCAGTTTTATATATATATATATATATATATATATATATATATATATATATATTCACTTTATAATCTCGAAATACTGAAACCTCGAATTTCAGTATCTTGAGACTATAAAGCCAAACATTCATAATATCAAAAGCCCAAAAGCATGAAATTCAAAATTGCAACTTTTAAATACACCCTCCACCACACAAATATACATACACCTTCCTCCCCACACTACAACAAAACACACACAAACACAATAACACAAATACATGTCCTACCAGGGCAAATCCCCCCTGGTCCCCCCATGTGGAGGCTGCACCCCCACACACCCCCCCGCTACTTATATATATATTAATTCCAAGGTCCCACTAAAAGGACAAAGACACTACACCCACCACTACACACTCTACATTCCCCTTGCAAAAACACATCACATTCGTACAAACACCACCACTCTCAGCACTTACACACTCACTCTCTTACCTACCTACCCTAACCTACACCTAAAACTTCCCAACACACTCACACGCACTCAGATCCCTACCCAAAACCCTTAAAAAAAAACAACACTTACCTGAATCTGCAGATATATCCACACAATGGCAGACAAACCATATTCCACAGCACACCGCACCTTACAAACACAACAAATCCCACGTAGCTCGCCACCACAACCGCGGATTCAACATCTCAAATTCACTGAAGTGCAGTTTCTCTCAACTGCAGTTTTTGGCACTTTTGTCTCGAGATACTGAAATTCAAGATTTCAGTATTTCAAGATAGTAAAGTGCTTCCTATATATATATATATATATATATATATATATATATATATATATATATATATATATATATATACAAGGCTCACACGCACACAGTCACATGTGTGTTTGTGTGTGTGTGTGTGTGTGTGTGTGTGTGTGTGTGTGTGTGTGTGTGTGTATGTGTATATATATATATATATATATATATATATATATATATATATATATATCTACATGCATAGATATAGATAGATGTAGATAGGTATAGTTATGCATAAAATGTATTTATTTATTGACATTTGATTATCAGGAAAGTCCGAATGGGTACGTGATTTTTCAGAAAAGGCCCAGAGAGAAAAGCTCCAAACTATGGATAATACTTCCTCTTATAGTCTCATTTTGATGTGGCTTTGAAAACTACTTACCAATGATTAATTTATGTAAATATTTTATATATTTCTTTACTTAATACAATGTCTGATATTAGGCCACCTAGACCACAGTTTTTGTTTGTAGGTTTTAGTATACATTACAGCAAGATTATATAATTAATTATTAAACATGAATTTATAGGAGCAGTGAAATTAATATTTTTTTCTGAGAGAATCAATCAATAGTGTATTTAGATAAACAGTGATTTAATTAATAACAATTATTGTTTACTTTTTCAAAAACTGCATAAAAATGCAGGATGGTTTTCATTAATTAATAAGCTGAAAAGGTAAAGCAAAAAGCATGTATTTAGATTCCAGTGAAATTTTTAGCATTTCTTTTAATCTTATGTTACTTTAGAAGCTCTATGTTTATGTTAGAAGACAAGTACTTAAAACTAATAGATGGAAGACATAGATAAAGTCAGAAGATTGCAATATTAGCTGCTTGATACATATGAACTATTTTTAAGGTTTCTGTTCTCACTTTGCTTTTCCAGCTATGACTTTTAATATATACAGTATATGGGACTTAGCATAATTATTAGTTGTTTAAAAGTTAGAAGATTTGTCAACTGATAAAGGAATATGTTCCTTTAATATATATTAATTTGCTGCTTACATTAACATCTTTTATGATATTATATTATTATTTTGAGATATTCACAAATAAAATAAATAATCCCTTAAGTAGGTCTAGACATACTTTGTTTCCTTTTTCATTAATTCTGATTGTATAAAAATCACTTTATGCAGCATGCATCCTGTGCATTTTACTTATTTTTTGTGGCAATAGGTAACTTATTATGTTTTTCAGGTTTGACAGAATCAATTATATTCACTTGCATAAATGCCTATATACCTCATTACTTTGATGAAAGTGCATTTATGCACAAATAAACATTTCTAAGTACCGGTACTTAATGCATTTGTTAAACTGTGTGTCAGTGAGCACATCATAAGTGTGTGGCACAAATTACTCATCACTGTCACCAGTATCACTTGTATGCATACAAACAATTGATGAGCATGAATCTCAGGGTATCAGCAAATGTAGACACTGATGCATGTCATGGCTTGGTGCATCTGCAATTCCTTTTAACTAGCAAATTTACTACACAATGAAATGCTTGAAACTCAAAGCAACACAAGTGATGTGCCCTTTGCCTGCAAGTTAGAGCCACTTTAATGGTAACTGATGGTTATTATTTTCATCTTTTTCTAAGATAAAAGGGTCATATTGTTATGGAAATGCAAACTGTAGATTTTTTAAAGAGAAAAATATAATATAAATGTAGACCCGGTGACAATTTTATCAAAGCATCCCTTGCCTTCTTTCCTATCAAGGTCCATCGAAACAATGTAGGAATTTTAGCAGAGACGCATCATAATAAAGTCATGCTTCTTGCCCTGACACATGTGAGGTAGTATCATGCAGTCAAATTACATGCCCTGCCATGTGTGAAGCAGCACCATACAGTCTCACTGTATGTTCTGTCATGCATGAAGTTACATCATACAATCACATTACTTGCCCTGATGTGCATATCAGGATCATGTAGTGATATTACATGTACTGACATGTGAAGTTGCATCATAGAGTCACATTACATGCCCTAACACATGTGAAGCAGCATCATACAGTGACATTACAGGCATTTTTTACATGCCCTGGCATGTGTGAATCAAGATCATACAGTCACATTACATGCCCTGATGTGTGAATCAGAATCATACAGTCACATTATATGTTCTGCCATGTTTGAAGCAGCATAATACAGTCACATTATATGCCTTGCCATGTAAGACATAACACCAGATAGTCGTATTGTATGCAGTGTTATCTGTAAAATATCATCATACAATCACATTATATACCCTGTCATGTGTGAAGTAACATTATGCAGTTACATTACATGCCTTGCCACATGTGAAGTAGCATAATAAAAATACTGTATGCCCTGCCATCTGTGAAGTAACATCATCTCTCTCTCTCTTTCCCACTTATGCACCATGTGGTACGTCGGACAACCAGCACCTTTCAGCACTCTTTGTTTCTGTAGCAGTTACAGGTTTTATGGGCTATGGTTGCTAGCACAAGACTCACACGCACACACTCACACCTAGGGACAATTTAGAGTGTCCAATCCACCGTCTTTGGAATGTGGGAGGAAACCACAGCACCCGGAGGAAACCCACATGAACACAGGGCGGACATGCAGACTCCACACAGAAGGCACCCCAGTCAAGAATCAAACTAGAGAACCTCTTGCTCTGAGGCAACAACGCTAACCACTACACCACTGCACCACCCTGAAGTAACAACATGCAGTCACATTATACATTCTATCACATTTGAGATAGCTTCATAGAGTAACATTACATACCCTGCCATGTGAGAAATAGGATTATATAGTCACGTTATATGCTCTGTCATATGTGAAGTAGCATTACAGTGACATTACAGGCCCTGGTATATAAATCAGGATCACACAGTGACATCACATGCCCTACAATGTGTGAAGCAGCATCATATAGTCATATTACACACCCTGACACATGTGAAGCAGCAACATACAGTGACATTACATGCCTTACCATATGTGAATCAGCATCATGTAGTCGCAGTATATGTTTTGTTATGTGTGAAGTACCATCACACCATCACATGACATCCCCTGATGTATGAATCAGGATCATACAGTGACATTATATGCCCTGCCATTTGAAAAGAAGTACCAGTCAAATTATACTCTCTGTCATGTATGAAATTGCATCATACAATCACATTACAAGCTATGCCATGTGTGAAGTAGTATAATACAGTCACACAACATGCCCTGTAATGTGTGAAACAGCATCATACAGATTACATGCCCTAATACATTTGAAGTAACATCATACAGTGACATTACATGCCATGTCATGTGTACAGCAGCATCATACAGTGACATCACATGCCCTGCCAGGTGAGAAGTGACATCACCAATCACATTATACGGTCTGTTACACGTGAAGTAACATCATGTATTCACATTAATGCCTTTATAGGTGTCTAAATGCTTGCAAGGAGTTCATTGATGTACAATGATTCTTGCATATTCTTCTGTAATCAACCTCCTTTATACAGTAGATGCTGGATACCTAAGAATGAACTGCTCAACATGGTTAAAAAGTAATGTTGTAACCTTTATTTACAGATCATCATCTAAGCTTTGTATTGTTAAGGTTGCGTAAAGTGTAAAGAGAGCAAAGGAAGACAGTATTGTTATTTAGGAAGGACACTCATGGCCAGTGTTTGAGGCTGTAGGATATGGCTGATGTAATATGCAAGAGCAGAGCTTTAGTTAGGAAAGGACTTCATTAATAATATTAAAGAAGAGTCAAGGGTTACGCCGAAGTATTTCTTCTCTGTTAGAGAAGAATAATTTGGTTATTGTCTGAGACAGTAGTTACAGAAAGATAACCGACTCTGTTTGGGGAGGAAAAAGCATAACATTTTTTGTTCTTCTTGTTGTTTTGTTTTTTTATGGTTAATTTGGAGATTATTTTGTTCAGATTGTTGACAAAAATCAGAGTAGGCTTGCTGGAGTTGAGATTGTAGGCCTGTGAGATGACTGTTTGCCTGGAGGAGTATTTACTTATTTGTGCTTTGTTGACTGGGTTAGTCCCACTAGGCTAGTAGCCTCTTTTCACGGGAGACCTGAGGTGGTCCTTACACTATTATACAGATTTTAATAAAATATTGTCTGCTGGCCAGTCACAAGTGGACTCCCTCAAGGATTAGTCCTTGGACCGCTCCTTTTTGGCATTTACTTTTCTGAAGTCAAGGACAATGTCAGTGGTCTCTGGCTGACTAAATTTACAGATAATTGCAAATTAGGAGCTGTCATTCAATCTCACACTGACACAAATCTCCAGGAGGGGCTGACAGACAAACAACTGGTGTCAGAGCCATGGACTAAAACTAAAAGCCAAGAAATGCGTAATAGTATCCTTTGGGAAGTCATCCATCCCTGGTAACTATCATACTGACAAAACACTCCTTAAAGTTGACCCAGTAGTCAGGGACTTAGGGACATACATAGACAGTAATCTAGCCTTTGACCATCATGTGTCTACAGTTGTGAGGAAATCATTCTATGTTGTGCAACCTATAAACAAAAGTATGGAATCTAAGTCCAAGGAAGTCATTGTTCCACTGTATTCGGCATTCATCAGACCAATTGTTGAGTACAGTGGCCCCTTTGGTATGTACCTAACCAGGCATATTCAAAAATTGGAATGTCCACAGAGGTTCCTCAATAAAAGAATACAGGGCATAAGTAAAATTTCCTCTGCAGACCGCCTCAAGGCCCTATCCCTGTATTCTGTCTCCTACAGGCTTTTGAGGGGACATCTATGCTGGGCATACAGGGCATTGTTAGACCCCACTCTGATGGACCTCCTGTATATCCACAAAACAAACAGTATCAGAATTACCCATCCTAAAGCTTAAACCTTGCCTGTAATATAAATAGGACCTGCTGGAGAGATAGGTATGTATCCCAGAGACTACCATGTCTATAGAGCAGGCCCCCCATCCATGTGAAGCAGAGTTCCTTTCTAACCCAATTCAAGTGCAACTTGGACAATTGGATGGGAAACCAGAATTCATCCCTGGGCACCTATGTCTCTGATGCAAACAGATAACCTGTAAATGGTTCATCTCCCAGGTCCATGTTTACACTTATAAAGGGTATCAAAACTTGTCAGAGATTTGCGATGCATGGCTAGGCTTAAAAAGGCCCTTGTGGTCGATAGCCTAGTAAACACCTGTATATACACTTTGCAAACCATTCTTGGTTGTGATTTACTAGCCGGGGGAGAGTTATCTTGCTTCAGTAGTTATTAATGAAATTGCACAGTAATTTGTGGCTGCATACAATCTGTACCTTCCTTGAACAACAACATTATGTATGTGAGATTATCTGATTAAGGGAGCTTATTTATTTATTTATTTACTTGCTTATATTTCATTATTTGTATTTGTTGACTGGGAAAGTCCAAGTGGGCAGAGTCCATTTTCAGTAGAAGATCAGGGAGAAAAGCTCCACTAGAGTACATTTATATTAACAAGTGATTTCTAGACAGTTCTCAGAAAAACAACAGTTACATTTCTCATGAAACAACAAACATAATTGCAAGACAGCTATAAACAGTAAAGTATTTACATCAACAACTATAAGTCTGTACAGTTGTTCCAGCTGTAAAATCTTAAAGAAGTAAATGGAATGATATTGCAGAAGGGAAACATTATTATAAAGAAGTTTAGTTTATATCCATTTCAGTAAAGAAAGGTTTGACTGGAGTTCAAGATACGTAATAAAGTGAGTTATAACAGTATGCAGGAAGGGACACCTTAGAATTTTACAGGTGTGTAAACAGTTCAGGAGATGTAATGAAGACAGCTATAAAATTCTGTAGGAGGGGTGGAGAGATATTAGTACTGTACAGAAGGACAAAGGTAATAACGTATGACAGAGAGAGCAGGTATGGGATTAGTTCTGTTTGTATAGGACAGGGGTAATATATGACAGAAAGCAGGTATAGAATTAGTTCTGTTTGTGTAGGACACTGGTAATATATGACAGAAAGCAGGTATAGAATTAGTTCTGTTTGTATAGGACAGGGGTAATATATGACAGACAGCAGGTATAGGATTAGTCCTGTTTGTATAGGAGGACAGGGATAATATATGACAGACAGCAGGCATGGGATTAGTTCTGTTTGTATAACAGGACAGTGGTAATATATGGCAGACTGCAAGTATAGGATTAGATCTGTTTGTATAGGACAGGGGTAATATATGACAGACAGCAGGTATAGGATTAGTCCTGTTTGTATAGGAGGACAGGGATAATATATGACAGACAGCAGGCATGGGATTAGTTCTGTTTGTATAACAGGACAGTGGTAATATATGGCAGACTGCAAGTATAGGATTAGATCTGTTTGTATAGGACAGGGGTAATATATGACAGACATCAGGTATAAGATTAGTTCTGTTTGTATAGGAGGATACAGTGGTAATATATGACAGACAGCAGGTATACTATTAGTTCTGTTTGTATAGGAGAAGACTGGTAATATATGACAAAGAGCAGGTATGGGATTAGGTCTGTTTGTATAGGACAGGGGTAATATATGACAGACAGCAGGTATAGGATTACTTCTGTTTGTATAGGACAGGGATAATATATGACAGACAACGGGTATAGGATTGGTTCTGTTTGTATAGGAGGGCAGTGGTAATATATGACAGATGGCAGGTATAGGATTAGTTCTGTTTGTATAGGACAGTGGTAATATATGACAGACAGCAGTTATACGATTAGTTCTGTTTGTATAGGAGGACAGGAGTAATATATGACCGACTGCAGGTATAGGATTAGTTCTGTTTGTATAGGACAGTGGTAATATATGACCGACTGCAGGTATACGATTAGTTCTGTTTGTATAGGAGGACAGGAGTAATATATGACCGACTGCAGGTATAGGATTAGTTATGTTTGTATAGGACAGTGGTAATATATGACCGACTGCAGGTATACGATTAGTTCTGTTTGTATAGGAGGGCAGTGTTAATGACATGTGACAGAAAGCAGGGGGTAGGATTAGTTCTATTTAAGCTGCGTATTTCAAGTTGGTGCATCTAGAAGGTTTATAACTGGAGGTCCCTTCCTGGAATAATTTTAACAAAATGTCCAGTAGCCTAAATATGTGCACAGAAATCTGGGGTAATCTGGTTATGGCCTTCCCTTCTGCTTGTTGTTAGCAGCTTGTCTGATTTCCATTGCACTTATCAGTTTATTTTAGTCATGCATATCTCCTCTTATGTAACCTGAGACGATGTAGTATTTGCAAGAAAGGTGTTTATCTCTTTAGGTTTGTTAAGGGAGTTCAGTGATTTATAAAACTGTTCCATGATTATGTTGATACCAGACTGTGTTCTAATATTCCTGGGCCACTACGTAAAGTCAGTAGTGTTTGATCATAGCTCCACTCTGTAACTTTTCTAGTTAGTAACTTGGATGAACAGACACATTGTTCTCAGAACTGACATAGTCTCTCTCTCTCTCTCTCTCCCATCTCTGATGTTCTAGTTATTTTTATTTGCATAATTTCTACTTTATCTTGGTTAGAAAAGTTCCCGCCTTACGTTGTGCTGTTTTATTATTAAGCAGTGTCTGTTTTTTCATATATGCAAAAAAAAAATATATATATATATATATATATATATATATATATATATTTTTTTTTTTTTATTTGTACATATATCATTGGCAATATTCCTTCAGGTTCCCTTTTCAAAATTATCCATTTATTGTACAGATGAGCCTCCCCATGGAGGTCTTCACTCCAGTACCTAGCTATGAAGTTCCCCAGCTTAGCTTTAGACATATTTTACTTAAGTAAGGAGTTCCATCTTCCTGGCTCACCTGGGAATTCTCCCATATAAATTACATATTTTTTCCAAACATCTTTATTAAATTTACACATATGAAAAAGGCAATCTTACATTTATATAAATGAAAAACATACAAAATGATATCACTTTAGTTGCAAACAGTTTACATCACAGACATCATTGAAACAACTGTAGTTGCAAGCATTATACCTCACTTATACGCTATCCAGTCATTGTCAGTTAAGCATTATATAACTCATTCAAATCCTGCCTCTTAAACCTTGTTCCTGCTCTGCATATATTGTTTCCACAATTATCATTTTTCCTATGTAGTTTGCTCCTCCCCTTTTCCTAAAGATCCCAATTCCAGTTGTTTTATCTCTGTTACTATATTCACTACTTCTAGTAAAGTTGGTCTAGACTTTGATTTCCATTTTCTAGTAATTGCTTTTTTGGCAACCACCATAATTAGACTCAGCAAGGCCTTATTATGTCTAGGCAATACTGATTCTGTAGCATAACTCAAAAAAAACATCTCCAGAGTCTGTCCAATCTGTTCACCCAGCATCTCCAACAGAGCAGTCTGCAGGGAATCACAAACGTCTGCCAGCTCATCACACTTCCATAAAGTATGTTCCCAACTATTTCTTTCTTGCTCATCACACCTCCAACATTTGCTATCCACCTGAGGAAAAATCCTTTGGAATCTACTTGGGTTTTAAAACTACCTATGTAAACACTTCCAGGCAAAGATCCTACATCTTCTAGACTTTGTTGCATATTTGGGAGATATTCATATATCTCCCCATTGTCTCTTTGTGAATTGGTTATCCAGTCTCTCTTCCCAATCTTTTCTTAGCTCCTCTGATTGATTCTTATAATTATCATGCTATATTTTATATGCTTTACTAATTATTCCTTTTTTAACAGCAGTTCCTCTTCTAGATTCGATTAAAAACTCTACCAGTGCTGGCCTTTCATTTAGGACCCTCTATTTCTTTCTCTTTGCCTATACTCTGATATCAATCCTTGATTGGGAAAGCAATCTCTAACCTGCTGTCTAAATAAATTATTGGCCTCTTCCCATTCTATTTCCTTTCCCTTACCATCTAAATTACATATTTTGAGCGATATGAGATGGTGGCTGAATATAATGACATGGGGATAATGATCACTTTAACTCCTGGCAGTAGTTCTGTACTATCAGAAAGTAATCAATTACACTTGCTATCCCTGAACTGGGGACCTTAAAAGTATAATATCTCTTCCCTGGATTTCAAAGCACACCATGCAACTACATTTTTATGAACAAAATGTGTGGGTTAGTCTGTGTTCATTTGGTTAACTTCAACTGTAGATACTGTGAAGTTAACAACAGAATAAGGTCATTTTATGTATTTATTTGTTTAATTGTATTTTTTTTTGAGTGGGACGTTTGGCCTGACCATGACCCTTTTTCAGTGGAGGTATGGAAAAGAACTCTTCAAAATATGGTAATACAAATATAAAAAATAATAAATCATAATTATACATACATACACATATGGAATCATTTTAGATACTCATAATATGAATAATCATTCTTTTGTACAATCATATGAACCTCACAAATAAAGATTTTTTTGTAAATGTGCAAAAAAAAGCATTGTAACCATTTGTACTGATGAGAACAATTTGGTTATTACCTACACTTGCGTGAATAATTCCATTTACTAAGCTCTTCTTTGATTCCAAAGAACTTATATGCTGAATTATTACTCCTATCTCATCTATGACATTCGGATAATGTAATAATGTCCTTTCAGCTTTCAACATACATCTTTCCATGAAATTATCACTTTGACCACATATACAGAAACTCAGCTTCTAGTGACATAATTTTAAATAAGTTTAATTAAGCTGATGCAGTCTCGTAGTCTTATTTGCTACAGGTGGATAACTTAAAATTATCAACTTCCTTGCTAGAAATAGTTGAAAGGATTGTAGCTTGAAATCAGCATTTCTTTTTTGAGGGATGACCCCCTCCACCTAACACAAACATATTTCCTTGGGACTTCCTGCCTGTTTGCAGGGGAAAAAGTTCTTCTCCTCCTTGCCTGCCTCTCAAGTTCTACCTCCTTTACCAAAATTCCCCTTGAGTTGTTGGGTGACAGAATAGCAAAATTTAGAGGTGACTGGAAGAGAAACTTTAGCAGTCTTGTATCTGGAGTGCATGTTAAGATGGGTTACAAGATATTTTTTTGTCAAAATCTCTAAAACAAAATAAATAAAAAACTGCATAAATGGCCAGCGTCTCAGTTTATAAAAAGATCATTTAAAAAATAAACAGTGCTTTAATTTACACAAGACTGTAGACTTTTTCACACTGCAGGAAAAGTGCATAAAACCAGATTAAACAACAATGCGAGAAAGACACATGACATAAATCAATGTCTCAGTCGTGTTTGTTTTAGCTCACATTTGAAACTAAATGAATCATTAAAGCCTGGGAAGACACAAGCATTCAGCTTGATCTGCCAATCAAATGTCTTTGAATCTAGCAAATTTTCAGCATCACTACATTTGATACCTAAATATAAAGCATCCTAAACATACAACTAAAACTATCTAAAATCAGAGCATACTGAAGCATATTTCACTATTGCATTATTCATATATTTAGTTCTGATTATCACTAATACAGCATATTCCAAAGATGTATTAATTTCTTGTGCATTCCAAGATATGAACCCTGCTGTAAAGAATATTAAGTAGCTGAGCAACTGAAAGAGGGCCTTTTCTCTTCACACACAAAGATGGGGAGGATTGGAGGGTGGGATAATGGTTAAGGTGTTAACCTCACAGACACAAGGTACAGGGTTTGATTCTCGCCCTTAAAAAAATTAGCTATACTTAAAAAAGACAGCTAGCCTAATATGTGACTATAAACATATTATTCTGCATTATCTCTCACACTGAAGAAAGAGGTCCAATAGTAACCACTACTGCACATATCCACTCTCACTAGGCACAAGGTAAGCCAATTCAGGATGTTAAATGTCCTAGGCCAGCCTTTAATTGCTTGGGTCTGGATAATTGCAAGATATAAAGCATGTCTGCTAACATGCATCACTGGATTAGAGACTTCTCAGATTTCAAAATGGAAATCAGCATTTCTGAACTGAATTATTTATTTTCATTCTGGTAACACCTTCAAGAATATTCTCCAAGTAACTGTCACCCAGCATAGCAGAACTACTGTTAATCCTTGCATAGGTGACTTCCTGATCGAAACACAATCCAGAAAACAAGTACTTAATACATCAGAATGTTAATTCCATTCCTGAATTCATTCACACTTACAGAAGAATGGTAGATTGTTCATACAACTGAAAGTGTTTCTAGAGTCCTATTAGATACTCTTCAGAAGACAATCTTAAGGAAATAGGAAACGATTCAGAATATTACATTCTTGTTTAGCTGAGCTGTCCTTCATACCAATGGAAATTCAGGTGATTCCTAATTATTTTGAGTTACTTGATAGCCGGGTTATGATAGTGAATAATTATGGCTCTATAATGAAGATATTTCAACATTACTTGAGAAATAACTTAGATGGAATGAACATTCTGATGACTTCTTTCCTGGTTAGACATTCAGCTGGTGGGTGATAGCAGCCAAAATAAACATGGATGTTAATTTCTCTATCCTCTTCTTCTTCTTCTTCTTCTTCTGAAATATTGATAACAGAAACATTAAATTTAGATGATAGCACATTGAATGGTTCATGAGACATGATCCCTTCGTCAGGTGGATTTATGCAACAGCATAAAGAAAATGTTGCCTTTGATTCTAGAAATAAGAGCATTAAAAACCATCATTCCCAGTCATTTTTCAGATTCTAACAGATGACACAGTTATGTAGTACATAAACAAAAATTGTTGCCCAAGATAAAACAAATAAGCAGGATATTCATGCAGTTAAGGGAATAGGGTCTATTCCTAAACTTCCAGTTAGTGGACACGCAGCTATCAGGAACATTACAATCCTGCCACACCAGGTACGTTACTGTGTACTCCTTGATCATAACTGAAACATAACCTTTCACCTTCACATGCGAATGTGGATGCTATAATTAGGTCTTTCTGCTTCCAAAATTCCAAAAATTAATGCTTAGCTTCAACAAATTTGACTTGACAAGGCAACAAAATGACCTGTCAACAGAAAGAGGCATAAACCTGCTGAGTGCACTTCCTCAAATCATTTGACAATCAAGAAAACAGGAGGACAGAACGACAACAGGATGACAGAACGACTGCCCATGCAAACAAGAAGTATGAAACTGAATCAGCGCCTACAACATTGGTATATAATATTTTGGCATATTATTTATCAGAGAATGAACTGAATGTTCTTGAAAAATGTTTGTCATTTACCCTGGCACAGAAATGCGATCTTGTTGAATCATTAAGAGAACTACGTTTGTTCATTTAAAACGTCATTTTGAAGTTGTAGTTCCCCAGCAGTAATGACATTCCTTCTCGTAGTACTATATTTCTTAAGAAGCCAAGTACTTTTATACCCTTGCAGTCATTGTTAGTTTTAACCTTTTTGAACAAATGTGAGCAAGGCATTTACGCACTATTTTTAAAAGAGCCTGGGCACAAACACCATCATTTGCGTTTTAATGAATTTTCAGCATTGCATCAGCTTAAAAGCAGTACAGGTATATAATTCGACCGGCTGATAAGGTGGTGGCAGTGCTGCTGGTATGGACAGGAATGTGTATATTCATTACATGCTTGATATCCTTAATGATTCTTCTAAAAATAAATGTTTATCTGAGAAATGGGTTGAGAATCTCCTATCTAAAGTGATTGTTGATGAGTTATTTCTAAACTTTCATATTTCTCTTGATTTATTTGAATTCTTTTCAATGACTGAATCAACAATTCCAATAATAAATGATCTTCCCAAGGTGTATAAAAATCTCACCAATCCCCCAATCCACTGATCCACTGATCCACCAACCCACCAATCCACCAATGCACCCTATTATTTCAGGGCATGAGTGGCTTACAGAGACAATGTCCATGCATCACAGCCTTCCTTTAAACCTCATTCTTCCTCCAAAACATTTTACTGTGTTCCCACAATTTCTTTTTTTTTTCTATATAATTTGCTCCAACCCTTTTCTAAAGTTCTCACTCCCAGTTTGTTTATCTCTTTTACAATATTCACTACTTTAAATACTGTCAATTTATACTTTGATTTCCATTGTCTAGTAATTGCTTTTTTGGCAGTCATCAGAATTAAATTTAACAAGGCCTTACTATGTCTAGCCATTTCAAGTACTGTATCCTGATTCCCAGCTCAGAAAATCATTTCCTTAGTTAAACCCATTTACTCACCCAGCATTTCTGACAGAGTGCTCTGTAGGGAATTTTTAAAGACTGCTAACTCATTATACTCCTAAAATATATGTTTCCGGATATCTCTTTCTTCCCCATCACACCTCCAACTGAGGGAAAATTCTTTGGAGTCTGCTTGGGGTATAAAAGTACTTATGCAAACACTTGCAAGCAAAAATACTAAATCTTTGAGACTTTGTTACATATTTGGGAGCCATACATATGTCCTTCCGTTGTTTATTTGTGAATTATGTATTCAGTCTCTCTTCCCAATCTTTTCTGACTTCCTTTGATTTATTCCTATAGTTACCGTGCAATATTTTATATGCCTACTAATTATCCCGTTTTAACAGCAGCTTTGGTTCCAGATTCAGCTAAAAATTCTACCAGTGCAGACCTTTCAGTTATAAGTCCCCTGCCCCTTTCTTTTTGCCTGTACTTTGATATCAATCCCAGGGCAGTCTCTAGCCTGCAGTCCAAATGTCTTCTTGATCTCTTCCCATTCTACTACCGTTATCCTTATCAGCAGAATCTCCTTTCTCCATTCCAGTGTTGGCTTGGTTCTTAGAATACCTTCTGCTACATTTTCAATATAATATTCAGTATGACTATTGTTATTCTTCTTATGGATCTGCATCCAAAATCCCACTCTTTCCTTATTTCTTTAGTTTCTCCACTGCTTCAAAATCATCTCTTTCCACTTTGAATTGTAGCCCTTAACTGCATAACTCTAAAATATCCCTTAAAATCAGGTGGTCCTAAACTGTCTTCTTCTACTCGAAGGATCATCTTATCCTGGTTGACCCTTGCCCTCTTCCCACCCAGAAAAAATCCTTCAACTCTTTATTAATGACTATACACAACTTATCTTCTGGTTAATAAAAATGTACCTGATCTGTGTATAAAACTAAAGGAACTAATATTTTCTCTGCTTGTATTTTGCTATCCATATCCACAGACAAGAGCTTGCAGTTTCTCCGTTTTAGTATTATTTTTTGTTTAGTCTCTTCCCACGTATCCATTAGCTGCCATCACAGAATCCTTTTTAAACCATACCTCTAAATATCTTATCATGTCCCTGTAAATATGAGTATTGCTGAAAAAAATTTGTATATGGGTACACAGTTTACAGCTATAGCCTTTGTTTTATTTTCATTAACTTTATATCCTGAAAAAGTGAAATTGTCTCAGAATGTTCCACAACACTTAAATGTAAATGTACTTTTCTGGTTTTATCAGGTACAAGATAATATTGTCTGCAAATAAAGCCAACTTTTCTTGATTACCATGCCAATTATAACCTTGAATTACCCTTATTTTCTTTGCCAATGGTTCTAAATATAATGTAAATTACAAAGAGGAAAGAGGGCACCCCCTGCCTGGTTCTTCTGTTCAAACACAACTTATCAGAGAGAAACCCTCCCACCTTCCTTTTTGTCTCAAATACCTCATATATCATCCTAATTAGCCTTATTATTGTATCAGTGAATGCAAATGGACAGTGCAGTGGTACAGTGGTTTGCACTGTCACCTCACAGCAAGAGGTTCTCCGGTTCAATTCACAGCTGGGGTACCTTCTGAGTGGAGTCTGCATGTTCTCCCTGAATTCATGTGGGTTTCCTCCATGTGCTCCAATTTCCTCCCATGTTACAAATACATGCGTCTGTACCATTTCTTCTTAGGCCTCCACTGAAAATTGGCTCGTTCCAAGTCGGACTTTCCCAGTAAACAAATGTTAAATAAATAAAAATAAATAAAATGCTTCCCTTGCCCTACTCATGAAATCCCAGCTTTCTCTGCATCAAGACCCACCAACAACAGCAGTATTTTCTTACACCCTGCTTCCCTCTGGATCATTAATGTTCTGTTAATTGCCTCCCTTCTACAAAATAAAATTTGATCCATATTATCAATTTTGATTTTGACAACACTGTCACCATTCTTTTAGCCATTATAAACATAGACACGTTATAATCATGGTTTAAAATTGAAGTGGGCTTATATGAAGCTGGATCTGATGGGTCTTTACCATATTTAGGTATTATAGCCACCACAGTTTTTTCCAGGATGTTGGTACTTCCCAATCCTTCTAAAATACTGTTAAACAAAACCTTCCAGATCTTCATCACTTTCTTCCCTCCAAGCTTCCAAACTTCCACCAAAATACAATCTATTCCTGGAGACATTCCTGTATATTGGTTATACATCACTATTTTTATCTCATCTCCTCCTATCTTAACTGTTACTTGTTGAGCCTCATCTACCTTTAACCTTGCATATTTAAGTCAGCCATAAATATTTCCATTTGTGCTTTTTCTTGATTTATGTATTTCTCTGCTTTTTACAAATTTTCATAACATTTCTGAAATATCTCCAACACATCCACATGATTTCTGGTCATTTTTCTTGTTATATGTACCCCTAAATTGAGCAACAACCCATTCTACTTTCCATTGCCTAATTTGTTGCGTTAAATGTTTTTGTGTTCTGGAGTTATTATCAAAAACAGTTGATTAACAGCAATTTCATACATATTATCCAGGTTTTCATTTATTTTCTATTTAGCACTCTGTAGTTGTGTTTCCTCTTCTTCTATGAGATTCCCCTTATTCTGCAACACTTTAACTTTTGTCAACCCCTCTAAATAATTATTGTTGCTTCTCCTTTTTCCTTTATTTCTATCCTGTTTTAAACTCCATTTTCATTTTATCCCACTCACTAGCTATAACTTCTGAAGAACTTTCTATCTTCCCTGATAACAACCAAATAATTTCCACTACCCATTCCTTAAATTCCTTTATTTTTAACAGAGAGGTGGGGAAGTACACATCTTATTTTTACTTCATTACCCTTTTTAGTCTCTTTTTACTTCGTTACCCTTTTTTAATCTAAGTTATTATTAGTGTATGATCTGAAATAGTTATTGGATTTCAGTTAAATAAACATGTTGCTAGGAAATATAATTTCTGTCTCGTCTAGCTAAGATCCTGCTTCTGAATTCATACCACCCATACCAAATATTTTCAGAAATGTCTTTAGAAGTCTACCCTCTTTTGTTACATTTTCCCTTCTAGGTCCCCCAGATACATCCTCACTGCTGCAAATCAAATTCCAGTCCTCAGCTATATGTAATATTCCATACTGAAAGCGGATTATTTCTCTGAAAAAATGTAAACTCCATAATAGCAATTTTAGGTAGAAAATAAATACATGCCAGCATAATCCTCATCCTCTCTTACCAGCAGCCCCTTACTACCACAAATTTACCATTATTATCTTTTTTTCTATCACTATTGGAGTTCATCAAGCAATTAGTATAAGTACTCCATGTTTTTCTTTTGACCTTGATACACTGCTGAATATCCATCCTGCAATCCTTTCTTTACCAAATTCACATGTTCATTTATTTCCAAATGTTTCTCCTTTAGCATTGCTATGTTCATTCTGCATTTCTTAATACAATTTAATATCCTTTCCTTTTTGTCTATACTTGTGAGACCATTCACATTCCAAAAAACTATGGAAAGTATTGCCATTATGATAACAGCTGATTTAGATATTTATTTTCAGCTTTTCTGATACATGCACTCACTGTTTGGCATGTTGATCTTTTATACAGCTGTTTCTTGTCCTCTCTATTCAAATCTATGTCACATTTTATAAGAATTTTTGTTTTAATGAAAACCTTCAAACAAAAAAACCAAACACACCCCAGAACACCCCATAAGCTACTAACTTAATACAAACACACAAAACTGTGTACATCTTCAAATAATGAAGTATAGCACCCCCAATAGGAACAATTGTCCCAACTAGACAGCTGCACATACAGGAATTATATGACCTAAAATTAAGGTTATCCATGCTAAGATGCATGTTACTGCTTGTGCTCCTACTTACACTGATTGCTGTGTGTTCTTGTTTTATCTTTTTTCCCCTCCCAGATGTAAAAAAAACAGCTTTCATGCTTTCAGAAAACATTAACCTTTAGCCTCAAAGAAACTAGAGTTCTGTGTTTTTATCGTCCTATAATCAGCTTGTCTCCATGTAAACATAAGAAAAAATGTAGCCCTCAGCTGCAGGCATCTAACGACGTGCTGAATATTTAATGCTAAAGGAAAACTTCATTACATTCAGTTTTTCCTTATTTACTTTTTTCCACTTAAAACTTGTTATTAGATTAAGCCAAGGGTTTTAATCCAGATATTCAGCTATGCAAAAGTAAGAGAAAACATAGCTCTACATATATTATGATCTGTGTACTTTTACACCCCATCCTCCAATTCAACAATCCAAGATTACAGCCTATTAACATAAACATAGTTTTGTTCAGCCTTTTTCTCTCTCTTTTTTCATTTTAATAGCTATATTTCTTAATATTTAAAAGATGAAAAAAAAAGTATCTGTTTATCACATATGCATCTTTATCACATACAGTATTTGAAAATGATTGACTACATAATGTATAATTTATATCATGAAATGTTTTATAGAAATATTGTTAACAACAGAAATTACTTTTTTCATAGGTTCATAGGTTCATATGTGTTTTACTAAGCTAACGACCACAAGGTCCTTTTTAAGCCCAGCCATGCATCCCAAACCTCTGACAAGTTCCGATACCCTTGATAAGTGTAAGCATGGGCCTGGGAGATGAACCATTTACAGTTTACCTGTTTGCATCAGAGACATAGGTGCTAAACCAGGGATGAATTTCTGGTTTCTCATCCAGTTATACACTTTGCACTTAAATTGGATTAGGGAGGAACTCTGCTTCACATGGATGGGGAACCTGTTCCACAGAAGGGGTAGTTTCTGTGATACATACCTATCTCTCCAGAAAGTTCTATTTATAGCACAGGCAATGTTTAAGTCTTTAGAACAGGTAATTTTGGTACTGTTTGTTTTGTGGATATGCAGGAGGTCTATCAGAGTGGGGTCTGACAATGCCCTGTATGCCAGGCATAGATCTTTCCTCAAAAGTCTGTAGGAGACAGAATACGGGGATAGGTCCTACATAGGACATATTACTTATGCCCTATATTTGTTTAGTGAGGAACCTCTGTGGATGTTCCAGTTGTTGGATATGCTTGGTTAGGTACATACCAAAGGGGGCATGGTACTCAATGATAGGTCTGATGAATGCTGAATACAGTGGAACAATGACTTCCTTGGACTTAGATGCCATACCTCTGTTTATAAGTTGCGCAACATAGAACAATTTCCTCACCACTGTAGACACATGATGATCAAAGGCTAGATTACTATCTATGTGTGTCCCTAAGTCCCTGACTACTGGGTCAGTGCTCAGGGGTGTGTTGTCAATATGATAGTTACCAGAGATGGATGACTTCCCAAAGGATACTATTATGCATTTCTTGGCATTTAGTTTTAGTCCAGTTGTTTGTCTTTGTCAGCCCCATCTTGAGAACATTTGTGTCAGTGTGAGATTCAATGAGAGCTCCTAATTTGCAGTCATCTGCAAATTTAGTCAGCCAGAGACCACTGACATTAGCCTTGATTTCTGAGAAGTAAAGGCCAAAAAAGGAGCGGTCCAAGGATTGATCCCTGAGGGACTCCACTGGTGACTGGCCTCTGTAGAGGTGGACTCCCCAATTCTAACTTCCTGGGTCCTGTCTGTGAGCCAGTTGGCTATTCACTGGGTAACAAATGGGTTTGTACATAACTTCCTGAGTTTGTCAACAATGCCCGAGTGGGATATTGTGCCAAATACTTTGGCCAGGTCAATGTAAGCAGTGTGAATGAATTTTCCCTCATCCATTGCTTTGGTGACCTTCTCAAAGAAGTCCACCAGGTTGAGTAGGCATGATCTGCCCTTTATGAAACCAAACTGGGTTAAGTCCAGCATCTGGAGGTTTACTATATCTCTATTGATCATCTCCATGATAATTCTTTCCGTGGCTTTACATATAAGACTAGTGAGACTTATGGTTCTGTAGTTTCCAGGGTCTGTAGATGGCCCACCTTTGTGCAAAGGGATGGCTGTTACTTTTCACCATTCTTGAGGCACGAAGCCTGTCTGGAGGCTACAGTTAAATAGTAATTCCAGAGGCCCTGATAGGTCATGTTTCATGCTATTTAGAAGGCATCCTGGGATGTTGTCTGGGCCCATTGATGTAGTGTTCTTGGTCTTAGAGAGAGCATTAAGGACCTGTTCCCTAGTGATAGTAGGGGAAATTATATGTAATGATATTTCCTGGGGGAGGTTGAGGGGGAGAGAGGAGTAAAGCTGGAGCTGAATTTATCAGCCAGGAGGTTTGTTATATCTTCTGGCTCAGTATAGGTGGCTCCATTTACAATGAGCTCTGCATATAATTGTGTATTGCCTTTGAGGTTGTGGTAGCTAAAGAATGCTTTGTGGTTGTCCTTGGCCTGGGAGGCCAAACTTACAGTGGATATAAAAAGTGTACACACCCTTGTCATTGTTAAAATGGCAGGTTTTTGTGATATAAAAAATTAGACCACAATAAATCATTTCAAAATTTTTCCCACCTTTAATGTGACCTATAACTTGTACAATTCAATTGAAAAACAAACAAATCTGTTAGGGGAAAAAATATAAAAAATAAAAAACGTACAATACACTGGTTGCATTGCATAAGTGTGTACACCCTTAAACTAATACTTTGTTAAAGCACCTTTTGATTTAATTACAGCATTCAATTTATTGTGGTCTCATTTTTTTATATCACAAAAACCTGGCATTTTAACAGGGGTGTGTACACTTTTTATATCCACTGTACCTCAACATGGGCCTTGCTAGACGTTATTTGTCCTTTGAGTTGTTTGTTTAGTTTAGAGTGTTTTTATCACCTCCTAATTTTTGCCATGATTTTCTTCCTCCTGTTATACAGCTGATTGATTTTGTGATTCCACCAGGGTGGCTTGTTTTTTGAGTTAGTTCTGTACTTCTTACTGGTGGGTACAGCTGCCTCTATACAGCTATTAACATGCTTGTACAGGGTTTCTGTGAACAGTTCTGCATAGGCAGAAGTGTTCTCATGTTTATAGGGGCTTGAAATTTTGCCAGGTTCTCACTTAATAGCAGGAGGTTAGCCTTAGAATGGTTCCTGAATATCTCTGGTTTAGCTGGGGGTCCAGTTTTTTTTTTTTTACTTGAAAGGAGACAATTTTGTGATATGACCTTACCAGGGAAGGCATTACAGTAGGGGGTGTGCAGCACTCTCCCATATTAGTGAGGACCAGATCCAGTATGGATCCACCCCTGGTTGGTGTATCAACAATCTGGTTTAGGGAGTTTGTGTTTACAAAATCCAGGAATCTCTGTGTATGTATGTTTGGTGTCGTATAGGATTCCCAGTTAATAGTGGGGTAATTAAAATTGCCTATGAATATGGTATTGGGTTTTTTCATTCCCCTTTCCTTAATTAATGACATAAAGTACGGCAAAAACTTTACAGCCCCCACAGTCAACAAAAGTCCATTCTTTCCACTTTGTCTTGTACAGTCATATTTCCTAAATGTGATTAATACTTTGTAATCTCACATTTATTCTCTAATTTCTAATTAGGAAATGTTTCATTAGCAAAGTCTCTTTTTCAGCTTTGTTATCAGAAGAACAAGAAGCAGAGTCCCCTTCTACTTGATGACTGAATGTTTGTTGAACAAACTTTTGTATTTCCTCTTTAGCCTGTTCTGCATCAAAAAATAATTTTGATCCTCCAAGAAAAAAATCCTGAAGATAGTTGGATATAGCAGCTTGAATTTCACACCTGTCTCTTAACTTTCCCTGATTGCTAGAATAAATTTGCTTTTATTCTGCCTGGTGTACAGTGAATAATCATTTTCTACAAACACCCAACTATCTCCAACTTGTAATACTTTTAATACTTTTTCCTTCTGTCACGGTTTTGTCAGGATCAACTCTTTCTGCTGGTAGGATTGTATCTTTGCTAGTACAAGTATTTGGCTGCTTTCTCGTGATATATACATGATGTGCCCTGTCGGTTAACAACTCCTGCTATGGAATATCAGTCCAGTTGCTTATTTGTACCTTCATAAAATTAATAGTGTATGTGTTCCTTCCAAATTCCATGGAAAAGCAGAAAATCTTCAGGTTTTCCCTGTGTGCTCTGTTTCTAATTCTACCATTTTTAAGACATCTCTTTTTAAGCAGACTCATACTCATCAAATCTTTTCTTCATTTCGACCTCTGATTTTTGTAGTTTTATCAGTTTATCTGAATATCAGTTTAAAGCTTCTTCCACTTTTTCAAGCCTTTTTGTTATTTGAGTCGGTATACCCCTTCAATGTTTTGTTTATTTTAATCATCTATGAGCACATTTGGCTTATTTTTTTCCTATAGAATACTGGAATCCATATTTTGAACTTCTTTTTGCTGACAAACTCCAGGATTCTTCCCAGTCAGTGTTTTCACTTCATCTTTTCTAGTTGATATTAATAACGCAATAGCTAAAGTTAAGGTACTGCATGCAACCGCTATGTATCCACCTTTCTCTCCAACAGCATTTTCAATCTAATTCTAGTAAAGATGAATGTCTTCCTTATATGATGTCATATGGTAGTAATTATAAATCAATTATTAATATTATTAAACAGAGTTGGATGCTTTTGACCACATCTGCTGAAATTAAGAAAATGATTGGGGTTGGACCTAAAACAGTTTTTAACAACAAACTTAATCTTAAGATACAATTATGTTATAACATCTCTAGAACTTTAGAAACTTCTTGTGTAAATGTGAGAGGTGCCTATCCTCGTATGAAATTTAGTTACTGTTCTTATACGTCCACTATTGATTGTTGTGAGCATCTCACTACTGACAAGGTGTTTATGTTCAAATATGCCAACTGTGAGACTATAAATCTGGTAGATAGATAGATAGATAGATAGATAGATAGATAGATAGATAGATAGATAGATAGATATGTGAAATTTAATGTATTTTACATTGGTAAAACCAACAGAAGATTTAGGGATTCCATTGCACAGGATTTGTATATTATGTATATAAATTTAACATATGCTCTAGTGAAGCATATTGTACAAATGGATGAAACACGTTTTTAAATTTAGTGTCTTGCAAACAGTTGTAAAGGGCATTAGAAAGGGAAAGGGGAAATATAACTAAAATTACAGAGTTTATAGAATATGAATGGATAACCAGATTAAATGTTGTTAGCTTTCCCAGACTTAATGAAATGTGTTCTTTAAAACCTGTGTTGCGATCTAGATGTTTACATCATTGATTAAGTGACTCTATGTCTTTAAATAGATTGTTACTCACAGGAGCCAGTGAATTCTTGAAAAAGCATTACTTTAGAAGGAGTGGAAGTAACATCACTTTAGCTAGCAATAGAAACAGCAATAATCTGGGGGTGAATTAGGAAAGCATGTTTTATTGTGTCATGTCACAGCCTATCAAAGAAAACAATGTAAGAAAGAAGATTCATAAAAAAGCATGCTCCAGGAATGCCTTCTTAAGTAACTAACTATGGAGCATCAGAAATTGCTGCCCCTTTAATTGCAGATGATAGAGGAAGTGAGCAGGCATAGGTGGAGAAGATGGCCTCAGCAATGAGCTGTTATGGAGCACACAGAGTACAACATGCATCATCTGCACTTTAACTACAAGACTGAATATAAAATGCCTGAATCATTAACAGCTAGATAGAGGGGATATCAATTGCAAGACAGTTGATAAGTTTAAGGTATCTTATGTATAGCAAGTAACATTGTTACACATGACGACCCACCACCGGACCAGTAATCAAGGAGCCTCATTCCTCACCACTGGCATCTGTTGGGAACATACACTTGGAGGATAACAGGTACAAACACAGTATTCCAAGATGCAGCTCTCTGCATCAAGTGCAGTTTCCCTTGAGAGCACACAGAGACCACAGTCCAGGGGCTGGTTTCTCCCTCTTTCTCCAGATCGACAATAAGACTCCCCACTGGCACAGAGATGAGTCCTTAGCCAGGGTTCCAAGCCAAGTCCTCCAACACTCTCTCTGTCCAACCAGTGCTTCATGTCCCTGCCCAAGTAGCTGACACACACACTCTTGGAGTTTTGTTTTACACACACACACACACACACACACACACACACACACACACACACACACACACACACACACACACCTGGGAAAGGCTGGCACAGGTTTCTGCCCAGACTATACAGTAATTACCACTGCCACCAGATCCCATCACCAGCTACTTTAAGGCCCTTAACAAAGGGTGTCCAATTTTACTGTGTAATATTAATACTAATACAAATGGCAGTTTCACCAAGAGCAAGGCTATTAGGAGTAGCCCACACAGTGTCACCAAATAAATATACAAATACTCTAAAAACTGAAATAATTCTACAAAGATCAGCCACATTGAAAGATTTAAATATGTTTAATAATAAATAATAAAAGAACAAGAAAATGCTAAGTATATATTCACAGTGACATCAGAGTTCTAAACACAGGAAATATTTAAAATAACACTGAAGGACAGGCTCAGACAAATAAAGAAAAGCAATATCTAAACTAAGCTTCACTAAATTCCTAACTGAATTTTAGAGAGTTATACTATTCCCTAATAATGTACGTAATATAGCAAGGCAGATGATGTGGT
The DNA here is from genome assembly GCF_019279795.1 of Protopterus annectens. Taxonomy (NCBI): domain Eukaryota; kingdom Metazoa; phylum Chordata; order Ceratodontiformes; family Protopteridae; genus Protopterus; species Protopterus annectens. The sequence goes on from NC_056748.1 coordinate 33,724,296, forward strand.
GAATGGTCTTTCTTGTTGTCAGACCCAAGAAAGAGAGAATACAGAATGCTCCTGATTAATATTAAAACATTATTTCTACACAGAATGACATGACATACATCTGGCCATCTGACTCTGTTTCCCACAGTATCACAGATCTTGGAAACTGCAAGGATTTTAACATTTAAATGTAAAAAATGCACACACACGAGAGCTTTGTTCAGATCTGTTGAGCTTCTGGAGGTCATAAAACAATTAAACCCTTCCACTCTTCCTGAGGGGTAATTAGTTCACCCCAAAGACAATACAGAAAGCTTCCTAGTACAGACTGTGTCTCTGCATTGAAACCTGTGAGATAGCATCTTTATGGCCTAGCCCATAAAGTGATTTAATTTCAGATATATTTTAAAGTTTTCTGGACTGAGGTTAACCTTTCAGTTTCCTCTGTTAAAACATATACATTTAAACAGTTACAATAGTGCATGTACATTTCTGTTCTCTCCAGTAGGGCACACTGTGGATACATTTCAAACACAAGCACTTTATATAGAATCATAGTATCACAGGAGGTTACCAGGCTAATGGCCCTGGGGCCCTTACAAGCCTAGCCAAGAGTTTATCTCCAAAAAAGACACCTCAGTCAGCACCTGTCACCCCTGTCAATGAGGGGCACAGGTGGAACCCCTGGGACAAATGTGTGGTTTCCCCCCACTCATCAAGGTTGTGCTTGATGAGGGTCAGCAAGGTACTCTGTTTGACATGTATGGGAAGTCTATTCCAGAGACAGGGCAGCCTCTGGGAGACAAACCTGTCTCTCCAGCATGTTTTGTTGATGTTGCATATTAGATTCAAGCCTTTTAAGTGGGTAATGAGCAAGGAGTTAGACTTACAGTTATGGAGCATCTCTAGTAGGGCAGGGTCCGAGATGGCCTTTTAGGCAAGACACAGATCACCCCTGAGCAATCTATATGACACAGAGTAGAGTGATAGTGATTTGAGCCTGTTCTCAAAGGACAGGTGTTGGAGGCCATGGATTCTCTTTATGAGGTTTGGCCATTCCAGCTGGTGCAGATGTTTGGAAAAGTACATACCAAATGGGGCATTATACTCAATTACTGATCCAATGAGGGAGGAGTATAGAGGGGTAATAACCTCCTTTTTTCTGGATGAAATCCCTTTATTTAGGAGATACACCAAGTAAAAAGCTTTTCTGACCACTGCTGCTACATGATGGTTGAATGTGAGATTGTTGTCAACCTGAGTACCCAAGTTTCTCACCACAGGCTGCATACTTAGGGGGTTGCCATTGATGTGGAAATCAGTAGGGGCCATGTTTTTGCCATATGGTATGATGATACATTTTTTGGGGATTTAACTTGAGGGCATGATTTTGGTACCAGTCATTAGTTGCTGTGAGACCCTCTTGCAGTATGTTAGCATCATTTGGGGAGTCAATGACATCACTCAACTTACAGTTGTCCACAAACTTGGTCAGCCACAGGCCTTTTGTCTTTGCCAAGACCTCTGACAAGTAGATACCAAACAGTAGGGATCCCAGGACAGATCCCTGGGGAAGTCCACTAGTGACAGGTCTGCTATCAGAGGTGGAGGTGCCTATTTTGACCTTGTGGGTCCTGTTGGTGAGCCAGTTGGCCACCCACCTGCTGAGATAGGGATTTACATCAAGTTGTGTTAGTTTTTTGATGATGCCCAAATGGGGGATTGTGTCAAAGGCCTTGGGCAAGTCAAGGTAAGCTGTATGTACTGACTTTCTCTCACTCATCCAAGGCCTTGGTGACAGTTTCAAAAAAATCAACCAGGTTCAACAGGCAAGATCTCCCCTTGATGAATCTAAATTGGGTGAGGTCAAGTGCTTGGAGATTGCCTATGTCCTTGTTTATGGAGATCCATAATAATACACTCTATGGCTCTACAGATCAGACTTGTCAAGCTAATGGTGCGATAGTTTCCAGGATCAGTAGTGGAGCCACCTTTATGTAAGGGGATGACAAACAGCGATCCACTCTGCTGGAATGAAGCCTGTACTTAGGCTGTGGTTGAATAGGGTGCTCAATAAAGAAGCTAGTTCTTGCCGGAGATGGTGCAAAATACAGCCTGGGATACTATCAGGTCCCTTGGAAGCTGTGTTCTTTGCCTTACATAGGACCTTTAACACTTGATCTATGGAAATGTGAGGTGCGGGATAAGTATTGGGGATGTCAAAAGGGCCTTTGGGGTGACAAGGGGGTGACGTTTGATTTGAACCTATCTGCTAGCAGGTTGGCTAAGTCAACAGGATCAGTGTAAGTGATACTGTTAAGTACTAACAGACCTGAGCTTTGCCATGGAGGTTCCTGGCGTAACTGAAGAAAGCTTTGTGGTTTCCCTTTGTTTCAGATGCTAGTTTAGATTCATAATTGGCTTTGGAGGTTTTCACTAGTGATCTAATTTGCTTGTTGAGGCTAAGCAGGGAGGTTTTTCCAATTTGGAAGTTGTTCCTTTTTACCCTTGGACAACAGTTTCTTCCTTTTGTTGTAAAGCCTGTTGATAGAGGATGTCCACCAGACAGGTTTCAAATACCTTTTCAACACAAACATCTGTATGAATCAGTTTGATATACACATGACATACAATTCTAATACATTTGTAACACAAGCATTATAAATCAGTTTGATATTCACAAATGATATACAGTTGCTTACAAATTGTCAGCTAGCTGTGCTGGCAGTACCCCCTATCATTACAACACATCTGTGCTGGCACAGAATAGACATGCACATGTGCAAAAACTTAATCTTTTGTCTTATCATCTGAGTGCACAGATGTTAAGAAAAAGCACACAACAGGATCTGTGTCTTCAGTTCTAGCCCATCTACTTACTAAATAATGATCAGTTCATTTTAAGTACATTAGCCTTTGCAAAACGTCAAGGCTATGAAACTCTAAGGAGTTTTACCTTGAGCCTTTGCCAAATATCTCTCCCTCCTGGAAATAGAATAGCTGGATTTTGTTAAACATGCTGATGTAGGGTTTAGCATAATGTAGATCACAGAAGTAAAGAGGTTAAGTGAATAATTTAATTTTGTATAAATGAGGTCAATTAAAGTTTAGCAGTTAGATGAGTTTTCAGATATCTGGGGAAATCAGAACTGCATCAACAATATTCAGCACTGAACTAGAGGAAAATATTGTAAATAGTGTATGTTTTGGTAAGAGAATGAGCATTATCAGCACTACAAATGTGTGTCCTTTGAATTAAAAGCCAGTTAACAGTATAATGGTTTATGACATTCTGATATTGAAATTTCAATATAACTTTTTAGGATGCTACCTTACATAGACTAGCAGCAACAATGTGAAGATCTGGCACAGAATGCAATTTTGCAAAGTGAACGCAGTGCAATGTGAAAAAAGAGAGCATGTTCTAGTGTACACAGTAATCCTGGCATCATATTAATAAGTTTCTCTGAAGACATTGTTGCATGCAACATTTGGAGGTGGTGAACAGAATGAAAACTCTTAAAATTACAGATCTGTATTCATCAAATTAAATTAGGTTTCTTAACTATATTTAACATCTGGATCTACAAGATTGTCTAATAAGCCTACAAACTCTAAATATTGACCTAAAATTTTAGAACTCATAGACAGATAGATTACTGTTCCATCTTACCTCTATGTTATCTCACTTATTTTCTTTATGATAGTTTAAATGCTGAAAAGGTTACAAAAACGATCTACTAAATGAGATTAATAATATGGACGTATATTGTAAGTATTGTAAATAGTTAATGTTAAATGTGAGACAAACATATCAAGCTATAAGGAAAATGTTTATGTCGAGAACATTTTGTAAAGAAATTATTGTGTTAAATATTATACAGTAATAATAATGATTTATTATAAAATTAAATATTTTTTTTCTTTTAACTAATATAAATGGCCATGCACAAGAATGTTGCAGTTGTCAGCACCAGCAGGCACACAACTAAGTAGCAAAGAAAACAGTGTGGGAAGAGGAGTATGTAAATTACTGTATAATGACATGCAAATGAGCACTTCTGACAGGAGGTTGCAGTTCACAGATGTAGGTGGCAATAGGTGTTCAAGTAAGTCTGGCAATTAGTGCAGAAGATTAAGGTTCTAAACTCTTAATGAGCTGTTTCCTGTAACTTAGGGAACAGGGTTAGATTCCTTCCACCCCCATTTGCCTACTGTGTGACTTACTTAACCAAAAACTGCTCTTAGGTTACCTCTGAAAAGGGATACTTATGGCCAGTGGGCTTACCTGGTTAACAAATACATAAAATAAAACGAGAGATTTGTAAATAATTACAAAAGTCAGTCACAAGCAGGAATCTGTGGAACTAGCAAAAAAATGTTAGTGACAGCAGCAGCACTTATACTAAGCACAGCTACCTCCCACGTGGCAGAGTGATGTGGCAGTAAGTGACATGAATAAAAAATGATACCAGCAGTTTTACCTAACACCAGGTATCTGGCCAGCAGCTGGCAGACAACTTTTATGTCAACAAAGATGTTATATGGGTGTTCATTGACAAGTACTGTCCACAGACAGGATTTGGAAAAATACATACATGGACCTCTTATACTAGTGGACACTAAGTTATGTACATGCTACAAGAATCTTCTAGAGACAAACAAGGGATACACAGGGCATCTCACAGTGATTAGCATGCAGAATACTCAATATAGTACTTCAACACATGAATGAGCATATCTCTTTCCCTAAAAAACAGCAATGGAACATGCGGGTTTCTATAGCATTACCAGCCTCCCTGAAGTACTGGTTGTTACAGATTGCCACCTGTAGCAATAATGACCCTACCTGGTATCCACAGACTGCCTTATGACAGTGGCAATGGATACCATTTTATCATATGACAGGTAGTGTGCCACAGTGGACCATAGTTAATGCGTCTGCAAAGCACCCTGTCAGTGCCCAGTATTGCCGCATCTAGTACATACATCATCAATATCACCACTTCCTACGTAGTACCATTTTACAGCACCAGTAGAAGCTACCTGCTAAATGCAGGCACGGTGGCAATACATGTACAGAGAGCCAAAAACAGTGTGCACATATGTCTCAACTCCCTTATGTTCCCACTGTGATTCCGGGATGCAGAAAAATTACTAGAACCCTAGCTGAGTTGACCATATATAGTAAACTAGGCAGCTGATCAACAGGTGTGTGAGACTGCACAATCCAGGTTTTGTAAACTAGCAGGGGCTGTTTCTCAGCGCATCTGTACTAGCATGTTGATGTCAGCATTTTCAACATTTTGACATTGACATTGTGCCAGTCATCAATGAGTATTTTCATTTATTAGTGGTACATCAATATACATACATATATAGACATACACACACACGTGTATATATATATATATATATATATATATATATATATATATATATATATATATATATATATATGTGGGTGTGTGTGTTTGAGATTGCAAAGGCAACAACTGAAACAGATAGTCAACAGGTGTGTGAGATCAACAATCCCCAGGTAGGGGAATATTCTCTTTTCCTAGGGATTGCACAATCTCAGAGCCAATATATATAATTAGCAGGGAGCGTGGGGATCCAGCAAAACTGTAAAATGCATATTCTGCAGAATACTGTGTACCTCCTCAATGCTTTACCTTCTTTAAACTCTGCTTACAAAAATTAGCTTCAGAGTGCTTCACTGGTGCTGCTGCTGTGACTCCTTTGGTATAACATTCGGTGTTTCCGATTGCACTGCATCTGCTTAAGCTGCAGAATTACAGAGGTTTGCACATTATGCATTTAATGAGTTCAGACACCCTATACGTCTCTGAATCACTATACATCAGTGAAGAGCATGGGTGACATGATGCACAGCAATATTCCGTCGCATGCCATGCATGTGCTGTGCCTGAGGGCTCATGCACAATGCCTGCACATGTGTGAATATCAGGATTCAAGATTATACTATGCTGCAATGCTCTTGATTTAGAAATCATGCTTCCAACATGAATAACACACTACAGTTTTCATTCAGATGATATTCGTGGCATTGTTTGCCAGACTTAGTGCTCAAGGACAGCACCTACCTTGCCCACTAAGGAGTTCAACCTAACTGATGCTACTAGTATCCTGGGAACCACTGAACAATGCAGACACCAGTATGACAACCTGCAATGCTGCCACCATGAAGATCACCAGTGGTGCAAAGTGCAGGTTAGGCACGAGTGCTCTGAATGGTACAGAAAATATTTGCCATTGCCCCTATTTTTCAAACTGTAATTTTAAACTTTTTTGTCTGTCATTCAAAACCATGTTCTTATAAAGGCCGTTTTCCTCCTACAGATACCAAGACAGCTACGGTGGCACATTGTATCTTTGTTGTGCCTGTTGGTGGTTTGTTATGTAATGATACTGCTTTATAATATCGGGTACTTCACATGTGCTGAGCTATGTGTATGAGGCTGTGGACACCATGTCAGACTCCTGTGCATATATGTGGCTTTGTTAATTTGTGAGGTCGTGGGCACATTTCCAAACATATGCTTATGCTGCACATACATGTGGGAGTATAGATTTTCACTGCTGTCTGTATCTCATCAGCATATGAATATTGTTTTGTCCCTTTGGGCTTTCAGAATGAGCAGAGCAAGAGGTTAATTATGTTGGTTGCCACAGGAATCAGCATACACTTTCAGCCCAACAGGATCAGTTTGTCTATTACCTCCTGAATTTGTACTATACATAATGTATCATTTATAGGACATCTTCAACTAGTTCACCATTCTCACTGTGTCTCCTTTCTGCATGTCAAGATGATGCCTTGTCCTTGACTGCAGCTGTGGTATGTGAGAGAGAGCTGGGAATGACTTGTCCAGCTGTCAGTGTGACTGATGAGGGCAGAGGATATTGACAGGAAAACAGTCCTTTGGGTGGCCGGTACTTTTCCCCTCACTGAGCAGTCTGCTGATTCACTTGTCCAGCAGATCTCTGCCATTGTGTACACCCCCGTCCTCATCATCACCCTCTTTTTTTTTTCTGTCCAGCGCATATCTCATATCCACATCCACCTGTTTGTCTATACTCTTATGTGTTTTTTGTATGCAACTGCTCACTACCTTTCCCCAACTTTCCTCCCCTTATTAACAAAGTTACCCTTCCTATCATCCCTTCCCTGTCTCTGCTCAGATATGTACTGCATTTTTCTTTGTAGATTCATGTCTACTTTACACTGCTGTTTATTGTCTCCAGACCACACAAACCTTCCTCCAGCACACAGTGCGTCTGAATGAATCCTAGCTGCAGTATCAGACAGTACACCTCTATGAATCCTAGCTGCATTATCATACAGTACATCTGTATGAATCCTAGATGTAGTATCATACAGTGCATCTGTACAAATCCTAGCTGCAGTATCAGACAGTACACCTCTATGAATCCTAGTGCAGCATCATACAGTGCATCTGTATGAAACCTAGATACAGTATCATACAATGCATATGTATGAATCCTAGAGGAAGTATCATATAGTGCATCTGTATGAATCCTACATGCAATATTATACAGTGCATATGTACGAATCCTAAACAAATGCTAGCTCCAGCGGCATACAGTAGATCTCTATGAATCCTAGATGGAGTACATTACAGGGCATCTGCATGAATCCTAGATGCAGTATCATACAATGCAGCTCTACAAATCATAGATGCAATATCATACAGTGCATCTCTATGAATCCTAAATGCAGTACCTTACAGTGCATCTGTATGAATCCTAATGCAGTACCATACAGTACATCTCTATGAATCCTAGATGCAGTATCATACAATGCATCTGTATGAAGCCTTGTTGCAGTATTATACAGTACATCTGCAGGAATCCTAGATGCAGTATCATGCAGTGCATCTGTACAAATCCTAGAAACAGTATCATACAGTGCATCTATAGTAATCCTAGATGCAGTATCATACAGTACATCTGTATGAATCCTAGATGCAGTATCATACAATGCATTTGTATGAATCCTTGTTGCAGTATTATACAGTACATCTGCAGGAATCCTAGATGCAGTATCATGCAGTGCATCTGTACAAATCCTAGAAACAGTATCATACAGTGCATCTGTACAAATCCTAGAAGGAGTATCATACAGTGCATCTCTATGAAGCCTAGATTCAGTATCATGCAGTGCATCTGTACAAATCCTAGAAACAATATCATACAGTGCATCTATACTAATCCTAGATGCAGTATCATACAGTGCATCTCTATGAAGCCTAGATGCAGCATCATACAGTACATCTCTATGAATCCTAGATGCAGTATCATACAGTGCATCTGTATTAATCCTAAACGAATCCTAGATGCAGTGTCCTACAGTAGATTTCTATGAATCCTGGATGGAGTACATTGCAGTGCATCTCTATGAAGCCTAGATGCAGTATCATACAGTACATCTCTATGAATCCTAGATGCAGTATCATACAGTGCATCTGTACAAATCCTAGAAACCGTATCATACAGTGCATCGGTATGAATCCTAAACTAATCCTAGATGCAGTGTCCTACAGTAGATTTCTATGAATCCTGGATGGAGTACATTACAGTGCATCTGTATGAATCCTAGATGCAGTACCATACAGTGCATCTCTATGAACCCTAGATGCAATATCATACAGTGCATCTGTACAAATCCTAGAGGAAGTATCATACAGTGCATCTCTGCGAATTTTAGATGCAGTATCACACAGTACATCTGTATGAATCCTAGATGCAGTATCATGCAATGCATCTGTATGAATCCTAATGCAGTACAATACAGTACATCTCTATGAATCCTACATGCAATATCATACAGTACAGCTCTATGAATCCTAGATGCAGTATCATACAGTACATCTCTATGAATCCTAGATGCAGTATCATACAGTACAGCTCTATGAATCCTAGATGCAGTATCATACAGTGCATCTATATGAATCCTAATGCAGTACCATACAGTACATCTCTGTGAATCCTAGATGCAGTATCATACAGTACATCTGTATGAATCCTAGATGCAGTATCATACAGTACATCTCTATGAATCCTACATGCAATATCATACAGTACATCTGCAAAATCCACAATGCGCAGTATCATACAGTACATCTCTATGAATCCTAGATGCAGTATCATACAGTACAGCTCTATGAATCCTAGATGCAGTATCATACAGTACATCTCTGTGAATCCTAGATGCAGTATCATACAGTGCATCTATATGAATCCTAATGCAGTACCATACAGTACATCTCTGTGAATCCTAGATGCAGTATCATACAGTACATCTGTATGAATCCTAGATGCAGTATCATACAGTACATCTCTATGAATCCTACATGCAATATCATACAGTACAGCTCTATGAATCCTAGATGCAGTATCATACAGTACATCTCTGTGAATCCTAGATGCAGTATCATACAGTACATCTGTATGAATCCTAGATGCAGTATCATACAGTACATCTGTATGAATCCTAGATGCAGTATCATACAGTACATCTCTATGAATCCTAGATGCAGTATCATACAGTTCATCTATACAAATCCTAGGGGCAGTATCATACAGTGCATCTGTTGTTGTTCCTTTGGCTTTTCCCGGTTAGGGGTCGCCACAACGGAACTCCGGTCCACTAATGATTGGCAGTAGATTTTCATGGTGCCGAGATTCCAGCTCGATGCTCAACCTTTGACAAAGGCACGCCCATTCATGCATGTCTTTCGGACGCCACTCTACCGCAGGGAGGACATGCAGACTCCACACAGAATGTGCTCCAGATGAGAATCGAACAGGAAAACCTCTTGCTGTGAGGAGACAACGCTACCACTGCACCACCGTGGCTTATATCATACAGTGCATCTGTACAAATCCTAAACAAATCCTAGATGCAGTGTCCTACAGTAGATCTCTATGAATACTAGATGGAGTACATTACAGTGCATCTGTATGAATACTAGATGCAGTATCATACAGTGCATCTATACGAATCCTAGAGGAAGTATCATACAGTGCATCTGTATGAATCCTAGATGCAATATTATGCAGTGCATCTGTAAGAATCCTAGATGCAGTATCATACAGTGCATCTCTATGAACCCTAGATGCAGTATCATACAGTGCATCTGTACGAATCCTAGAGGAAGTATCATATAGTGCATCTCTGCGACTTCTAGATGCAGTATCATACATGGCAGTTTTTCAGTAGCTGAAACATTATTTCATGAATGCCATTAGCAAAATGCTCATGTCTGGCATGAAAATTAATTTTGCAAGGTATGTGCAAAACATACATTTTGGAGCAATAACATCCTATGACAACAGATTACAAACTGTACCGCTCACATTCCTAAATTGTTATAAATTTAAAGGAGATGATGCAAAATATGTAGAAAATTGCAAAAGTTATGTCACTGTTTGCTAAATTAAATAGAATGTGTTTGTGCTGGCAGTTTTCCAAGTTAATTCTGATGCAGCTTGATGAAAAAGAAACAAGAACCACTGTCAGTACTGAATGTTGTCCTGCAGCGGTGACATACTGCACCTATATTTTAGGAGAGAAACGGTCTGCTCAGGCAAGTGTAGTAAACATATTATCTATTAAATGTAAATAAATGGGGCCAAAATGTAACCACTGATCACTGGGGACATATTGACTGTTTTAATGGGTTTCTTTAGATAAAAATCTTACATGCAGTAGAACTCATCTGTTCATTGTATCCACCTTACTCAGTAATATCATTTTTAGCTATTTACATCCATCTTGACTTTATGCCAGTGAAGTAGCGAATGTCCATGAAGGAGTTAAAAATCCTTGCTAGTAACTGATATTCAGTAAGTTGATACACATCTGTTAATTTAAAACTATCACGCTTCCAAGTGTGATAAGATTCTACAGACATACCTGAGGCATCACTGAACATGAGGAAGATGAAGAGTAAGGTGAGGCATCACTGAACATGAGGAAGATGAAGAGTAAGGGATGAGAAAACGTATTCCTTGTCAAAGTGATGGAAGCTGCAAGGACCTCATCACAGGCAGTGACAGGTGTGCATAAAGATATGCTCAGGTGCTAAGAGAGGCACTCTAAGTACTACACATGATAGGAAGCCGAAAATCCTTTGCAGTAGGTTCTGTTGGTGAGGAAACTTCCAACAATATTGAAAAAGAAAAGATTCTGTAGAGGTATTAAGAGATATATTATGCAGATTGTTGAAAGAACATCGATTCAAAAGATGGAAATCAAAATGAAAGTAAACCTTTGCCTATTGCAGTGACGATGGTACAAATTAGCAGTCTGAATTTTAAAGAAATCATTCCAGAGCTGAAATAAATAGCCTTCATTGTTTCTGACTGACAAGCACTTTAGCTGTGATAAAACTACATAAATCTGACTTCTAGCTGAGAACTCAGTGAAACAAACATTTTTTCACCTGTGGCCTCAGAGTAAGTAAATCCCTCAGCAGAGTATAAGACGTGCTTCTCAGGCAAACAAAGCGATCCTCCTCATCTTGCAAGGTCCTTCTCTCTACTACACTATTTCATGAAGTCCACTAGAAGCTCATCTGTTATATGCATACATACATACTCAAACACACACATGCGCATGAGTGCATATTCACATACACACATTTTATGTCAAATCTTCAAATCAAAGGAAGCCTGCTCCTATTCATAACATGGGAAGACTAAGCACCTGGTACTACAAATCCCATACTGCCCTAGTTGTTCTTCTGCACAGCTGTCATACAACCAAGTTGTACACCAAGTATAAACTTGTACTGTTCACCCTCAAAGAATGGTGTGCCTGTGCTCAATGCCTTTACCAAAGTTGTTTGTGCTGACTGTTTTCCCTACTAGAAAACACAAACGATTCCAGGCATGCTAGCTATATTTATTTTCCTTACAGAATCTGCTGTTCTGTTTTGTAAGTTTGATATAGTTTTACTTTTTCCCATTTATGTACAGTCTCTTACCATATTAAGCTGCACAACTGAATGCATTGTACTACTGTCATGCTTGCCTTGCACAGTACCATAAGCTGCGACAGCTTTTGCCACTATGACCTTAAAGTATGCAGAAATGTTTTGAAGTAAGGCTGGACTTCTGGGAGATTATGTGCAGCTGGAAGAGATGATAATGCAGTAAAAAAGAAAACAAAGAAATTATAATTTTGCATAAGTTTACTTAAAATATTCATCAATATGTTTTATTACTACTATATTTACAGGCCCTCTCTCTGCTTATTGCCCATGTGAAAGACCACTTTTCCTGCACAGAAGCCATTCATCCTGAGGCTTTCTAGACCTCCATTTCTCCAGACATATTAAGACTGTTGTCTGACTTTACAGTGATATCCAATCTCTCTCAAAAGACATGCAAAAACACGAATGTTATTGGCAATTATCTTATGTTACATTCATGCCTCATTCTGGTCAATATATAAAACGAGTGACAAACTATCATTTTTTTTGAGTGTTTATACACCACAGTGAATGCCCTCCAGAAATCAGTTATAATGTGTCCTATTTCAAAAGCAGAACGTCTAGATTTAATTCAGACTAATTTTGTTGTTTCATTTAGTCTTATTAATTTGTTAGCAAAGTAAGGTTGTGAGGCACAAGGGTATCTTTTCCCAAATAAAAGGAGTAGTCACTGCATAAATGTACTGAATTGGTGTCACACAGTTTTGTGACTGTTATATTTTGTCTTGAAAAAATATATATACTTTATCATTTGCTGACATGAAACTTCAAATAATTACACCCTACATCTGATTCCCTTCTGTTGTCCATTTGTGTCTTTTCTACAGTGTCAACATGTGCCACCAATTTAAGAATTGCTTGTACATCTCGCTTATGTTTAATTTTATTCTCTGTAGTGCTTATTTTGAGTACAGTACATTTGGTGCAACCCTGTGTACATTTTCTTTATTTTTGGGTCATAGCCAAAAGGGGGTCTTTTCGGCCCCTTCACTTATTAATAAAATAATCTTTACTCCCACAGGTAAAGTGAAAATGTAAGCTAACATCCCTAAGAGTACTGCATGTGCTGACTGGCCAGTCAATAAGTCTCTGATTTAGAGGCACAAGTCTGACTACAGATTCTCTTTTACAAAGCTATACATTTTAATTGTTTGCAAGAAAAAATGTACCTTATTTTCTGCATGTTATAACCAGGGATGGCCATTTCTTTGTCACACTAACTGGTTCTTTGTACTTTCTCTATTATGGACATGGTTACCATACATGTTCTATATTTAAATATTATGAAAAGATGTCTTGTCATTACTCTTCAAAATGATTGTGAAAAGAGTTTCTGACGGGTAAATTTAACAATGCATTATTGTTTAGCTTTCATTGTATGTTTGTTCAACAAAATGCCCTTCCAGACATTTGATGGTGTAAAACGCCAATGAACCTGTAGTATTTTCCTCCAGAATTCCTCTTGTTCATTTGACTGCGCAGATCAGTCCCACTTTAATTCTCTGTATATCATCGCTACATCATAATGTGCTCTCACAGAAGCAGTTATGTCATAAGCAATGATTTACCATATGAAGTATGACGGTGGCAACAGGGACAGATTAAATGGTCAGGAACGATGATTTTGTTTAGTTGTACATCCCCTGTGAAGTAAACAATTCAAAACAGAACAGCAGTTCTGGACATAAACGATTGTCTCTTGTGTCTGTTTACTGGCCAAGGGAGCTAATAATTGCATCACCCTTTTTAATCACAATGAAGAACAGAATAATTAGAAAGTGATTAAAAAATCTCTTCACAATGAAAAAGTTCTCAGGCATGCTGTAAACCTCTCTCTGAGAATTATTTTAAAAACATAAGACTAATCATAGATCCCAACTTCTTTTTTCAAGAATCAGGGACAAAGCCAAAAAAGGAGGGGACAAAGCAAAGCACAAGAGACGGTTTTAAATTATGTATCTAATTTACTTAAGAGCTTAGTACAACAATATGCTTTGCACTCATATGCATTTTTTTTCTTTTGAACCACAGTGAATAATTACAATGCCTTACGCTAGTGACTATAATGTAATCCTCAGCGATTACCAGGAAATCAAATAAATAAAAAAGACGGTAAAAATAGGAGGCAAAAGCGGGGACTTTTTGCAAAATCATGGACAGTTGAGAGATATTCCGTCAACGAGTGTTTATACTGTCCATATTTAAATGGAAATTCAAAGAGTTCTCAAAAGAAGGCACCGTCAATGTAGCCGTGCACGACGAAGACAGTTCTGCTCTGCTGCGGTATTTATGAAGATCTACAACTACATGATCCTTTCTGAAACAGGCCGAGTATTTAAAAACAATTAAGCTACAGAGCTACAAATGTTTCCAGTATAAGTAAAAACAAAGCATCCAAAAGTAACAGTGTAACAACACTGACTGACCCACGTGACCTTATGCCCAATGATTTGGTGTGGAAAAGTGCAGCTACAGCTCTTTCCACCACGTCTTTATTCACACCTGTGCTCTTTTGATTTTAAGCTACTAAATGAATATGGCGTGTTGCAGAATTAACAATTATTCTGCAAGCTTTCAAGTAACGCATCTGAAAAAAAGCAAAGGGGCTTCTATTTAAATTCTACAATTCCCCGCAGGTCACAGCGAAGCGGTGCTACTAGCAGTGATGGCTCTGGGCGGCCAGCTTCAGGATTCAGGGAGAAGCTTGGACAGCATCTAGTGCAAGTGTCGTAGACCAATGCCCATCAATACAAGCTCAGATGCCACTGCATTTAGCTCATATTTTTGTTGCCTCCTTACAAAATGCTATTTTTTGACAGAACAATGATGATTGCGGTAAACAAATAGTGCCAGTCAGTAAAATATTTCTTCAAAGATTATTTCGACTTCTAAAAATTCATACTGATGCACACACAGCCTTTTATTCTGTTAAAGTTGTAATTGAAAGTTCCAGTATTTAAAAATCACCCCTCAATTAATGAATAATGCCCCTGGATGTGTTATTTCGTTTATTATTAGTATTATTAATTATTATTATTTAGTATTAGTATTATTATCGCAGCGAAAACTTTGCTTGTTTTAATACTACTACAATTAACTAAATAGGATAATGTGATCAGAAACATATTCTGTTTTACAGCCTCCAATGTCCCATAACAGCCATCGTACAATTATAAATGGGTAACTACTTTGACAAAGGAGTGTAGCCAGAAATGTATATTGTGGACCCAAACCTCTTAATGCTATTCCACTCACCTATCATTAAAAACAACACCTCTGTCCAAAAAAATCTCTCTACAAAAAATGTACACCCCTCAGCAACCCCTATCCAGCAAGTGTAAACCTATGTCTAAAAATGTATTTGCCTACTATTGATGGTCCACATTTCTAGCTGCTCTGTCTGCTACGTTTCCAAAAAGAATACAAAAAAATTGTTCTTGCTTGTAGTTTCATTGGGTGCGCCTGGTTACACGTTAGCAGACCGAGAGAGCTGCAAAGCAGAAGTGGGAGTCAGAAATGGAACAGTGTGTTAGAAGCGGTGATAACTATGTCATATCACTACCTCTTATGGGGGGACTGTGTTAAAAGGGCTGATAACTACCTCAGATGGGGGTGAGTATGTTAGAAAGGGTAATAACTACCTCACACGGGGAGGGGTCTGCTCCTCCTAGCGCCCAATGTAGTTAACCACTGTTCGTTGTTACTCTGCTTAGTTGGGGTGTGAAGTTTTTAAAAAAAATCTACCTAAACAAATACTTTATTATATATAAATAAAAAAAAATATATATATATATGTATATATATGTGTGTGTGTGTGTGTGTGTGTGTGTGTGTGTGTGTGTGTGTGTGTGTGTGTGTGTCTATATATGTTTTTCCCCTCTAGCTGTTTTTCGCTTTGAGTTTTTTGTTTTGCTTTACTGATTTGTTCCCGGTGTATGTATCGAGCAAAATAGAGATAGTGATTCATATACTGATGAATACATACAAACATACGCATAATGTGTTCATGTATGCATGATATTAGTATAAATAAATCATAATGTACTTAGTTATATACGCTGTATTTGTGTGTATGTATATGTGTGTACATATACGTGACACAAACACACACACGCACACACTGTGTTTGTGCTCTTTGAATAAAATTTACTAAATAAATGAAATGAGTTATAAGGACATCCTTAAACAGAATGTACTTCACTTCCTGGCCTGTGTGATGATACTTCAAATGTAGTTTTATTGTTTTAGCAACGGAAAGTACAGCCTGAGACGTTTTAGAAATAAGTCAAATCCAAAATGAAAGAACTGCATTTCTTGGACACACGCGACTTATAAAACTAGCAATGCTTTAACTTAAAGCAAAGATAAAAAACAGAATTAAGTGAAATAATAAAATAAACAAAAAGGCACTATACAGAAAAGATATGTAGCATTAGCGCACAGTGAAGACCTACAAAGCAAGTACTAAACCTGGCACCTTGTTGCAAGAAAGGTACAGTTGTTCTGGACTGTGTGGGCAATTTCCTTAAATGTGCAAAAGAAATATTAGTCTGAAAATCTCAACAAAAATTATCATATTTCAGGTGCTTGTGATAGCCAATGCTTGATGTAGACCAATATTTGTTTTATTTCATCAAATTACTTTTAAATATTAAACTACCTATTCCACTGCTTTAAGCTTCACTTGCCAAAACAACCTAAAGAGAAAAATAATCCAAGAAAACAGAAAATGAAATAAAACTCGGTTAACTCTAGAAACAGAAGCTAACGCTAAGCATATATATATATATATATATATATATATATATATATATATATATATACATACATACACATACATACATATATATATATATATACACATACATACATATATATATATATATATATATATATATATATATATATATATATATATAAACACATAGATTAGCTAAACTGAAAAATAGCTATCCAGATAGATGCTACATAGATGGATAGAGAAACGAGTTACTATGATGTTTGCTGTTCCATGTCTACACACCTCACCTAAAATGAGACTAATAAACACCAGCTAAATCTGTGTAAATCTCAACCGAGTCTGATATGCTTCAATAATGTAAGTTGCAAATTAAATACATCACAAGTTACACCTACAAGCAAAATCAAGCAACTGGGAAAAAAAGGAAACAAAAACAGAAGCCAATACAAATAAAGTTAATAAACCACAAGTCCGGCTCCTTCAGCTTAAAGTTTAGAAACTGGAGGCTGTGTGTTATCAGCAGCATTATTACATCTCAAGTCCTTATCAAAGTGCCAGAACATAAGAAACAGTGTACGGGGCTAGAAGTTTACTTAGTGACGCCTATCAAAAATATCTGTTTTTAAGGAAAGCTAATCCGGTAATCAGCAATACCATTCAAAAGCGTTAAACAAATACAATGCTTGAACGAACCAAGGAATATGACCACTAAAAACTATTGAAAAATTACAAACCTTTCTTTAGAAAAGCTAACAAGTGTAGCTAAAGCCACAGTTGCTAATGGTTGGTGTTTAGCTGTATTTTAATAAACACACACACACACATATATATATATATATATATATATATATATATATATATATATATATATATATGTGTGTGTGTGTGTGTGCATCTATTAATCATAAATAATTAGCTGCCGCACTCTATTAGCTTTTTACTTTAAATCAACGTTTTCACAAAGTATGGGATGAAATACAAGGAGAAGAGCTACAGGAAGTTTAATTCCTAGTAGTCACATTACTGGGCAAGACTAAACAGAATTATTTGATCGTTCAAGATTGTCTGTCTGCATATTTCCACTTTTTTAACTGTACGTTAAGTGTGCCCATTTATAATGAAGACAGCTTTTCATCTCTAGTATAAATCAAATATTTTTTTAAAAAGAAAAATGCAGTTATCTGTGTTTTTGGCACAGATGCTCAGTTTACTCAACATATATAAAAAAAAGAGATTTTATTTTATTTTTTTTATTATTTTTTTTTAAGCATGAAAGAGGGCAGCAATTCGTTTCCCTTTCAAGCTGCCTTCCCTGCCATCTCTGCGCCTTGCAGTGGGCGTCTTTATGCAGATCGCTTATCATTCTGCTTTGGGTTTGATGTGACGTTGAAGGCAGATGACAGCCACTGTCAGGCTGTCTTTAGTTCGTCTGAAGATGAGAAAATATACACCAAGGCATTTTTACAGCATTCAAAGTAGGAGCCGATTCCACTCTTCAAACTGGCAAAAAAGATGATGGATTTAGCATTTCAGAAAAGAACAAAGTCAGATGCTCTACTGTTTGTCAATAAGCATTTAATTAAATATATTTGGAAATCTAACAAGTGTGTTTTGAAGATGCCTTTGAACTATTCAGTACACACTAATGCAAGTGCGTGTGTAAAGGTGGGGGATTATAAAATTAATCTAAAATTTTAGATGAAATTGCAGCACAGATCTTAAAGCCCCCTTGTCTATATGGGTTTTTGCTGAGTCCTGTTAAGTGACAGTCAAGACGTCATCAAACTTTTATAAGAAAGTTCTGTTAAAAGGCATTCTTTTTCTTTTTTGTCGTCAGTTAGCCCTGAGCAGATTGTATTTCTGTTGTAAACGATGTGAAGTAAATTATATACCGTGATGAGTGTTTCCGGACCACCGACCCACTTCCCCGTGGGCAGTAAATGTATTAGCGCCCACACACCAGCACCATCTTCCCTGTCCATCCTCATTAATTCTGCCCCCTATTCTTCCTCACTAAATCTGTCCTCCATCCTTCCTCACTAAATCTGTCCTCTGTACCTCTTTCATTCTTTTATACACTCCTGTCGTTTTTTCCATCTCATGTCTAATTTCCCTTTCTATACCTCTTCCTGTGGGTCATTAAAACCATTATGGGAAATGAACATGGGCATAGATGGTGCAGGTGGGAGATCCTTACTAAGTCTGAGTGAAAACTGTAGGAGTAGGACAGGGACACTTTAAAATAAAACATGGGAGGCTACAGGTCTACTTTGTGGCCCTTACTATTCCATCCTAACAGTACCGATCTGATGCCTGCTGCTTAAGTTATGTTCCAGATGCTAAAAGGCCTATATGGCTCATCCGTGTATTTTAGATAGATATTAATATACACTTAAAGTCTGTCTGGAAATTATCACCGGTACAATGTGACATATCTGCATACTCTTTCCGGTACTTTGTACCATTCAGTGTAAAAGAAAGGGTCAAAGAAAATGAGCCGTGTGGTCTCTGCCTTCATTACTTTTGGCCATGGCTTCCACTAGCACTTAAAAATTCGTCCAGCAGAAAGTAGTCTGAACTGGTTTAAAAGGGAAAGGGGGTCACAAGTAAAACTGTGTGCCAAGAAACAACGAGTGAAAATAAAAGTCTGCCTACATTGTTTTAGAATGCATATTTTGTTAGTTTTATAGTTATGGTCTCTGCAAGTTAATAATGGTATATGTGGATAATATAATGCGTTAATTACCTCACATTTATTAAAGCCTCCGCTGTACTTCTGAGCATTTAATAAAGGTGAAAAATTAGATTCCACTACCGCTCAGAGCATTAACCACTGGTTCAAAGAAACTGCGGGGTGTAAAAAAACACAACTAACTTACAAAAAAATGCCAAACATAGTGTGATCTTTCTCATATAGATAACAAATGCATTTTATCAAACAAGCTGGCCTCCCTTGGAAAAAATCCCCTTTCTCTCTCTCTGTCTCTATATATACACACATACAATTTTATATGGCCTACCTGCGAAGTAGCTGTCCTACAAATGTCTCGTCATTTGCTTATTTACTAACTAGTATGTGGTTTTACACCTACTGTATAAGTATTTAGCAAATCTGGTCCAAAATCACTACGAAAGATGTCACATTCTAGTAAATATTTGAAAGTCTTAACGCTGAGCCTCAGTAATTTTGACTTCAGGAACATGGTGCCATTAGCCAGTTACAAAAACAGTTTCTGTTTCTCACGGCTACAGCACAGAACTAGTAGGCGTCATGTTTCTGTCTTTTCAGGAGCACTCAGTTTTCAATATAAATTTCAGTAAAGCCCCCACCCTTTTTTAATGCAGGGCAGCTTATTTAATAGTTGCCCATCCTTCTGCCCCTCGTCTTCTTGAGCCATGTTTCAATTTAAAACTTCGTGGCTGTCACCTGCAGAACGCAATTCGCCCAAGCACACTCTCCAAGCTCACTCCATGGCTACACATACCTCTAAAAAAACACTGCTGTCATAGCCATCAGCAAGATGAACCAAAGTACTATACAGTGGTGCTTCCCCTTCTAAGAGTGAGCATATCTGGCTGCATCCCACTACACACCAAAGACACATACCACACATGCATGGGGAACAAGCGCTCCTATTAGTGATACCCACAGAGAGATGCGAGCCGGAGACGGGGGGCATTCAAACGCAATTGCCCCTTTTACACAAATACCCTCAACGGTCCCAGATTTTGCTAGAGCGTCCTGATTTGGCCTTGTATTTTGTCGACTATAACGCCAGATAAAGTTTCATACTTACTGACTTACTGTTCAGAAAAAGCACGCTGATGCAAAACCTATTGTACTAGTTTTTTAAGGGAATTGGAGTAGCACTTATAAATTGTTCAGGATTTGAGGCCTTTGACGCTTCTCTCCAATACTTTTTTGTCTCAGATTCTGTGCGTTTGAATTTATAGTCAATACGCCAGAAATACAGACTGGAGAAAAACAATTAACTTGCAGTTGCTATTCAGAAAAATACTTGAAACTTCGAGTTTACGGAAATACGTGGTTATCACGTCTATAGCAGTGGAATTTAAGTGGCCCAGCTTTTGAAAATTAGCACAAAACATTGTTTTATACCTTCACGCACTTTAAGCCGACTACAAAAATTGTGCATCTATCTGACTGTTGTCAGTTTATGTCTTTACTTCCTGGTAAAGCTGAAAACTGATACAGAATATTAAACTCTAGAATATGTTGCTTCTGATTTTACCCCTTTGAATCAACATAGCAGCAAATATTAATTTAAGAAAAAAAAATAACCACACCAGAATACATAATGTATGTCCAGTGACTACCACACACAAGAATATTGTCAATTTTTTGTAGGGACCCGTTAATGCAAATTCAGTACGCTTTATTCGCACAGATGTGGTGCTTTTAATGATCCTGTCCTCCGCATGAAATCAGTAACAGCAGTATAGTCAAAAAGGTACCTTGCCTTACCCATCCGTGCCCATCCCCACTATATATTAAAAGTATATTATTCCCATACACAAAATGCCACAATTTTCAGCTGTTACCGCTAAAACCACAAATATATTGATTTAAAAATAGCACAAGTTATAAATAAACAGGTTTATATAAATATATACAGGTATTCATTTAGGACAATAAACACCTTTTGGTCCCTGCAAGTCAAGCACACAATGTTAAGTTGCCCAGGAAAAGAGTGCTAATCTGAGTACAGAGGGTATGTGCCTGGCTACACCCTTAAAGGTAGATACTCTTAAACTAATTTTTAAAGCAAAGGACAGCACTTTACCAAGCCTTTCCTTGTCACAAACTTAATTAAAACTAACACATACAAACACACACTTTATCTAATATTCAATTAAAAAGGTTTAAAGACAAGCAATTGGTTTATGAAAGGGTATAAAAAATAAATGAACACAAATGGCATCTCCAGCAACAGTACCATTCATTCAGAAAGCAAGAACTAATACATTCTTCCAGATGTCCTCCGCTGAAAGTACTAAACTTTTATAGTGCAACTTAAAGCATGTTGCACTACATCCTTTATTTTTCAAACATAACGTTGATGAATGCATTTCAGCTGTTTCACATATCTTGTACCAAGGGCATCTGTCGAAGGGGACAGCAAACCAGTGGGTGCCCAACCTACGGTTTCTTTCACCCCTAAAATTGGCACCCTGGTGAGGTACAGTTAACCGCTTATGATGTGGCTTACAGAGGGCATAGCATAATACAATATAGATTTGCGTGTTATTTAGCACGGAATGCCTACTTTAAATGGAGAGGTTACCACCAAGCCTATAAAACGAGTTCTACATTCATTCAACTTAATCTATTCCTAATAACGCACACTACAATAATCATGAACTCACACCTTAAATATACATAAACACACAAGCATTATTACATATTCACACACACATATATTACATTGCACCTCTTAACTGTCCAGATTTTTGCAGAATACCCAGATTTTTACCTCATATTTTCAATCTGTTCCGCATAAAATTTGCGGTTTTCTAATGTTTTTATATGAAAATGAAGACTTAATTCACTTAATAATGACATGCATTAGAGTTTGACTTTATAGCCTTTAGAAAATGCTTGGTAACACAGTACCTGTTATTCTAGCAGCTTTCTAAGTTTATGAGAGCAATATTTAACGTGTCCCTATTTTTAATGCTTTGTCCCCCATTATTCTTGGCTTTGTCCAGATTTTTTGACACACCTATATATATATATATATATATATATATATATATATATATATATATATATATCTATTCTAAACTCCAGTCAAATACTGTACTGGGAAAATTGTGACCCCTAAAACTGTACTTTTTCATAGATCAAACACTGACTGGTTCATTTTCTCTTATCACGCCCACCATTCCAAGAATTAGGAAAGCACTACTTGATGAAACTGCAAAAGTCATTGTTCAGACCGTAAATACTACTAAATAACTTGGGTGGGGCTCTGCAGATTCTCCATTTGTGTTCTTAGGTATACCTCCCTCAAAAATCTGTCTCTATGCATGCACATTTCCTTTCACACGAAAAAGAAAGGACGAGAAAAAGAGAGGGGAAAAACAGATTTAACTGATCAAAGCTAGTGCTATTTATGTGACAGCTAAACTGTTGAGATATTGTTCCTGAGTATAGCTGCTGGTTTGGCAGCGCACTTTCTCCAGCATCGGATATTTCAATCCATTTCCATTCTTTAATGTTGCTTTGGCGTTTAAAAATTAAAAATAAAAATCTTGCCACTTTACGAAAACAGCCCAACCTAAACTAAAATGGTTTGGAGTACTGTCCGGATATACTGATTTATTATAATAGCACAATTTCAGTGAGCCAGATATGCCTGGCATTACTTAAAATGGTAGGTAACAATCACATTCTTAGTCTGAATCTCATCTAGGACATTACTTAAAATGGTAGGTAACAACCACATTCTTAGTCTGAATCATCTATGATTTTACTTAAAAGTCGTAGGTAAGAATCATATTCTTAGCCTGCATCTCACCAAGGAGAAAACGGAGACCTAGCAACTGGACAACCTTTTAGACAAAAATAAGGCAATTACTTTTTGTTTTTGGAATAGAACTTTCTTATTTTTTTTCCAGAATACATACAAAAAATACCAATTCTCTTTCAACGGTATACACCTTAAAAATAACAGCAATTTGAACTTATAATGACAAATTGCGAATTGTTTTAGTAACAAACATGCAGGTAAATCGTTCGCCCCCGTGAGACATTAAATAAGAACGTATAATACAATCAGTATCTGTTGAAAGTAAGATCAGAAAGAAAAAAAAACTATAGTTTCTTTATTATTATTATTAATATTAACAATTTATTCTACATTGGGTGTTCCACTTTACCGAATCAAGTTGTCAAAGTAATGCACTTTTTTCGAATGTATTGTCCTGCTTGTAGCTAACAAATAAATACAGTGCCCAATGGAGCCAGTCCTTGAGTGCGCACTATTTGAACAAATGTTAACGTCAGTTTTGCTTGCATTTCTTTGCACTAAGTTTGCAAATCGCTGGTTTTCTACTGATACCCCAAAGCTGATGCTGTCGTAAGTCTCTGGCCATACAGTGCATATGGTGAGTAATAAGGTCCTGCGGCTGCCGGTACTGGTACTGGGCCACCTGGGGTAGGCAAAGGGCTCTTTGAATAAGGATGATAGCGACTGCTCAATCCCAAAGCGTGATGAGGGCTCCTTAGCGCTAACGTGCTTGTGCCCCCTGGTGCCACTGTGGTTGGAATGTGCATGTGGCAGGCCATGGCTGCAGCCGCACTTGCCAAAGAGGAAGAGCTGTGGTAGCTAGAGATGAGTTTCTCCGTTCCTGGAAAGGCAGTATGAGTCCGCAGGTGACTGAGCAGTTCCTCGGAGCTCCCAAAACGTTTGTCGCAAGGTCCATTGGCTGACACCCAGTTGCAGACGTGGGGCAGGGGATCGTTGGGAATCATGAAGCCATAAGGATACAATGGGTGGCCAGCAAAAGATGGAGGTGAAGAGTGGACACTGTGTAATGGGTGAGTGGGATACATTAGAGGATATCCGGATTTAAGAGCCGAAACTGTTGGGTCATGGGTGCAAGATGCAGTGGCAGCACTAGCTATGTGACTGGCACAGTGGTAGCTCAAACAGTAAGGGTCTCTACAAAGACTAGCCGTCATTACTGATGGTGGAGAAGCTCCGGCCAAGGGACTCGATCCTGTCGGTTTGCTGCAACCAAGTGAAGTTAATTGTGCCCCAACGAGGCTACTTGACTTCGTTGGGTCTAAAGTCATTCCGGCTGGCAGGAATTGAGACGGGTAACCAGCATATGCTCCAGCTAAAGTCCCTGGGTAGGTCATGCTTGCTGGTGGAAGAGGAAATACAGTCTGACCAGGCTTATATGGGGAAACCGGGGCTACTAGTCCAGATCCGAGAACCGATGCTGAGGAGGTTACTGTAGATGAGTTAGAATCAGAACATAAAGGCTTGGATCCCGAGGTTGTCTCCTGATGATTGACCTCCACGTTGATGCCTGCACAACTGACACTGATTCTGCTGTGGCTTATACTGGTCGTGGCTCCAGACACATCCGAGGTGTTAAGTTTTGTGCTCTCTGGGTGGTCCTTCTTATCCTGAGCCTCACTAGATTTAGCCTCCGCTGGTAGTGGAGAAACTGATGAGCTGGAAGAGTTAGGGCTGCCTGTCCTTGGCGTGAATGGCTGGCAGGTGGCGCTGGGCACCCGGAAACCAGCCTTCTCTCCTCCTGAAGACACTACAGATGAGGATTCTTTTTTCTCAGAAGGCTTGGAGTAGGGTTTAAAACTGGACTTGTCCTCTGCTCCGATATCGCTGAGCTTCAGGGGCCCTGACTTTGATTCCTTCTCGCCGGACCCACTAGATGTAACAGAGGACAACTTGGAAGAAGGAGATGGGTCTGGTTTTCCGATCTGTGAGCATGTCTGAGCCAAAAGAGCCAATGGACTCTTTTTAGCATCGAGCTGCAAAAGAGGACAGGAGAAAGATTTAAGCATTAAGACACAACTACGAAATAAAGTGTTTAATCTAACTCAAAACGCATGTAAACCTGTTGTTGTCTAACTTCAGTCTGGCGCTGTACATGCATCCATCCTTTCCTTGTACAACGTGAAATTGAAACATCCAAGTAGTATGTCAGTGACATGCACATAAACCTAGATATTTCATTTATATACGTCTACCTCAGTATAAATAAACACCCTACTCATTTTGTAGGCAAGCATCATAAGTATAGACTTTAACGACATACCAAGCAGAATACATACTTGTCAATGCACGCAACAAATGCACACTCTCACACAAATTGCGACATTTACTGGGTTACTTCATTATAACGTAACCCATTTATTTTTCTTCATCATAACCAAAACGTATTGCTTTCTTCACTACATCTAAAGACTTGCGTAACACAATCGCTGCATAACAATTATGTCTTATCCCAACACACGCACGTTTTTTTTATTTATCTTTATTATTTTTTTTTTATTTATCTTTATTTGAAATTGAATTTCTAGGCGTTTTCACTGATAAATCCAGACATAATCAGGGACCCGTTTTAAAAATTAGTGATAGACCAAGACAGTGTGAATCTCCCAGTATTTTTTGAAGTAAAAGACGCCTATAACTTTAATTATTCTTTTTATTTATTAAGTGTAACCATCCATATGTCCTCCCAAAACTGACAGTTTAGGGAGGAAACAAGGAAGACAAAGTTAAATATTCATCCATACACACGCACCCTGCTACTTTCCCCCCTTTATTCCATACGTAGAATTATATTGAACCCAGATTCCTAGAACAAAAGCTGTGTGTGTGTGGGTGTGTGTGTGTGTGTTGAAGGCCAAGAACTGAGGTAAGCAACTTCTGATGTTTTTAACAACCTGTCATTATGAAATAAAAATTTCCAGTTAGAGCCCCGGGCATTTTAATATTTACACGCCAGACTACCAACAGTTCCTGGAATACTCTGCCTCACAATTAAAGACAAATGTACGAAGTTCATTTCTGTACCTGGAAGTGCACCAGCGTACTTAAAACGTTGGATCATATATTATGGAGTGGACCACAAACAGAAGGGGTCAACCTTGCTGAACAAGTTGTAAAATAAAGTCGAGGATTTCAAGTTAACTAAAAGTACAACACGCACACACACCTCCTAACTGCACTAGATACAGTGTGTCTAAACGCCCGGGACAATGCAAAGGGAAAACCAGCAGTAGTAACCTAAGCACTTACTTCAATGGGACTGACTGGAGTGGACGGCAAAGGCTGCAGGTACTCTGGGTGCAAAATGTGTCCTGTCCGAGCTGTCAGCATCTTGAGAACCTTGATAGGAAGTCGTTGGGCTTGTCGCTGAGGGTCCGATGGAGGAGTTGGGTGCACAAAAGGCTGTTGGTGACGATGGACGTTGCGGCTCGGGTGGCCACCCGGCGGCTGCTGCTCCTTAGGCGAACTAGCACAATCTGAGGTCTGGCTTGTTTGGAAGGGACTCGTGACAGCGGGGTGCAGCACCGATGGCGATGTGATCATGACCCGGCTCTCATCGAGGGGCAGGAAAAGGTTAGTCAAGAAAAGAGAAAAAGCATATGTTCGATAAACCCAGCAGCAACTCCGATCACACCAAGCTGAATAGTTCACACACAGAGAACTGAGTCTCAGTAGAGCTGTATAATCCGATGTGGCACAGGTTTTTGCACTCAGTGAAGCGACTTGGATTTGCACTGATACACCACCGACTGCTACTTTGTCCCTCTCCTTCTAGCTCAGCTCTGCGCAGCGATCCAACCAGCAGCTCATCCAGTCTATCATCTGGCAAAGGTTCGCATATCCAGAACTGCTGAATCAGGGGCTGAGATTAAAGCAGTTGCCGCCTTCCAATCAAATGGGACCCCCGAGGTGATTGGAGGGTCAACGGGATATGACGTTTCCAATTTCCACACCTCCTTCTATTTCTGCGCGCGCGCTCGACTCAAACTGCTGTTCCCAGCCGGAGGGGGAGGGGTGATGGGGTCGCGGAAGCTTAATAATATTTTGATTCTCCTGTCCCTCCCTCATTTCACACGCATTAATTTGATACTTTTTAACTTTTTCCTACTTACATCACGCAATTGTCAAGAATTCATAGGTATCTCTCCTAATCTTGCTACCTTTTCAAGTGTCCAAGTTGTATTTTCTTTATGGAAATGTGAGCTTTTCTAAGATAACCATATCCACAACCACTGCAAAAAAAAGCTCACTCCTGCAGAATTTCAGTTGCTTCTCTTGTTTGGTACAGTATTAAAATGTTTCAGATGCATAAAAACTGTTTATGCAAGTGTTAAAGAAAACCTAAGAACCTCCTCCTCTGCCATTTGTTTCCTGCAGGACGCAACTTTTCAAACAGGGACCGTTTTGCAGGAAGAGGGGATAGGTTGTATCCCTGTTTAGTTTTAGGCTTCATTTTAAGGTGTGCTCATTTCAGAATACTCAGTTCTCTTCCCATGCCAGTGTTTTCTAACGCCCGTTTTGTAAACTTTGATTATGAGTTAGAGGAGGGGTTATTTACCACAAGCTGAATACAGGCTCAGCTAGTCACTTCCGTAGGCTGTAATAATAAACGTATCTGTCCAGAAGCAGTGACATCAGCACCGTATGCAGAAGGTTTTGGGTTCTAGTCCCCTGTCAGAGCTAGTACTGTCCTTTCATTTCTATTATTCTAACAGTGCCTGATCACAGGGTTTTCTCTATATATGTGCCTGCCTTTGTAATTTGCCAACTATCCAGTCAGTAAGATGTGAATCTATTGTCTCTGACTACAGCTGATACGTAATACCCAAGTTTCACTCCAAAGGGCAGTAGGAGTGTGTGCGTGTGTGTGTGCGCACTGAATGGTTAGATCGTCTGAGGTTCTCCAACAGCGCACTAGTACTGTTCCAGCGTGGAGTTTACAGCTGCTAATCCCTTTGCCATTCTTTCACACCAAGCGTTCCAGTGATTTTTACGCTGCGTTCCATTTTTCTCTCCCGACTGCTCTATAATTTTCCAGTTAAAAATGTAACAAACGCAAAAAAATGTGAAGTCTTAGAGTCCTTCTCCAATCAGACCCTGGGATGGCAGACGAAGACCAATGCAGCGGAGCAGGAGGGGCGGGTTTGCAGAAACTTAAGTTTCTTCCAAAGGCAGCCACAGCCACCTTCTCTCTCCACCCCCCACCCCCCAACCTTCCTTGTCTCCACCCGCCATCAATTGTCACTCGGGCCTCAGCACCATCAGTCAGTGATTTGTCAGCCCCTGTCAATCCGCCCTTGATTTATGTCAGCTTTTGTTGCTGATTACAAGCCTGGTGTGACTTGAAGGGGAAGAGAGAGAGGCAGAAGGGAAAAAAAGAGTGAGAATGAGAGAGAGACGGCTCCTTTGAAAGGAGACATTCAGATGCAGGAAATCCAAGGGCTTGCAAGTAAACTCAATTTGTAGGGCAACAAAAGGAAAGTGCACTCCAAGCAGGACTGCGCTGAACCAGCCTGGGGCAGTGGCACCCCTTGTTTTACAAAATGAAGCGTGTTGTGGATGTTATTGACCCCACACCAACAGCAAGCGGACACATTGGCTCTCCCTTAGCATGCTTAAAATCTCAGGCGAATACACAGCCATACTGCACACACGGTGCTTCATTGCTGATGAAATCACTCATCCAAGTTGCAAAGATGGGTAATACTGGAAAGGCCTTTCTACATATACATATGACAACTTAAACCACTACTAGGTAGCTCAAACCTGCAGACATCCCATTCACACAAGACACTGCAGCGGCTTTTGTATATTTGACAAAGTGGCAGAAAAATCTCTCTTCGTTTTTTTCCCACAAATTTACTGTGGTCTCGTCTCAGACTTGTTCTTAAACCAGTGTCTGTTCAGTTTGGTAAAGCAAGCAGCATGGTCACAGCACATGTGTAACAATTCTTGTCCTAGCATATGCTAGTACCTTACCAAACACACTCGGGCTAGGCTTGTAAATGCCCCAGGGCAGATAGCCTGGTATAAACCTATGAACCTAAATGTGTTAAGTAGGTGTCCTGTAATCAAAATGGCGTTGCATACTTTTTTCTGTCTTCAAGTCAAGCCATCCATATTGCTTTTAAATCTTCATTGAAAGCAAGGATCAGTGTCTTTATATACGTAAGCATCAGACAGCTCTGTGTGTAAATGACTACCACTTTTTGGAGTATTGATAGTAAAGTTACAGTTATACATATGCAACCAAACAAGACGTGTAGGCAGACTTCTGGAAATGGAATATTAGTTTAGGGCTGATGAGCAGTATCTGTTAAACGTTTGTTGCGCTTAAGTATTATAGTACGTATCATCACATTGTATATCTCAAAAGCACGTTTTTTTTTTACTGAAACACTTAAGAAATATGATGCTTGCATACACTCCAGCACGCGCGCACGCACACACACGCACGCACGCACACGTATGTCCATCAATATCTGAAAAATGCCATCCACTCCTAAAAGGAAAGACTAGTTACAGTAACATGAACTTCCCGAAACTCCATGTTTTATCATTACAAAACGTTTTACATTGCATTAAGACAGGATAAAATCTAAGGTACAAAATATGTCACAAAGTTGTAGTAAACGGTAAAAAATTGCACGCCAAAACATTGAATCGTACCTCTCAGCTCTCCCTGGTTTTCAAGGATATCCCTGATTTTGGCACACCATTTTATGTCCCTCTTAAATTCTGCAAATTTCTCAGAACAATGTTAATGGTTTCAGTCACTGAATAATGATCATCATTACAGTTTCAGACTTTTTTACTTCGTAAAATTCATGGCAGTGCTTATTTTAAATGGTCTGGATTTAAAACCTTTGTCCCTCATCATTTTTGTCTGTATCTCTGATTCTGGGTGTAAGAGACTGAGAACTATGTCTCGAATCAGCTCTCAGTGAAATACAATACAAGGGAGTTAGAAATCCGAGTTATTTTTTGAAGAAGAAACAAGTGAAAAGACTATCGCTTTAAAATTGTTTTAAAATAAAAAAACAAGGAACTGTGTGATTTTACACCTGTCTGTACCTAGAGTTCGGTTCCCAGCAGCTAGCAGTCCACCCACCTCACATTTGAATCCACAACACAGCTAATGGGATTACGGACTTGTCTCTGAGTTTTATGACATAAGTAGGTGGCTGTTATTTAAATAAACATCATTGAGGAGCCTGACATATTGATTGTTTCAGTTGCTACTATAGCCAGAATAAATAAATAAATAAATAAATAAATAAATAAATAAATAAATAAATAAATAAATAAATACATACATACATACATACATACATACATACATACATGCATACATGCACGCATACATACATACATGCATAAATAAATAAATATGAAGTGCATGGATAAATATGCGTCAGTCTTTTTACAGATCTCTCAACTTAAATAAAACATTAAGCATTTATATCTCTGACATTTTATCTCCATAAACTTGACGTTCTTTTGTGCTTTAAACTGATACACTCGCATGTTAACGGTAACAAATGTTTGTTAGTTGTAGATTACAACATGTATCATGCAGGCTGTGTTTTCCCTGGCTGTCTAAAGACAAAAGTAAGCTTAAGTAATGAGCCATAAAAACTGCAAGCGAAGGCATTCAGTCGTTTCATACACCTACCATAATGTAAACCTAGATACAAAAATAATGGGAAAATGATTGCTACAATTGTGTTTATTTTCCTGTCACTGCTTTTATCATTATTGGGGCACAATGCAATAGAATAAAATCATAATTTAAATGCTAAGGTTTTTAAAGGCAGTGATTTTCCTGTTGCAAGAGCTAAAGATGTTTAGATTCTAAATGCAGCATTAAGAATTTCCGACTGAAGAATATAATTGTGTGTGCGTGTATATGATATATATATATATATATATATATATATATATATATATATATATATATATATATATATATATACACACACACACACACACACACACACACACACACACACACACACACACAGGCAGATCTCTATATCTCTATCTCCATCTCTGTCTCTAACTGTATCTATATCTGTCTATCAATGCATGCAGCATTCACATACATATCTGTAGATATATATATATTGATATAGATATAAAATTGGATACAGGTGCGTGTGTGTCATAGCTCTCGACCTTTTAACACAAATAATCCGGACAAAGTAAAAATTAATGGAGGGTCAAAGCCCCCCCAAAATAGGGACAGATTTTAAATATTGCTCTTATAAACTTAGAAAGTTGCTAGAGTAAAAGGTATTATGTTATCAAAAATTTTCTGAAGGATATGAAGCCCGAAACTCAAATGTCTGTCATTATTTAGTGAATTCAGCCCTCACTGATTTGCCCCAAAATTTCAGTAAATCACAGATTTTATGAAGAACAGGCCAAAAATATGAGGCAAAAATATGAACATTCTGCGAAAATATGGACAGTTGAAAGATATGATGTGTGTGCTTATGTGTGTGTTTGAGTGTAGAAACATGCCTGCAAAAAGGGCTGGACTAAATTCAGAGTGCTTTTCCACTGGCATTGCGGTATAATAAACCCGATGGGAAATCGGGTTTCTGGTGCTGTTATGAGTTACAAAGTCTTCTTTTTTCTTCATACTCAAAACACATGCCTTTGGGGATTCTGGCGCAAGAAAAATCGAAGTTGTATGCACTTAGCAGGAAGTTCAACACTTTTTTTCAGTGTTTATTTGTAAGCTAATTTCTTCAACTTTTTAGCAAATCTTTAATATGCACTTGAAATTATAGTTGTGGGATTTCAAAATCAGTCTCTTGTTGTTTCATTTTGATTGTGTTAAATGTCAATTTTAAGGCACGATCTAATTTCTGGGAATTTTTCTAATCTTTAAAATGTCTGTCCAGTGCCCATGGGTTTTATGTATGAGCAGAGATCTGAGGTAATCTGCAGGTACTGCTGCATGAGATTCGATACGCCAATGTGCTTAGGGAACCACAGGGTCATTTCTAGCTATTACCGAAGTCCAGGGCAACAACGTGACGGAATATCCTTTCCAAATATGCATATCATCTCATCAATGGTCTTCCTTTATGTCCCAAACAATCTTCTGATAAAATATTTGATGTTAGTGGAATATTCAAATTTCAACTATTTAAGACCGAAAAATTGTTTTGGTACTGTAATAACATTGTATTAATATCGCAGCATAATGCAAAATCCCTGCAACACATCAACATGCAAATGATACTCTATGAAAGCAAAAGCAGTTCCCGTGGTTGCATATGCATTGCTAACTGCATATTACATTGTAGTCTTAAATCTCTCTTAAAATAATTCAGCCCAAAATTGTCAGGACTGCGCTAGCTTTTCACCCCGCTGTTTCACTCCCTGCTTTTAACATTGTATAGGTTTATATTTTCCTTCCTGAAACTAACATGACCGAGTTTTAAGGAACTTGTGGAAATCAAAGGCATGTTTCCAGATCGAGCATCTACCTACAAAGCAATTTAAAATTGTACAGTACACAGCCCCTCCTCCAGAGATGAGGAACCCTGAGAAGGCAGGAGTACTCCCCTCAGTAACTGTTGCCACCTTAAATATACCTCTCAGCTGTCATGGCTTAACAAAACGGTAATTATTTGCCCTCAGTTTTATCATTGTTCCCCTCAGGTTTACTGATTTTCTTAATAAAGACAGACCTTTTTATGGGTATAAGCCAGCCAATACAAATATTAATTATTCCCTAATTATATGGGGTCCAGTATATGAAAACCTTATATTCTGAGAAATAAAAAAAAATGTTCCTTCCTCTTCTGGATCCTGTGCTATGATTTTAAAGGTCAGTACTATGTATGACTTTGTATGTTCAAAGGTAGAGATTTATGCTGGTGTCAGTGGAGGGACCCACATAAAATGAAGGTTACTGCAGGATGAGATGAGCAGAATGCCATTAATGTGGTTTGACCTGCTCACAGCAAACCCTTTGACTTTTTCAGTTTTACTCTTTGGGTAAGTGTGCACCCCCCCAAAAAATCTGCACGTGCTTCCTCTTTATGTCTAGAGCATGTTCCCCTCTATTTCAGAGTTTCACTTCAAACAATTTACTTCACTATTTAGAAATCATTTCAGCGGAGCAAGACCTTTCATAAGCGAGCTAAAAGGAAAAAAAAAGTGGCTGGGGGCTCTTTTCAATATCCGACGTGGACTCCGTAGGAAAACTGGGACAACGATTACGTACAATTATGCCCTTTTGCAGTAAGGAAAAAATAAAATAAAGGCTAACAGAACATTACTCCCTTTGTAGGTATACAATTCATCTACACTATAAAATTAGGTTGATCAGTTTGGCCCTCCATAACATTGAGACAGAACTTGGACCTATACACTAAGGTCGGTTTTCTGGGTCCAGTTTGGTGTCCGCAGTTTGTTCAACACGCAAACTCGGGCAAGTCTGGAAAATTGCCAGGGAAAAACAACCAATGTTAGCAATGTTAGGCTGCCAAAATGTGTGCAAGGTTAGTGATAATATTATTTGAAACCTACATGTGCGTTGAAACTATACAGGATGCACTCCCAAATTATACCCAGTGAAGTTCCCAAACCTATTAAAAATGCCCTGTGTAATTTCAGAGGGGAAACACCTAGAGTTCTGTAGTTTGTACTGTCAGTGAAAAGGAGGTTACTACCAGGGGCCTAGTCTTATTTCCCACCGCCTCCTCTTTCGTGTACTTGAAATAAAAAACTAAACACGTTAATTAGTAAAAATACATAAATAAATGAATTAATCAATAAATAAGCAAACAAACTAGTTCCGGCAATGGCTACAGTAGGGGACTTTATTCTAACAGTCAGCATTATCCATTTCGGACCTGTGTAGTTTTGTGTTCGAATCCCCCCTCCAACAAGTTATTATATATACTCTGTTAGCGGTAGTGTCGCCTACCTGTCTGCAAGTAATAGCACTAAGGGGGTGAATGACAACAAGGAGCAGTTATTCAGACTGCAGTTAAATAGTTTAATGTCTTCAACACAGTAAATAATATAATAAATAATATATGCAGTGGATCACATTGGGTAAGTTCAATTTACTTGCTTTTTGCAAAAGGTCTTGGTTGAAAATACATTACAGTGAATAATATTAACAAGAAAAATATTTTAAATGATCCTGCATTTAAACTAGGCAACCGAATAACATACCCCAGAAGCAGCTTTAATAAAAAGATAGCAATGTAACGCTAAGTAAATGAAGTCAAACACTGTTTTATCACGGGGTTAAAAGGAGGCAATTCTGGTCAGAGGCTGTTCTACCCGCACATAGAAAAGGTGGTGCATGTTTGAATGTTTGGGCGAGTCTACATTAAACCTGTTTTTATTGTCCAACTGTTTTAATAACTGAATGAGAGAAAAGCTGTTTTCTTTACAACATGGAAGGAGGTGCCTGGGAGTTGTTGCCCTGCATATACCCTGATAGCAGTGGGGAAACAGACGCATTATTTATTTTTATGGGATGGATCACATGTTGGTAGAAGAAAGTAAAATCAACGGAAAGTCTCAAGAAAGAGGTCAAGGTAATTTTCTCTCTTTTTTTCTTGTTTTTCTTTTTCTTCATTTTTTGGGGGGAGGGGGTCTTCTTCTTCTTTTTCTTTCTCTCTCTCTTTGTGAAGCAGCAAGTAGCGATCTCTCATTATTTTCAGATTCCTGCTTTCACCATTCCCCTGAGATGGTTGAATTCTACTATATTGAGGAATCTGACACAGAGCTTCATAAAAGCGTTTATCTTTATGATAAATCATAACAGCGGACACGAATGTGGGACCTTTGGTGTCTCGAAGGACTTTCAACAGATATTATTAAAACAGTTAAGTAGCCCCTGTTGCTGTGTTGTTGGATTCTAATATTGAGAAATCTGTTGGTTTTATGTTTTAAGCTCAGTTCTTATGGTTGTTAGCGTAGTATTTTGCAGCATAGTTTTATTCCCTGTTATGAATCGTAGAGCATCCGGATCATAGGAATCTGTCTGACAGAGACATGCATGTGGACAGAGGACGAGGGAGATGGACAGACGTGATTCCCGAAGAAGAAAGTGGAAGTTTGAACATCGAAGAATCAACCCACATCAAGCGCCTGTCATGGATCATAAAAACAGAAGTACCATATTTTGGAGGTACCCGACTATATCACAGTTCTCAACTGTCCAGATTTCAGCAGAATGTCCACATTTTTGCCTCATATTTTTGTTCTGTTTCTCATAAAGTTTGTGATTTTCTGTCAAATCATTGAAGACTGAAGTCACTGAATAATGACACACATTTAAGTTTTGGACTTCATATCCATCAGAAAATGCATGCTAATGCAAATCCGTTATTCTAGCAACGTTCTAAGTTTATAAAAGCAATATTTTAAATTTGTCCCTGTTTTTAGTCATTTGTTCCCCCATTATTTTAGGCTTTGTTCATATTTCTAGCGCTAAGAGGTTGAGCGGTATATGCATATAGTGCATATAATTACACTCTAAGGAACTGGAGGTCGTGGGAATCGAACCCACTACTTAAGGACCCAGTAGGTAACCTGTTCATTACTCAGTCATTACAGAACACGACCCTGGCATAAGTAAATTTCCCCAGTCCAGGTCAGTAATGTGATTTGCCATATTTTGTGTATGAAATCGCGATGTAATGATTAGTTGTGGTCAATGAAATTCATTTGATTATTTCTGAAAAATGGAACTGCTGACTCTTAAGTTGTGATGTTGTGTCTGTCATAGATGCCTCAAACAAACACAAAGTTCAGATAATGTATATTTTGATATACATTACCTGGCAATAATTAATCTGTCCTTTCTTCAAAGAGGATGATGGTGATATGGATGTCTTTGTCTTATGCGTTGGTGGTGTGTGTGTGTGTGTGTGTGAGGGGGTCAACTGTAGGCTATGATGGGCACCACACATAACTTTTTTCTTACCAATTGTCCATCAGTGGCTAATCAAGTACTTCCCCGCAGTGAACCAGTTAAGTGCTATAAACATCTCATGCACAGCCACGCTCCTTCCATTGCACCTTTATTTTCTCTATAGTGTCCAGTCCGTAATGTTTAAATATATTGATATTTTGTTGATGGACTAGGTCCCACTAAGACTCATGATCTAATTTTCACGGGAGACCCGAAGTGCTGTTTGTACTGATGATATGAAATGTGGCCTGGTCTCTGCAAAAACCCTCCCATCTCTTTTTTTGTAAGTGCCATGGTGTCTTTTACACCCACCCGAGCTATTTGGATGGGATAATACACTGATGATGAACAAGTCCATTGGAAGACATCTGCATGCTGCTTTCCTAAAATCTAATTAAAACAGGAAAATGGTAGGTGTCACGTGGTACTGAGACACCCTCCT
This sequence comes from Protopterus annectens, assembly GCF_019279795.1. Classification (NCBI taxonomy): domain Eukaryota; kingdom Metazoa; phylum Chordata; order Ceratodontiformes; family Protopteridae; genus Protopterus; species Protopterus annectens. The sequence goes on from NC_056748.1 coordinate 33,761,011, forward strand.
CTGGTAAACAGACCCCTCTTCACCTCTACTTCATGTATCAGATTTGTACCGAAGGATAAAACAGTGTTCCTCTCTCCTTGCTAAATTAAATATTGCAGCATAGGCATATTGGGTTAAAATGAATTCCCCAGAAACCAGAAAAGGGACAGGGGGCGTGAAAAAAGTCCTAGTTAGACTGGGAAGAAGCATGGAGAAATTAAGTATTTTCTTCTTTTGTATTACTTATATCGCCTATTTTTATGCGCGTGTGTTCATTTTATTTATTTAATATTCATGCATATACAGTTTTTAAGCAAAATCTTTTGTGTTTAAATCTTGATACAGATGAAATTCTTAGCTAGTGTACAGTGAGTCGTGCAAGCATCTCAACCCCGTGGATCAGGTCATCTCATATCGTGCAACAAAGAGGCAATATATGAAAATGTGAAAGAGCACATAATTTTAATTAGGATGATGCTAAATGCATTATTTAAGCTAAACACTTTTTAATTGCGGAACAGTATGTTTCATGCTATAAGCTCACAGGTAAACCACCAAGAAGCCTAGGCAATTACCCCCAATAATAAATAGATGCGTTTGGCTCCCTGATAGGGGAGTACCATACTATGTACACCATGGGAGAATTTACGACTGACCGTCCAACTGTCCAGATAGTTTTTGAATTCTGATTAAAATTTCCAGCAATAATGTTATTGTGTCTAAAAGAGGAATTTCTTCTAAATGAAATACATCTGAGAGGTCTGTAGCCAGCGTGGTTTATTTTGGGGGTCTACATGTAGTGGTGTGACGGGACTCGAAGATCCATTACTGTGAAAGACTTTTACCGAACCCCTCTGTATCTTGTCCTGGGCATAGAAGTTGGTGAACTAATTCAAAGCCCAACATTTTCCTCACAAGTAAAATGAAGAAAGTGCACACATCTCTACAATGACCGGAATATAATGTTATTTATTGATGCAATGTTTCCCACGCTGTGATAGTAAAATAGCCTGCTAGGCTTGTGAAAATCATTCAAGGACAACTGCAAAAGGCACATTATCCACATATTCAAATTATGAATGACCTCGATCCAAACCTAAAACGCAGGAAAAAAATAGTAACAATAATACAGCGCCGGCAAAGGGCATGTCCTGCCCCAAAAAAAAAAAAAAAAAAAAAAAGAAAGTAGAATGAAGCAGTGAAAGTGGGGAGCTAACAAATACAAAATGTAGACTCACATTCTGTTGGCTATTGTGTTGATTTGCAATGAAATGGTGAGATCTAAAGCGTAACAAAATATTTAACGGTCTTTTTCCTGCCTATAACGACCCCTCTTCAAGGTTTGACAGGGAAAATACTTTTTTTTTTGACAACCTCTGCCAAATGTAAGCAGCCTGCAGCTCATTGAAATCCTAGTAAACCAACTTCACTATGTGTGTTCTTGCATAGCCTAACCGATGACATACATAGTCACATAACAAGCAGCAACGCAGTCAGTAGCGATAAAAGTCACACACTCTTCAAACTTTTTAAGTTATAGTAAATTCTTCTCAGTCAAGGTAGCCTGCGGTGAGTAGAAATATGTTTCCCAGCTATCTGTCCACTTAAAACAAAGTGGCATAATATATATTTTCGGGGAAAGACAGAAACGGAGCTTTCCTCCCGAAGCCCCCTTCCCCAGCTTTGAACCCTTCACTGCGGAGCTGCCTACTGATTATTGAGGCTGCGGGGCACTTGGGCAGCTATTCAATGTGCTTTGCCTTTCATCTGGGACGGCATGGTGGCGCTCAATTAAAAGCCTATCAGTTGGTAAGTAAATCAACGCCCATCAAAGTTGTCACATCAAACAAAACGATTATTACTGCAGTCCGCCTCTCCGATTAATCTCCCTGCAACACAACTGGAGTGACAAGACAGGCAGCTCGGAAAGAAGGAAAGTGTGGAACTGGGAAGCATTGAACGGGAACCGAACCGATAATAGGTGTGTGTGCGCATATAACACCATCTGTTGGTGCAGCGGTGTCCAGCACTGCATAAAGCGGAGCAGTAATAGTGTGCCTTTCAGGGCTGGTATATATGTGAGCCAAAGATCCCCCTAAACCATTCCCAGATCACCCTCAGTAAAGTTCCATGTCTGGGTACATACGCCACGGGCATCAACCACGGCAGTGATGCTTCGAATAATGTCACTAATGATAAGTGGCACTTCTAAATCTGTCGTGCTCTTTTTTACAAGCCACTCTTCTAACTTTGAATCAGGATAAGCAACACATTTCAGGTTAATTTAATAGTAAGTCCAGAAATACTGAAGTAGTAATAAGAACGAACAGGAACTGGGTAACAAAGAATGCATATGCTTATTTTACAACAGGAGTCAAACTTCATAATTCTTTCTATTACTACTACATTTTTTTTAAATCGGAAATTAACACTTTTGCACCCCGCCATATCTCAACTGTCCAGATTTTCGCAGATTGTCCAGATTTTTACCTCATATTCTTTGTCACTAAATAATGACATGCATTCGAATTTCAAACTTCATATTCTTCAGAAAATGTATGCCAACTCAAAACCTGTTATTCTAGCAACATTCTGAGTTTATACGAGCAATATTTAATATCCGTCCCCACTGATGGGCCTTTGCCCCCCCCCCCCCCCCATTACGTTAGGCTTTGTCCAGATTTCTTGCAGTGAGAAGTTGAGGGATATGTTTTGCAATCGGAGTCTTGAGGGGATGCAACGGGACAATAGGATAAAATTGAGCTTATATGGGTAGTTGTAGAAGGCGGCTGATGCTCAGCTGGAGTGTACGGAAAGGGGCATACATAAATAACTAAAAAAAGCTTTCTAAACTCGCTGTCTTCTGCTCATAAAATGCCACTAGTACAACTGTTTTTCTAAAGTCAGTTTATGTACCTCTGACAAGTTCATCTTTAGTCTATAACATCACAACTGAGGCTAATGCATGGTTTTTATTGCTTGAGGTTACAGGTCCTCATTTCTCTAACCTGGTACTTGTGATCTGGCCCAAGGTGGTCAGTGCCACTGCACAGTCCTCTCACTCATCAAGAAAAAAACACGTTCTTGCTGACCTTCGCTGTCAGCTCCTTGCCTGAAAAATTGACAGTCTAATCTATGCTTTTCTGTGTGACAAAACAATTAGGATTTACAACTAGGTTTACCACCGGCCTCTCTTTTCAAAGGATAGTCCTGCCAGTGCCCCTGATGCTTTTAGGAATTTATATAGTTTCTAATTCTCTTATAAATATCGCATCACTCTATGATACTATATCTGAAGCTACTTAATATGACATGAAACAATCGAAACAACTCCCTTTTAAGTAGGGAGTGTTTATTCTAGCAATAAAACGAAATGCATCTTTTTGTATTAGGCGTGGGTATGCTTGCCCAACAAAATAACACGTTTCATTAAGAAATATCCAATTCTGCATTTAGAAAAGTTGAAAATCAATTTAAACACAAAATGGTATGAAACATTAAAGACCTGTTGGTAAAACCTGCATCTTACACTTCACTATGTTTGTTCTAGCACTTTCCCAGTGGAGTGAATTGTGTTTTAAGATCTGTCCATCTTTTTGATTCTGTGTCTGTCTGTCTCTCTGTGTTGTTGGATCTAGTGAGATACAACTCTTAGGGATTCACCGTTATTTTGAATCCTTTACTGTGTACCCTCACATTTTCTGTGCATTATCAGGGTGAGTTACGGAATTTTCTTTTAAGGATCATATAATTCCGCTGCTGGGACTGGGGGCATGCGTGCCGTGACCTATTTAGTATCCCTCCCATCCACAAAGAAAGCATGCACATTCATGCAGGACTGCTTTGTACATACTGGCACCCCATATGCCTGCCTGACGTACACCATGCATCAATAGTCACCACCAAGTTACAGATGAGAGTGCAGGTTCAAAGACCACTGCCCTTTGTCTGAGAGGGAAGAATCTGGTCTTACCAGCCATTCACCCTTCCCTCACCCAACAAGTGACACACAGACTGGTAATCAAACCCAGGTCCTCACTGTGTAGACAGATATATTACTATGGCAGTGGGCCAGGGGAGCACCTAAATGTGTTCTTGTCTCATATGTCTTGTTTCTGATTTATGAAACAGATGCTTGAAATGCATGGATACCCAGCAGATGAACAACAATGACTTTTGGATAACTTACATCTCAATAAATTAATGAAAATTCACAACTATGAATCCATATTAAATTCTGGAAAGGTGACTTATAATCTGGTTGCCATAAAGAATGTTCAACTGTCAAGACAGGATTACTTGGGCTTTCTCCACCATAACAGCAATTTGTCTAATGTGTTCACTAATTCTTAAAATAGTTTTGATGATACAAACAACTTGCAAAGTATTTAGAGGAAGATTTAAGCACTGTTCCCAGCTGTTTAACTAGAGATGTCCCATTACTGAAAATATTATCAGCCATCTCTAATATTACATAATGAAAAACAAAACATTTGCATTTATGCCAGTGCGCCCTGGATATTCTGTGAATTTTAAAATGAAAACGAACTATTTCTGAACTCATTAGCTCAGGTTTCGGCAATATGGATTCCAATAAAGATTTTTAGTCTAATACTGACAAATAACTAATTCAAGGCAATTACATCTTGTGTTACATCACAGCTCATTAACATAACTAGGTACTTCTGACAAGTCCAAAATGAGACATCTCAGATCAAATTTCCAAAAGACAAGGAAAACGGCAAAGGGAAGGCATTTAGGCAGGAACATGCAGAGACAGATTTTTTTTTTTTTGGGGGGGGGGGGGTCAGTGTTGAGGCCTGGGACTAGTAGCCAGTATGGATATGAGTTTTAAAATAGTTTGTTGAGGTTATGCATATAAATGGATGTGCCAAATATTTTATAAAAAAATCACAAAAATAAGGCAATAATATCACATTTTATAGGTTTTACAAGAACTTCTCTCAAAGAAAGTAGCCTTGTGTTATTTGTACAGTTTAGAACACTGTTACAGAGGAAAATGTTTAATCACAAAATGTATACAATGTAGAATAATTTAACTGATGCTAGGGGTGAGGGCCCAGGAGTGTGAGAACAGACTGCCCACTGAGTCACTGTTCATTAATGCATGTACACTAGCCAGGTGAAAGTTTAAAATTGTTTATGACCAGTTGGTTACGGATCCAGTGACAAGACTAATGACTCTAAATAATTCTCTGGCATCTAGATATACAGTTTTACAAGAAACCTTCATGTGAAGCTCACACTATAGCAGTGTACAAGTTACATGGCCCACGACACTTGCTTTTCCTTTCTCCCTATAATTTTTTATTTTTTCCACATAAAGCACTTTATTGTCTCAGTATACCTTTGTTATTCCCCTCACTTTCCTGTTGTGTCTGTCTCTCTCTGTACCAGAGTTGTAACCTCTATACTAATATAGCCATTTCTAGCCTGTGGTCAAACAGGGTTATTGCTAACCCTTCTCTGACACCTGGTTACATTCCATGTACCCTTCTAAAGCTACTCTGCTACTGGCATCATAGAATTTATCCAATTCTCCTTTTTCTACTCAACCACTAATCAGCAGAAATCAAGTGAAACTTTAAGCTCTTGATGTCTTCCACACAAGCTTCCTTAGGAAATGGAGTTAATAGTTAAGAATTTTCCCCTGAGCGAGGAGAACTTTATGTGCAATTTTGTTTATAGGCATCGCTAACTATAATAAGTTCTAGGCAAAATTCAGCAAACTGGAATATATTTCCACAGCTTCAGGTTCTTTTTGTCTTTTGTGATTTCAGTAAAACAGAGCATTTACATTAGCAAACAGATAACTAAGGTGGTGATGTTTAAGCACACCCACATTTCCTCAAAGTAAGAGATGTTTCGTGTCCTCTTGCTCATGTGACCCATTATTCATATTTGCTGGGTACATACATACATATATATATATATATATATATAGAGAGAGAGAGAGAGAGAGATATGGATCTAGGACTTTTGAACGAAAATTCAAAAGCCCGAATCCATTACCACCGAGCACACTTTAATGAAAGCATTTTCATCGAAAAAGCGCTTTCGTTAAAGTACGTTAAAAAAAAAAAACACAAAATCTACTTGAATGCAGGGGGGGCAAGCCCCACTGCACCCCCACCCCCCCTACTTTAATATTCTCACTCCGAGGTCATACTACAGTCGGGAAAAGGGAATTTTCCCTTACCACACCGTAGTACGACCGGAACAACAAGCATACTTACACGGAAGTGCTGCTTCGGCGAACAACACTTTCCCACATGTATGCTCACCAAATTGGGATTTGGTGAAAGATGCAGTCGAGCATCTGCACGGATCCCATATATATATATATATATATATATATATATATATATATATATATATATATTTTTTTTTTGGTTTTTTTTTTTTTGGTTTTTTTTCTCATGCATCAGCATACTTCATTGAAGGATGCAAAACAATTAGGTTTATAGGTTCATAGGTAGGTACTAGGCTATCTGCCCGAGCGCATTTATAAGCCTAGCCAGAGTGTGTCAGCTTTCGCTGCCCCATTGATTAATTAACTGAGCCTCTGTCAAGAAGAGCCAATGAAGTGATCCCAGGGGTGTATTTTCTGTTACCCATCCACTCGTCAAGGCTTCTCTTGAAGAGTGTTAGTGAGGGGCTCTGCCTAATGTAGTTAGGAACTTTGTTCCAAAGCATGGGGAGTCTCTGAGACAGGTATCTATCCCTCCAGCATGTTCTATTTATTGCTGTGGTGAGGTTTAGCTCACTAGAGCGCGTGGCTCGCAGTGACTTGGATTTCTTTAGGTGGAGCATGTGCATCAATTCTGAGTTGGACATGGTTTGTAGGTCAGGCATTCACCACAGTACTAACAGTAACCTACGCGTTTATCAATTCTGAGTTGGACATGGTTTGTAGGTCAGGCATTCACCACAGTACTAACAGTAACCTACGCGTTTATCAGTTCTGAGTTGGACATGGTTTGTAGGTCAGGCATTCACCACAGTACTAACAGTAACCTACGCGTTTATCAATTCTGAGTTGGACATGGTTTGTAGGTCAGGCATTCACCACAGTACTAACAGTAACCTACGCGTTTATCAATTCTGAGTTGGACATGGTTTGTAGGTCAGGCATTCACCACAGTACTAACAGTAACCTACGCGTTTATCAATTCTGAGTTGGACATGGTTTGTAGGTCAGGCATTCACCACAGTACTAACAGTAACCTACGCGTTTATCAATTCTGAGTTGGACATGGTTTGTAGGTCAGGCATTCACCACAGTACTAACAGTAACCTACGTGTTTATCAATTCTGAGTTGGACATGGTTTGTAGGTCAGGCATTCACCACAGTACTAACAGTAACCTATACGTTTATCAATTCTGAGTTGGACATGGTTTGTAGGTCAGGCATTCACCACAGTACTAACAGTAACCTACGCGTTTATCAATTCTGAGTTGGACATGGTTTGTAGGTCAGGCATTCACCACAGTACTAACAGTAAACTACGCGTTTATCAATTCTGAGTTGGACATGGTTTGTAGGTCAGGCATTCACCACAGTACTAACAGTAACCTACGCGTTTATCAGTTCTGAGTTGGACATGGTTTGTAGGTCAGGCATTCACCACAGTACTAACAGTAAACTACGCATTTATCAATTCTGAGTTGGACATGGTTTGTAGGTCAGGCATTCACCACAGTAATAACAGTAACCTACGCGTTTATCAATTCTGAGTTGGACATGGTTTGTAGGTCAGGCATTCACCACAGTACTAACAGTAACCTACGCGTTTATCAGTTCTGAGTTGGACATGGTTTGTAGGTCAGGCATTCACCACAGTACTAACAGTAAACTACGCGTTTATCAATTCTGAGTTGGACATGGTTTGTAGGTCAGGCATTCACCACAGTAATAACAGTAACCTACGCGTTTATCAATTCTGAGTTGGACATGGTTTGTAGGTCAGGCATTCACCACAGTACTAACAGTAACCTACGCGTTTATCAATTCTGAGTTGGACATGGTTTGTAGGTCAGGCATTCACCACAGTACTAACAGTAACCTACGCGTTTATCAATTCTGAGTTGGACATGGTTTGTAGGTCAGGCATTCACCACAGTACTAACAGTAACCTACGCGTTTATCAATTCTGAGTTGGACATGGTTTGTAGGTCAGGCATTCACCACAGTACTAACAGTAACCTACGCGTTTATCAATTCTGAGTTGGACATGGTTTGTAGGTCAGGCATTCACCACAGTACTAACAGTAACCTACGCGTTTATCAATTCTGAGTTGGACATGGTTTGTAGGTCAGGCATTCACCACAGTACTAACAGTAACCTACGCGTTTATCAATTCTGAGTTGGACATGGTTTGTAGGTCAGGCATTCACCACAGTACTAACAGTAACCTACGCGTTTATCAATTCTGAGTTGGACATGGTTTGTAGGTCAGGCATTCACCACAGTACTAACAGTAACCTACGCGTTTATCAATTCTGAGTTGGACATGGTTTGTAGGTCAGGCATTCACCACAGTACTAACAGTAACCTACGCGTTTATCAATTCTGAGTTGGACATGGTTTGTAGGTCAGGCATTCACCACAGTACTAACAGTAACCTACGCGTTTATCAGTTCTGAGTTGGACATGGTTTGTAGGTCAGGCATTCACCACAGTACTAACAGTAACCTACGCGTTTATCAATTCTGAGTTGGACATGGTTTGTAGGTCAGGCATTCACCACAGTACTAACAGTAACCTACGCGTTTATCAATTCTGAGTTGGACATGGTTTGTAGGTCAGGCATTCACCACAGTACTAACAGTAACCTACGCGTTTATCAATTCTGAGTTGGACATGGTTTGTAGGTCAGGCATTCACCACAGTAATAACAGTAACCTACGCGTTTATCAATTCTGAGTTGGACATGGTTTGTAGGTCAGGCATTCACCACAGTACTAACAGTAACCTACGCGTTTATCAATTCTGAGTTGGACATGGTTTGTAGGTCAGGCATTCACCACAGTACTAACAGTAACCTCTGGCGTTTATCAATTCTGAGTTGGACATGGTTTGTAGGTCAGGCATTCACCACAGTACTAACAGTAACCTACGCGTTTATCAGTTCTGAGTTGGACATGGTTTGTAGGTCAGGCATTCACCACAGTACTAACAGTAACCTACGCGTTTATCAATTCTGAGTTGGACATGGTTTGTAGGTCAGGCATTCACCACAGTACTAACAGTAACCTACGCGTTTATCAATTCTGAGTTGGACATGGTTTGTAGGTCAGGCATTCACCACAGTACTAACAGTAACCTACGCGTTTATCAATTCTGAGTTGGACATGGTTTGTAGGTCAGGCATTCACCACAGTACTAACAGTAACCTACGCGTTTATCAGTTCTGAGTTGGACATGGTTTGTAGGTCAGGCATTCACCACAGTACTAACAGTAACCTACGCGTTTATCAATTCTGAGTTGGACATGGTTTGTAGGTCAGGCATTCACCACAGTACTAACAGTAACCTACGTGTTTATCAGTTCTGAGTTGGACATGGTTTGTAGGTCAGGCATTCACCACAGTACTAACAGTAACCTACGCGTTTATCAATTCTGAGTTGGACATGGTTTGTAAGTCAGGCATTCACCACAGTACTAACAGTAACCTACGCGTTTATCAGTTCTGAGTTAGACATGGTTTGTAGGTCAGGCATTCACCACAGTACTAACAGTAACCTACGCATTTATCAGTTCTGAGTTGGACATGGTTTGTAGGTCAGGCATTCACCACAGTACTAACAGTAACCTACGCGTTTATCAGTTCTGAGTTGGACATGGTTTGTAGGTCAAGCATTCACCACAGTACTAACAGTAACCTACGTGTTTATCAATTCTGAGTTGGACATGGTTTGTAGGTCAGGCATTCACCACAGTACTAACAGTAACCTACGCGTTTATCAGTTCTGAGTTGGACATGGTTTGTAGGTCAGGCATTCACCACAGTACTAACAGTAACCCACACGTTTATCAATTCTGAGTTGGACATGGTTTGTAGGTCAGGCATTCACCACAGTACTAACAGTAAACTACGCGTTTGCAGCACGTCTGTGCAATAACAGTATTTTTTTGTCTGCTTACAAAGGTAGGAGGAAGTCTTTTATTTTCATTAAAGCATCTCCTTTGCCATCTATCTGCAAATATTTTTCAGGAAATGGTAACAGCTTTACAGGTGCGGACATCCTGATTTTTCCCTTCCACTCTCATATCTTCCAGTTAAGCTCAAAGGGTTGAATGCAAAAGGCTTCATCTTCTTGGCCTATTTAGGTTTTCTTTCTTCATGTTTGACTGGCAAATTGTGTGACTCTGATCCAGACCTCTAAATCTCTTAATACAAGAATCAGGTACAAAGCCAAATACAACGAGAAAGTTCAAGGGCCAAAAATGGGGGCAATTAAAAAATGCTCGTATAAACTAATACAGTTGCTATTTTTTTTTTTTTGTTTTCTCAAGAATGCGAAGTGTGAAACTTAGTTTGGTATTGGCATAAACCCACTTTTCCCATTTTGTACAACAGGATGGTGTTTCATATCAACAATGTCCATCACCTAAATCAAATGTTCACACTACCTCGCAGCTAGACCTTGTCTGTCATTGTTTACTTACTGCAGTCCTCAATGGTTTTCCTGAAAACCACATATTTTTAAGGAATGTACCAAAAATATGAGACAAAAATCTGGATATTCTGCCAAATTCTGGACAGTTGAGAAGTATGCTGAGCAAGTAGCAACCACCTATTACCTCCATCTCACGTATAAAACAAATTTCTGCTTAGTGGCCTTAGCAACTTAGCACATGACTAATGTGAAACATCCCTAGCCCCTCCCTATAGCTCACAAATGTAATTTCGTCATAGTGTTATGGTTTGAGAATTAGCAGCCTTCATCAGGTCTGGGGGCTGCAGAGGTCACTCATTTGTTCATCTCCTAGTTCAAGTGAATTATTCATTACATGCAACAAAGATATGCGTTTGGAGCATTTCTCCCCAGGCCTCCACTGAAAATTGGTTTCATTCCAAGTCAGACTTTCCCAGTAAACAAATGATAAATAAACAAACAGATAAATAAACATATTCACTTCTCTCTCTGTACACTGCTTATATGCTTCTTCACCAATTCTTTAAATTCTGTTTTGGTTTTATAGTTAGCTCCCTATAACTAACATTTGACTTACCATGAACCTTAGCTCTGTATGTTTTCATCAGCATCACAAGGTTTCCAGGCAAACAATGAGGACAGACAAACTCTTCTGGATCCAGAATGTAGGCCACAATTGTACACCTTTTCGTCAAATCATATTAAAACTATATCCTATTCTCTTTTTCAAAAAAAAACATCTAGTTTAGAATGTAATCTATCTAGCTAGTTAGTTAGTTATCTGTCTGTCTGCCTGCCTGTATGTCTGTCTATCTATCTATCTATCTATCTAAACATCTATCTTCAACAAAAGAACAGTATATAAAAGTATAATAAAATAAATATTTTAACAAATCTATAAGTACAAGGGGTACACTCAGTGCTGTAGTTAGTTGTATTGCCACCTCATAAGAAGAGGTTCCCCTGTTTGATTCTTATCTGGGGTGCATTCAGTCCAGTGTTTGTATGGTCTGCCTTTCTCTAATTGGGTCTTCTCTGGGTACTCTGATTTCTTCACACATCCTAAAACATGCAGTAATTATATCAGTTATTCTGTTATTCTGAACTGTTTGTTGATGTGTGCGTGTGTGTGTGTGTGTGTGTGTGTGTGTGTGTGTGTGTGTGTGTGTGTGTGTGTGTGTGTGTATGCGTGTACATGATATGAAAGAAAGGCTTAGCAATCTATTTCCTTTCCACACTTGCCTAGTGAACTCTATGGATGGCAGTAGCTGTTTATGGGCTCAATTCAGGTACTGCATGTAACTTAACAACATTGGATGGATGGATAAGTACAAACATTTGGTGTTTTACCACTCTAACAGCTTCATCAGTGAATGATCACAACTCAGCTAACATTATCAAAAAATTTATCATCTGCCAACATCATCAGAGTTTAAAATTTACTTTATTTATTTATTTACATTTTTTTACCGGGTAGGGTCTGACTGGGCTAGTAGTCCATTTTCAGCAGAGACCCAGGGAGAAAAGCTCCACAAACAGATAACAAATAGCAAAATAACAAGTAACAAATACAGAGTTACATATATGTTTATAAAATTATTACAGTACATTACAAAAACTTGTGAAAAAACTAAAATAAAAAATAAAAATACGTTATAGTAACAAAATCGAAACATGTAGACTGCAGAAAATCTTGTTAACAGGGAGAAAAATTGAGACAGAAACAGTGAGCATGTCTAATGAAGAGATTTAAGTACATGTAGAGTTTAAGAGTGAGTAAACAAAGAGAAAAATATGAAGTACTGAGAGTAAAATCAATCAAAACCATTGGGAGGTGATCAAACTATAACGCTGAAGAAATAGATAACAACCAGCTATAAAGAGAATAGATGGGGGTTGATGAGGACATAGTAAGAGAGAGAAATTAACCAGGGATATTACAATGGCAGAGTCACTTGCTTTTTTTAGATATTCTTTTAATTTTGTTTTAAAAGAAGAACAGCAGGGAGTGTTTTTTAAGCTTAAGGGTAGGGTATTCCAAGACTTGGCTATTCTGTATAAGTAGAGGGAGTCACCATGGTTGGTATGTGATTGCATTGTTTTGAGCAGAGATCTAGTGGAAGATCTAAGGGATCTCCTGTTTACCTGTAGTTGGACTAGGATAGAAATGTAGGACAACTATTTAGGTAGTATATGATTTTAGGGTAAATTGGTTTAGTGTTAACAGGTTGGGAAGTTCTAGCCAGTTGAGTTGAAGAAGAGCAGAACAATCGTGGGATTTATGGGGTTGATTGGTGGCAAACTTAGCAATGTTGTTATAAGCAAGTTTCTAGATTATGAAGATCAGTCTTAAGTAAGTTGGTGAGGATGTTTGAGCAATAGAGAAGTGTAGAGAGAAGCTGAGATCTAGCTGTAGCTAGCCTGGCTTGGGGTTTTAGGTAAGGTTTGGCTCTGTAGAGAGCTCCGAGTTTTGTGTAGACGTTTTTAGTAATAAGTGAAATATGAGTATTGAAATTGAGACGGTCGTCTATTGTAATACCTAGGAGCTTGGCCTGGTTTGTTGAATCAGTTTTGGTACCATTTTCAGAATGAATAGAGAGGGGCAGTTCTGTTGGTAGAAATTATTAATTTGGTCTGATTTGAGTTGAGGATAAGTTGGTGGTTTGATAGGAAAGTTTCAATTTCCAGAAATTCCAGGAAAAATTCATTTAATTATTTTAGTCACACAAACCATATTCAAAATCAGCACAGAAGCTAAGGCAGCTATCATCTTCTTCTTCTTCTTTCAGCTGCTCCCGTTAGGGGTCGTCACAGCAGATCAACTGTTTCCATTTCTTCCTGTCCTCTGCATCTTGCTCTGTCACACCAACCACCTGCATGTCCTCTCTCACCACATCCATAAACCTTATCTTAGGCCTTCCTTTTTTCCTCTTACCTGGCAGCTTCATCCTTAGCATCTTTTTCCCAATATACCCAGCATCCCTCCTCAGCACATGTCCAAACCAACGTAATCTTGCCTCTCTGGCTTTGTCTCCAAACCTTCCAACCTGGGCTGACCCTCTAATATACTTATTCCTAATCCTGTCCATCCTCGTCACACCCAGTGCAAATCTTAACATCTTCAACTCTGCCACATCAAGCTCTGACTCCTGCCTTTTTGTCAATGCCACTGTCTCCAACCCATATAACATAGCTGGACTCACTACCCTCTTGTAGACCTTCCCTTTCACTCTTACTGGTACTTGTCACAAATCACTCCTGACACTCTTCTCCACCCACTCCATCCTGCCTGTACTCTCTTCTTCACCTCCCTTCCACACTCACCATTACTCTGAACTGTTGATCTCAAGTACTTAAACTCATTCACTTCACCACCTCTACTCCCTGTATCCTCACCATTCCTCTATCCTCCCTCTCATTCACACACATATATTCTGTCTTAGTCCTGCTGACCTTTATTCCTCTTCTCTCTAGAGCATATCTCCACCTCTCCAGGGTCTCCTCCACCTGTTCCCTACTCTCACTACAGATCACAATGTCATCTGAACATCATAGTCCACAGAGACTCCTGTCTGATCTTGTCTGTCAACCTGTCCATCACCATTGCAAATAAGAAAGGGCTCAGAGCTGATCCTTGATGTAATCCCACCTCCACCTTAAACGCATCTGTCACTCCCACCGCAGACCTCACTGCTGTCACACTACCCTCGCACATATCCTGTACCACTCTTACATACTTCTCTGACACTCCCGACTTCCTCATACAATACCACAACTCCTCTCTAGGCACCCTGTCTTATGCGTTCTCTAAATCCACAAAGACACAATGCAGCTCCTTCTGACCTTCTCTATACTTCTCCATCAACCCTCTCAGAGCAAACATCACATCTGTAGTGCTCTTTCCTGGCATGAAACCATACTGCTGATCACTAATCATCACCTCTCTTCTTAACCTAGCTTCCACTACTCTTTCCCATAACTTCATGCTGTGACGGATCAGTTTACTCCCTCTGTAGTTACTGCAGCTCTGCACATCACCCTTATTCTTAAACATTGGTGCCAAAACACTTTTTCTCCATTCCTCAGGCATCCTGTCACTTTCCAAGATTTCATTAAACAATCTAGTTAAAAACTCCACTGCCATTTCACCTAAACAGAAGCTAAGGCAGCTATATTTGCAATAAAACACCCTCACAATGACCATTTGTTATAAATAACAGACACTTTTTGTGCATAGGCAATTTGACAAACAAAAAACAGAAACAATCAAGTTATTTCATGCTTAATAAAGGTAAGTAACTTTAATCAAAACACAGTAACAGGGCAAAGTGATATAAGTATGCCACTCTTTGTATGTGAGCAGTGTTTCATGTACATAAACATTTGTCATTGAGCAAAAAAGACACTCAACATTTTATATTTTCTATATTTCTTAAATTAATGTGAATAACTTCACAGTAGTACAGAAAAGTAGGGTACTATTAGTGCGGCACATGCACATGGGGGGTTGTTTAGTAAGGGTGCCCTACTGGTTTTATTTCTTAGGGGATACAACGTTTTTCTTATAGTCAGTTTGATATGGAATGGTAGATAATGAAATACTTTGCAAATTTGTATAGAAAGGTGTATAATGGGAGGATAGCTCTGCAGTTTACTGGTAACCATTAGAACTTTCCTAAATGTACGCAGTGATATCCTTCAAGATCAGCTAAGAACACAAAGCATGGTATCATTATTACTTCTCATGTTATTCCATCTCAGTTCAGATATTTTATGGACATGTATTGCATTCCTCAACCTAAAAAGTGATATACCCACTACTTACAAAAATAAATATAAAGCAATCTGGCAGACTGTGTAAAATTACCAAGCAATGCTGCATTTGGTGTTTACATTTTAGGCAAAATCTCAACCACCCTATGCTAGTTCTCAGTAAAACTCACAAAGCATTTTACTTGTTAGGTCTATAATGCACTTAAATGAACTTCCATTATACTTTGGAGGTTTTAAATGCATTTCATCCCTAAAGCTGATCAGGCAATTTTACCTTTACCAACACTTGATTCTTTGGTGGTAGTATGTTTCCAATGACAGAAGAGGTCACTTTTCTGGGAAAGCATATATGACTTTTGCTTCTAATTTAATTTAATCCAAAATCAGTACAGATATCTTCTACCTATAGTGCATTCTCCACCGATATGCATTCACCACTAAGGGAAACAAACATAATGCAACTTGGCAGACTGAGACAGTGAAATGACCTCATATGAATGTAAACAAAAGAAAATACAGCAGTTGTCATTTAATAATTAGAAAACATTCAGAGACTTATAGATTGAGTCACAGGGACATATTGCAGCTTAGGTAGCCTCTGTCTACTTAAAGATTTACATGAAGCTCAACACTGAAGTTTGCTTGACCATTTTGCTTTTGTCAACGTAGTTATTTTGGTTGATTATGTACATTTAATGACAACACATGTAATTTTTCAGGGAATTATGTATAGTTTTTACTTTTTATTTAATGCCAGCTCAGTAGACTTATGCTCAGGTTATGTAATGCATTCCTTGCTATGCAAATAAGTAATATACCCACCCTAAAATAAGCCAACTATAAGAAACCTGTCAAACTTTGATAGTAAGTGACTGTAAATCAACAGTTGGTACCTATATGTAGGAGACAATTCCTAGGATTCATAAATGAGTTGCACTGGTGAAGCAGTACACAATGCAAGAGAGGTAATGTGGCCAATTATTTATTTAAACCAAATATTGTTAAACTTAGTTGCAAAAACATTTAGTTTAGGTGCATATGTTCCCAATTCCATGAAGCACAAAAGTTGTAAAAAATACCACTTTCATTCATCAGTACTACATATTTATGAATCTCAGGGGATGTCTAATTTTATAGATCTCAGTAAAACTTTAGGGTGATTGTACTTAGACTGTCAGTGTATACTGCACTTAAGATTGCCATTCAATTTTTAAGGATTTATATGAACCCAGTACTGAAGCTGACTTGAGCATTTTGCTAGTTATTTGTACAGGATATTTTTTGTGGTGGTGATAGCACATTTCCAGTGAAAGAAAACGTCATTTATAGAGAAATATACATTTATTTTGCTTCTGATATAATGTCAGATTAACACAGGCATCTTCCAGGCATTACACTCCTCAGTCTGAACCGGAAACACATATCCAACACTCACAGAACTTGCATATAGGTTCATAGGTGTGTACTAGGCTAATGGCCCTGGAGTCTTTACAAGCCTAGCCTATAGGATTACCCTTGCATCGTGCCACCTAACCTTAGTTCCCAGTGCCTCTGTCGAGTAAAACCACTGGAGTGATCCCTGGGGTGAAGTTTCTATTTCCCATCCACTCAATAAGATTTCTCTTGACGAGGGTCAGTGATGTGCTCTGCTTGACATGTATGGGAAGTCTATTCCATAGCATGGGCAGTCTCTGGGTTATGAACCTGTCCCTCCAGCATGTTCTGTTAATTGTGGTAATGAGGTTGAGGTCTCTAGAGCATGTGGTGTGGAGGGATTGGGATTTCTTTAGATGTAGCATTTCTAACTGAGCTGGGTCAGACATGGCTTTGTAAGTCAAGCATAGATCGCCTCTAAGTAGGCGATATGAGGTTGCTGTCAACCTGTGTTCCCAGATCTTTTATAATAACTTTTATGTTCAGTGGGTTACCATTAATGTGGTAATTCATGGAAACCGAGTTTTTCCCAAAGGGGATGATGACACATTTTTTGGCATTGAGCTTAAGGCCATGGTTCTGACACCAGTCATTGGTCTCAGTGAGGTCTTTCTGTAGGATGTCAACATCAGTTGGGGAGTTAATAATAGCTCCCAACTTGCAATCGTGTGCAAACTTTGTCACCCAGAGTCCCTTCATGTTGCCCTGGACTTCAGGGAAGTAGATATCAAACAGGAGAGGACCCAGGACCGAAATCTGTGGGACTCCACTCGTGACTGGTCGGCAGTCTGACTTGGAGTCAGCTACTTTCACACTGTGGGTTCTACCTGTGAGCCAGTTTGCAACCCACCTAGTGATATAGGGGTTGATGCCTAGCTTAGTGAGTTTTTCTATGATTCCTGAGTGGGGAATGGTATCAAAGGCCTTGGCCATATCAAGGTAGGCTGTATGAACCACCTTGCCTTCATCCACAGCTCTGGTGACTGACTCAAAGAAGTCAACCAAGTTGAGCAGGCATGATCTACCCTTCACAAAACCAAAACTGTGTGGGATGCAAAGTTTAGAGATTCCCTATATCCTTGTTTATTAGGTCCATGATAATGCGTTCCATAATGCACCTTGACAGTTTGGCACATTCTATAGCCATTTAAGCCTGTTAGTGCTTCTGCCAGCACAGTGTATGTCTCTGAAATAGCTCAAATAACATGTTTTTGGAGAATATGTTGAGAAGACCAGAGCTGTAGGTTAATGATAAGGGTCTATATTACCAGATCGAAAACCCGTTTCAGCGAACACCACAAGACCGACACATATAGCGCAAACTACAGTAAAGGTGAACATTCAAAACACGAAATGTTGAAGTGTCATGGTGGCCCATCTGCGGTATAGCTCTGTAAGGTAAGTGTGCGATAGTTACGGACCTTAGGGTTAGGGTGCGGGTTAAGGTAAGTGCATAGATAGGTAATGTATGCAAGGTTTAGTGTAGGGTTAGAGGTAGGATTTTGTTAAGTGTATGTGTGTGGATTATTTGTTTTGTTTGGTATATGTCTATAGGGTAAGTGTGCGATAGTTACGGACCTTAGGGTTAGGGTGCGGGTTAAGGTAAGTGCATAGATAGTAATGTATGTGAGGTTTAGTGTAGGGTTGGAAGTAGGGTTTGGTTAGTGTATGTTGTTGTTGTTTTTCTTTCGGCTTTTCCCGGTTAGGGGTCGCCACAGTGGAACTCCGGTCCACTAATGATTGGCAGTCAATTTTTATGGTGCCGAGGTGCCAGCCCGATGCCCAACCTTCAACGAAGGCACGCCCATTCACGCATGTCTTTCGAATGCCACTCAACCACGGGGAGGACATGCAGATTCCATACAGAGGTGCTCCATCTGAGAATCGAATGGGAGAACCTCTTGCTGTGAGACGACAATGCTACCGCTGCACCACCTTATGTTTGGGTATGTAGTATGTAGCGCACGGTGGTGTTGGCCAACTATGATGGTTCGAGATTTGAAAATTCATGGTTTAGGAGGTTTGGCGTATTTGTGGTTCACGCTATATGTGTCGGTCTTGTGGTATTCACTGAAACGGGTTTTCGATCTGGTAATATAGACCCAATGATAATCAACCCAATGAATGCATTTTGATACTTTGTACCATATCAGTGGGGATGATTGGAAAATGCCAATAAGTCAAGATGAGTGCTTGGGGATGCAAAGGTAGAAGCTCATGAAAACTGAAAGCATACCTTCTAATCTACATCAGTCCTCACCCCTTCATTCAAGAGGGCACATGCCACACACATTGTTGACCATTTCCATCTCCAGGTTATCCAAGAGTCCAGAGATAAGTGTCTCAGACAAATGTCATTCAACAGGGTTCCTATTACATGATCGAACACTAGAAATAGTGAACACTCATTTGTCGAACCCAAATGCACGAAACCACAGAATATCGATGGCACGGATCAGCAAATTTTTTCCCAGGGAAAAAAATTAGCTGGGCCGTTCTCCAGACTTTGCTGTTTTCTTCACTGTGGTATTATCTTGGAGTTGGTATATTTAAGGTAGGGGGTGTGGGGGGTCATCAGGCGGTGTGGTGGGCAAAGCCCCCCAATTTACTGTACATTCTTTTTTTTTTTTTGATCAGTAAAACTTTTTCCTTGGGGAAAAAAAAATCGTTGATCCATTCTTTCGACATTTTGTGGTTTCATGCATTTGGGTTTGATAATAGATTGTTCGCTATTTCTAGTGTTCAATCATATAATATGAACCCATTCAACGTACTGCAAAGTTGACAAGGTGATCTTTGATGTGCAACTCTGAATCAATGTTTGGATATTTATTTATAAGCTGTACCTCAGTTGTGCTTGTGGGTACAAAGATAATGGAGTGGCTGCATCTTGAATTTCAGAATGCCTGTTGAGTGTTCCCTGCAATATTTTCATTTCTCTGTCTAAACATTTCAGATACCTGAAAACATTATGTTTATGGACAGATTAATACTGTTTTCTATAATATGATCATGCAGCATATTTTTGATTTTATGAATACTGTATTGCCAATAATAAAAATAAATGTACATTTATCAATTTAATGACAGTTGCAGCCGTTATGCTGTGAAAATATAATAACAAAGTAGCACTTCTGAAGGCATAAACGTGTTATATTTTTATTTTATTCATGAAATATAACAAAACAGGTTCCTGCTCTTCTTAAACACAAAGAAATCATAGATATTTTCTACATATAAACATTATGATAATTAGTTTTTCATGTGTAATGCCCCAGACTCACACACACACACACACACACACACACACACACACACACACACACACACACACACACACACACACACATATATATATTTGTGTGTGTGTGCGTGTGTGCGTGTGTGCGTGTGTGCGTGTGTGTGTGTGCGTGTGTGTGCGTGTGTGTGTGTGTGTGTGTGTATTGCCCCTAACAAGATGGATTTATGCTTCTGTAACTTTCAACAAGTAACAATAATGGTCAGCTGTTTTTACACACAGACTGACGTCTCCCCAAGGTTAGTTCTAAGGCAACAAAAGCTGGTGTTTATTGCTCAAGAAATCAATATAGAACTATTGTACATTGCTGATGGGCAGCCCGATTATTGATTGTAATTTACAGGTGGCTGAAAATATAGATACCAAATGATCAAAGTAAGACACAAAGCAATTGGGTCTATATCAAAATATCGAAAGTTTACTTACCCGAACACTTAAACGCCGACACATATCCCACTAACCGCAAATACACCGAACGCCCTAAACCGTGAAATTCAAAAACTCGAAATGTCATAGTTGTCCCATCCCACCGCTTGCTACATACTACCTACACAAACAAACTAAATAAACCACATACATACATACATACACTAAACAAAACCCTACTTCTAACCCTAAACTAAACCCTACTTATAACCCTACACTAAATCTTTCATATACCACCAAGTATGCACTTAACTTAACCTGCACCCTAACCCTAAGGTCCGTAATTTAACCCTAAGGTCCGTAACTATCGCACACTTACCTTAAAAAGCTATACCCAAACAAACTAAATAATCCACACACATACACTTAATAAAACCCTACTTCTAACCCTACACTAAATCTAACATACATTACTATGCACTTACCTTAACCCGCACCCTAACCCTAAGGTCCTTAACTATCACACACTTACCTTACGGAGCTATACCGCATAAGGGCCAACCATGATGAATCGATGTTTTGATTTTCACGCTTCAGGGCAATCAATGTTTTTGCGGTTCGATGAAGACATGTCGGCGTTTAGGTGTTCGGGTAAGTAAACGTTCAAATTTTTAATATTGACCCAAGTAATTTTATGCATTCATAGCTAAAGAGGCAGAATATATCAGTGCCACGTGAACAAGCAAAGAGGCAGGCTATATGAATACCAGATATCCAAGCAAAGATCTAAACAAATAAATAATCTATATACTTAGATAGCAGTGATCTTTCTTCTGTGCAACTTCCATGTTTTGTTCCATGACAATCTCTTCAGTTACTTGTTCCCAATAAAAATGCATTACTTTCATAATTAATACATCCTTTTTCAATTGCATACCACTGAGTGGTAGCTCCATACTATAAGCCACCCTTTAGTACAATGAGGTATGAATAGTCAATATAAATTAGTTTAGCCTGTCCACCTTCATGTACAGTTTCTTTATTCAATCTGTACATGATTTTTTTTATCATGACTGACATTACTACAGCCTATTAAACTGAGGCCACCTTATCATGTAGACACCTTATCTATTAATTAAAACAAAATGTAATTAGACTAAAACCACAAAACTCACTCATTTACATACACACACAGGTGTGCGCACATGCACGTAAACACACACACACACACACACACACACACACACACACACACACACACATTATATTCATATGGGTACCTTTTTTGTTATGCGTCATTTAGTCTATGGTTAATTTTGGTGTTGAAATCATCAGTAGTACACTTAACTGAATCATATTATATTCGAAATGTGGAACACCAACTTTAACATAATTTTTAAAATTTTCCTTGGTTTTGTGCAAGAATGGAGTTAGTATATTTAAGTTACTGGGGTATGGGTTACAGCCCCATGTCAGAGGTTGTGGATGCAGACTCCCCAAGTTAAAGTAGATTTTTAAAGATTTAGTTAGTAGGGTTATGATTGCAAATGTAAATGTTTTGCTTACATTTGTCATCAGTTAGTATTAGATTTTTTTTTGTTTTTGATCTTATGTATTGCTGATACAATTGTACGATCTTTTGTGATTTTGTTTGTCAGACACCACAGTACACAAAATAACTATCCAAACCATTTCCTTTGAAAAAATGAAACACAAAGTTAGACAGAATTACTCAAATATCATTCATCAGTACAGTTAGTAAACAGTTTTATATGATAGGCGGTTATCAGTCAAATGAGTCACAACTAAATGGGATGAAAAAGGTGAAGGAATCCCATAAAAAGTATTGTATAATGAAAGGTAAGCTGTATAGCCACTTCTCTTATACAAATTTGGCAATTGAGGGATTTTTCCTTTATCACATGTATCTTTTGCCAAAAGTGTTATTTTTATAAGGGGCTTCATTTATTCATAAACCAGGACTTAACCCAGAAAAAGAAATGTTCTTCATTATCAGCAGATCTCACTCTTGCATGGAAAATACAAAAAAAAGGTACAGAAAATGTTCCTGAAACAGCATAAGTTATGTTATTTCCATTTACTCCATTACCACCATTATGTAGTGTTTGATAAACGGTACCAATTCTGGATCTGCTCTGTAGAATTACTGGTATTGGACCTGCAGCAAAATATCTTATACTTTGTAATGCATGCTGAATAGACATCGATGGACTCAGTACAAGTTTCACACTTCCTATACATGTTTGGAGTTAGTGCAAACAAAATAGTCTATATATATATATATATATATATATATATATATATATATATATATATATATATACACATGAAAGACTGAATTTCTTGAGCTTTAAAACCAGAACCATTACCAAATTGTCTGTTGCATAACATCTGTCTATTACAGTATCATTTTTTTGTTCTTATTCTCACAGTTGGTCTTCTCTTCTTTAAACAATAGTTTTACTAACAGTTTACTGTTGCTGTCCTTTTTTGCCTGCTGTCACTGCCGCGTGTTTTAATTACTGACACATAACCCAAATTCCTTCCCAGCTTGTTCCTGCTTTCCTCTTCTACTTTCTGTTACCGCTGTATATTTTTTACAGCTGCATTTTCTGCTGCCACATTACCTGGTTACCTTTCCACACTACCGTCCTCATCAGAAAAAGTTAACTGCCATCACACCCCATGAAACAGCAGAACTGTCACCTGCATCGTCCTACTCAATTATTTTCAACAGAACATCATTTGCAAGCAGTCCTGACATCAGTTCTGTCATTTACACCCCTCTAACAGGCTCATTTGCTTTATTCTCCACTGAGACAGATGAACAGTGCTTATTTGTATCATCCACCAGACAGAAATCTTTATCTACATTCTGCTACTCCATACTGGATAACTTTTTATCCAAATTCTCCTTCTCCACTATATAGCTGCTTCCTTTAGTCTCTTCCTTGCTGCTGTAGGAGTCTTTCAGTGCCATCTAGCAGCTACAAAGAGTAGGGGGGGATTTATTATGTACAAGCATTTACACATATTTGCAAACATATAAAAGTTAATTTATCCACATAGTTACTTATTTACAAAAAACAAAACAAACAAACAACAAAAAAAGTGAAATCAAATTTCCATTCCTTCATTCTTTTCAAAATTTCCATATCATATGCATATAGACCCCCCACTCCTTCTTCCATAACCAACACTTAATTTTGTTACTATGTTTGGGATAACCCAATTTCCATTAAACATAATCACATTTAATCTTTCATTCCATATAATCCAAATAATATAAAAACATTTTTGTCCAAACTTTTAACATATTCTTTACTTAAACCCTCATAAAGTCTATATTCAGTCATATCCATATTTAATTCTTTATATTCTTGAATTACATTCAAGATCTTTTTCTCTATTAAATTTCCCATAAGTTTTGTATTCTGTTATACATCAGAAAAAACATGATTTGCAGCCTGTAGCTCATTACAGGAAAGATAGACCCTTTTGTTTATTTTTTATAAGCCATGTTTCCCTTCCCTGGCAATCTATTGATTTGTAATCTCCATAAAAAAATGTTGATATTCCACATTTTTCATGCAGCATGCATTTCTTTGTTTTATAGCATTCATTTTCTCTTCTATGAAATGTTTCCATGAGTTTACACAGTATTTTTCTATCATCACATTTTTATACCATAGCCTCCTATTATTTTCCACTGTTTTTATATTTAATTCTCATATTTTTATTTCCTCTTGATAAATGTTTATTTTTTCATTTCTTCATTCTCTGTCCTTCTTATTCACTTTCATTAAATTCTACTCCCTATCATATTTTGTCTTAAACAATCTTGTTACCAGCTCATTTTCTTTTCCATTTATCCATCTTAGTACCCTGTATAAATTTAAAGATGCCCCATAAACTATGAGATTCAATAAGCCTAAACCCCATCACCCTATCATCCTTATCCATATATAACACTGTTCTTCTCACTGTATTTAATCTAGAACCCCCAAATGAATTTAAGTATTAATCTAATAAATTATTTTTCCATGTCCTTTGGCATCCTATGTATACTGCCCATTTATGCTATTCTTCCCATCCATACAGAATTTATCAGCTGTACTTTTTTCCTGTATGGTAATCTGTATCTACTTCATATAATACTATGTTCTCTTAATTCTTGTAGAATTTTCAACCATTGTTCCTTAATCACCTTTAATGGTCCAAATATTATTTCTAAAACAGATATTTCTTCTATTCTGAATTTAATTCCTTGCAACATTTCTTCTGATCCAAATACTTTACTGTTTTTCTACATTTAATGACATTCTTATATTTTGTAAATTATTATATACATCAACAATTGTTTGTTCTATCATTTTACTTTCTTTAGTCACAACAATAATATCATCAGCATAATGCATAATAATTGGATATTTAACACCTTCACTCTGTATATACGTTGTCTCCTTCATGTTTTCATTTTGTTATTGTACAATTCATAACTATCATGAATAAAATACTACTAACTGGACATCCTTGTTTTAATCCCCTGTTCATCTTAGTCTCTTCCCTTAATCAACCACTAATCAGAACTCTTATTGTTGCTATGCCTATATACTGATTTAATCACATTCTGCATCTGTTTACTAAAATTATAATCTCCCATTATCTTCTATAATATATCATGGTATAGTGTATCGAAAGCTTTATTTATATCCCCTACTAATACTTTTCTTCCTTTGTTTTCTTTTCTTTTTGGATATAATATATTATTTCTCTAATGATCATTAGTACTTTCTGATATCCTTTTCCTTTAATAACATATATACTGTCCTCTGACACCTTATGTATCATATTTTCTATTCTTATTTGTAATATTTTCATAAATATTTTATAGTCCACATTATTTAATACAACCAGCCTCCAATTAGTCATTTCAACCTTCTCTCCTTTCTTCCATATACATTTCATAATACTACTACATATTTGTGTATAACTAAAACCATATTTTAATCATTCATTAAATATGCATATCAAAATAGTTTTTGGCATGGTTCCAAGTTCTTATACATTAAATAACCTATACAATCTGAACCTGTTGCAGGTTTAAGATTTGCTTTCTTCATTACTATATCCATTTCCATTATGGTAATCTGTTTATCTACATCTCTATTTATTTTTTCCATAAATTGCTTAACATTCCAGTCAATTATACCATTTAACCACCGTTTCCTCACCATCTCTTTGACAT
The DNA here is from genome assembly GCF_019279795.1 of Protopterus annectens. NCBI lineage: Eukaryota > Metazoa > Chordata > Ceratodontiformes > Protopteridae > Protopterus > Protopterus annectens. The sequence continues at coordinate 33,786,816 of NC_056748.1, forward strand.
ACTATACTACAATTCCCATAATTCTGCTTTGTTTCTTCTCTACTTCCCTTTCTCGTTTTTCATTTCCCTCATTATGCTACTTTCTTCTCTAACCATTTTATTTAAATAAGAAAAAAAAAACTCTTTCTTTGTTTCATGCAAATATAGTTTTGCTTATACTATAATCCCCTTATTTTTTCTTGATTCCTTTTATATATCTCTTCCTCTTTTCCATAGTAAACATTTTCATTTTTCTCCAAACTACTTTATTTTGTTAACTGCATATGTTCTTGTTTTTCTTTTTGTCTTAATCCACATTCTCATTATAAATAATCAGACTGGTATTTTTCTTTAGACGCCAGCCATCATTTTGTCCAATTTATATTTTGTTTCCCTGTTAAATGCTTTTATCACATAAAGATTCCATGTGTAAGAGTCTTTCTTTTTTTCATATACTCGAAGAAAATTTTCCATTGAAAAAAACAGTCTCAAATATATCACGAAATGTGTCTTTGTTAATAAGAAGAAATGCTCTACCTCGTGCTTTTATACCAAAGGGCGCTATTAAATTTCCCCCATTTCATTCCTGTCCTTTTCTTTGACTTCTTTACTTTGAATCCTTACCATGTACTTCTTTTTTCTGTTTTCTTCTGCCTTCTTTTCTGCTACTCTACTTTTGCCTTCTTTTACTTTCTCTGCATACATTTTCTTTTCTATCTCACCAATATTCTTCAGGGTTGTCTCTGCATCCTCCTTTTGTATTTTCTCCAACATGTCCCCCCAGAAAACATCTCCTTCATTTTCTGGCTCACTCTGCACCACCATTTCCTTAAGTAAATCATCCCACAACCCTCCCAACTGGACGGTTGTAATTATACATCCATAATTTGCTGACTTTGGAATGTATACAAAGTCAACAACTGGGACATTTTTATTTGTTTGTTAACCATCTGAGTGCGCTAGTTCAGGACCCTATTCAACCATAACCCAGGCCACATGGTACATATAAATTTACACTAAACAAATTAGGCACACCAAACTTTAGAAACAAAGAAAACACTGTCACGACAAGCTGCAGAAGTCTAAAATCACACTTTGGATTTATTGAGTTTAAAGCGCTTTTCGTTTGCTTAACTCACAAACTTCTTCAGAAACAATGTACTACAATTCAAAACTTGTATATAAAGTATCAGGTGGTCACATTTAACCAATCTTGTTACAATGTAATACGTAACTAGGAGAATTTTAAAGGCATACTTCATTCATAAAAATGTAATACTTTCACAAAGAATAGAAACCACTTTACACATTAAATTTAGACTGTTTGTGTCTTACTAATAAAAAGTCATTATAAGTAAAAAATCATTATAAATAAAAAATCATTATGAATAAATAACTTAACAACCTTCCTAATACAACATACTAAAATGCATACTCAGAATCAATGACATATTACTTAGCAAAGTCATTGCTGTTGTGAAATGTAGTGGCTAAGCAATTAAGTTGAATAAAAAGTCACTTGAAACAGTTTGTCGCTACAAGTGTGTAATTAAACCTTGTACATATATACTTGTAGCTCACACTACTAGCACACAGTCATCTCTGTAGATTCCTTAATTTTAAAATACTACTAATAGAGCAGGTGTCGTTTAATCCTGGGAAGTTATAAGCATTCAGCCTGATTTGCCAGCACAGTTCCAACTCTTCCAACTGTAAGGGTGTAGGGCTCCCCTAATGTCCTGCGGAACCTGGTCAATAACCATGTACTTAAATTTATGTTCTTTACAGGTGTGGGTATGTTTAGCTAGGGCATTATCAATTTTTCTTTTGGCAATTGCATATTGATGTTCGTAAATTCTGTCACGGAGTCTACACTCCGTTTTTGCCAATGTAAAATGCAAGGCAACCTTGGCACCTAGCCAAATAAACCACTACTCTGGAGTTACAATTGAACCTCGATTTTAATTTGTAATGTTTGCCATTAATGACAAAAAAGTTAGCAACCTCCACAAATTTTCAAAAGTTACAACTTTCACATTTAGTCATACCTGTAATTCTAGGGATGTTACGACATTGCTGTTCTAACAAGTTCTTCATGTTTTTACCTCTCATTACTCATTACTCATTACTTTAGGAAAGTCCCCCATTTTACTAGATAACATTGGGTTAGTTTTAAAAAGTTGCCAGTTTTTCTGAATAATCTCAATGCAAGAGTAACTATGCCTAGTAAATGTAGTAATGAAGCTTAACTGGAAAACCTTTGTACCCGCAGTCATCTGTTCGTTGCAACTATCCAAAGTCACTGTCTTTGGGGCATAGGCCCTGTCAGGCATTGCTTCCCTGACACCTAAAATAGGTTTAAACGTATGATTAGCTCTCTTAGTTCTAACCTCATCAATTAAGGAATCTAAAAGAGCTTCAGGGTAACCATGTCGTAAAAACATACTTTTTAAAAAGTGGCATTCATCAAAAAAATCCTCATCCTGACTAACTATACGTGAGGCCCTTACTAATTGACCTTTAATAACTGACCGTTTCTGATAATAGGGATGACAACTAGAAAAGTGTAGGAAAGAATTAGAATAAGTGCTCTTCCTATGTATTTTGGCTACAAAGCAGTTGTGTACTCTACTTTTAGCTAACCAAATATCTAAGTAAGCTATTGCTTCCATGTGAAATTTAGATGTAAATTGTAAAAACTGTGTTGACTGATTGAAAAACTCAAGCATATTTCTACTAACTTCCAAATCACCTTTCAGTAAGATAAAGATGTCATCAAGATAGCATGTATAATACACTAGGTAGTCTCTAAGGTTGTCATTTTTTAATACAAATTCTGATTCCCAGTAGGCCATAACTAAGTTCGCTATACTGGCCCCACACGGGGAACCCATAGTGACTCCCACTTTTTGTAAGTAAAAATCATTTCCGAACATAAAGAAATTATTGGACACTATAAGGTCAAGTAATTCTGTTATTAAAGAAATTTCAGCTACTGTAGCTCCATTTTTCTTTAGCATTAACCCTACCCATTCGATACCCAAAACATGTGGGATACAAGTGTAAAGATCCTTCACATCAACAGTAAGAAAATTGTGGTCATCATTGTACTGTAAACGATCGATTTTTTCCAGGAAAGACCACGAATCCTTACATATTTGATCCTCAAGTACCAAATATTTCTGGAGTATGGCATCAACTACTTTGGCACATGAATATGTTGGTGCACCTCGACCATCAAGCAAAGGTCTCATAGGTGGATTTAACAAATTTGTATGGATCTTAGGGATACCAAAAAGGTATGGAAACCTCGGGTATGATGTTGACATGTAGTTAAAGATGTTCTGTTCTATCTTTCCTTCTATGTACATGTTGTTGTTGTATCTTTCGGCTTTTCCTGGTTAGGGGTCGCCACAGTGGAACTCCGGTCCGCTAATGATTGGGAGTAGATTTTTACGTACCGAGTTGCCAGCCTGATGCACAACCTTCAATGAAGGTACGCCCATTCATGCATGTCTCCATGCAGAAGATGCTTTAGCTGAGAATCGAACAGGACAACGTCTTACTGTGAGGTGACAACGCTACCGCAGCACCACCACCGCAGTTTCCTTCTATGTACATGTAATTAATGCAATTTTTAATTAATTGGTATGCTTTATTAACCTCTGAGCGTGAGATCAGTTCATAAGCACAATTGTCTAACAACACCTTCATTCGTTCAATATAGTTTGAATTGTCAAACACTACTAAACCCCCTCCTTTGTCAGGTTTAAACAAACTAATATCTTGTGACTTAATATACTCAAGGTATTCCTGTTCATCCCTACTAGTGTTATGTGCTGACTTCGCTTTAAGTCCAACTTTTATGGCTTGTCTAATGTTCAGTTCGCATAACTGTTCAAATATTTGCAAAACAGGGTGTAATGGGGGGTTAAACGTACTAGGTATATAAAACCTATCAACACCTGATACATTCATAACATCCCCCAACATTAAATTAAAGTTTAGTTTCCTAGTGAAGATTTTAATATCAAGAATGGTTTTAACCAAGTCCAGATGCTGTGAAGGAACAAACATGTGTCCCTTAGCTAAAAACTCTACTATCTCTGGAGTAATAAGTACTGAAGAGAAGTTGTAGACATTGAAGTCCCCTGCTTTGTTAGTAATAGTAACTGGGCAAACTGGGTCTGGCATGCCTTGAAACACTTGATGTTGGTGTTCAGTCAAAACTGTTGCTGTTCCAACTGGGTAAGCTCGAAAGTCGCTATGTACTACTGGGCTGGTTGAAACTCCAGGTACCCTGTGAAACACTAGACAAATTAAGTCTTGCGTTTGTTGAACTTGCGGTTGCTTTTGGTATTGTTCGATTGCAAGTTCTTTTGTTTCGGCCTGGCTCCCGTGTAATTGGCCTGCTGAAAATTTTGATTTTGGTTGTATTACCCATTGTGGTTTTGCCCCCTCAAGGGCAGTTTTGTAACCTCTCACTTCTCCGAACTTCAACTGGGACGGTAGAATGAATAGAATCATTTAAGTCATCTGTGTTGGTGTTAGAGGGATTTTCACCAACAAAGTTGACTTTTTGGTTCATCTGATTACTGTTGTTGTTGTTGTTATTGGAAATCATTCTTGTATTAACAAGTGGTTGACCAGTTATAGAACTGCCTTGCTGCCAAACTTGGGCAGAAAAAGGACCTGGGTATGCAATACCCTGATCCGTATGCTTTACGATCACATTCCAGTATTTTAATTTTGTTAGCTTTGAGTTTCAGCAGTTTATACAGACAAATTTGGGCTGCAAAGCAGCTAAACAATGACTAAAGTAACATTCACAGAAAATGTGAATATTCCACATATGGAACATATATATATATATATATATATAGAGAGAGAGAGAGAGAGAAGGGGGAGTTATATGAATAACACACACACACACACACACACACACACACACACACACACACACACACACACACACACACACACACACACACACAAAGAGAGAGAGAGAGAGGGCGAGACCAGTTGGCATAATAGTAAGGTCTTCATCGCCCATGCACAAGGTACAAGGTTCAATCCTGTCCTCCAACAAATCCCTGCAATGAGTTTACACATTTGCCTTGTGTTTCTGTAGGGGTTATCCCTCCTCCCAAAATCATGGTAGGTGTTTCTATCTCATACTCACCCAAGAATGAAGCTGAAGGCAGCAGCACAAAGTCTAGGTAGTCCCTATGGGGAAGAGTTGTATAGACTAAGAACTTTAGTTCACTAATTCTGATGGCATCCCTCTATGTCTAACTTGGGAGAGATGTGCCTGCCATAAAGCCCAGATTGCTGGGTCAGTAAGCTACTGGCCAGCCACTGTCTGGTTGCCCAACTTGAGTTACCTGGGAGAGCTCTGTTGAGAAAAAGCTGGAGGTAAAATCAATCTACCTGTCAAACATGAACTAAGGATTGCTACACTTTTTATAGGTTCACTGACAAGATGCTGCTTGGAAGTGGATGACATGATGGTAGGGAGCAAAGCCACTTGGCTTGGGATCCAGAGACTACTACTCAAGAAGAAGACAAACTAAAAATTATGTGGCGAGGGAGAGGATTAGGAAGTAAGGAATGTCATCAGTATTAGTGACAGACTCGTTGCAATCAGACTCTGATGTAAAGAAAAATCCGTATTTATAATTTCAGCCTATGCCCCATAACATAGTGGAGAAAAGAGTGCATTCAGAAAGCAGTTGCAGGACCTACTATAACAAAAATGTTATTGATAATGGGGGACCTGAATGCACATACTAGGACAGGCAGACAGAACTGATTATGAAGACTGCCTGGGTGCACATGAGTGGGGCAACAGGAAGATTTCTCTCTAGCAAATGGCTTGATGGTGGCCAACACAAGACTCATCAAGATAGACAGTCACAAGATCATATATATTAGTTGTCAACATGCAAGGAAAGCTAAGGAAAGGGCAGTGGGGTAGAATCAGTGATTGCAAAGTCATCCCCAGTGAAACAGTTGTCCCACAACATAAACCACTAGTTGTTACAATTAGCTGCAAGCAGAGATCAGAGAAATCCCTAAGGTCGACAGACACAGGCTGAACACCTGGAAGTTGACTGGAGACAAAAACACAACAGTTCAAGGAATTACTCAAGGCTGTAGCACCTCAGATGAAGAGGTTCAACAGAAGAATGGAACCACCTCAAAGCAGTATTGCGAGGATAACAGAATAGATATGTAGCTGAGCCAAATATGGAAATAAGGGAGATAAGGAACGCTGGTGATGGAATGCAGAAGTCCAGGAAATCATCAAAAGAAAGATGGAGTGAAGGAAAAAATGGGAGATAAAAAAGACGGACCAGGCTAGGAAGGAATACTTGTTGGCTAACAAAAGACACTAAGAAACGAGTTGCAATATCAAATAACAAGACATCAGAGACACTCTACCAGCTTCCTGAAAGAGACTCAGCAGATGTCACAAAACAACTCTATCAGACTGCAAGACAAAGACAAAAAGATAAAAAAGAGATTCAGACAATCTCCTTAAGGGATGCCAGGAACAACCTGCTCACCAGTGCACAGGGCATCAAAGGCAAATGGAAGTCGCAGCTTCGGAATGAAGAAAACTCAGTAGAAGCTGTACTGCCTCAGACACAGCCTATGATGGGAGAGGAGGGGGAGCCCACCATCGAAGAAGTAAGAACAGCACTAAGAAAAATGAATCAGGGAAAGCAGCAGGCTCAGATGAGGTCGCACCAGATATGATCAAGATGTTGGGAGAGGTAGGGAGAGAACTTACTCTTGAAGGTACTGGTTGCAGTGTGGAGAGAAAAGCATATCCCAGATGACTGGAGAATAAGTATATTAGTGCCAGTGTTCAAGAACAAAGGGGACATTCACAACTGTGGACAGTACAGAGGTATCAGACTTCTGCCACACTGCTAAATGAATACACAGAGTAGCACAAAATAAGATGGGAGACTAGAAGATCAGATTCAGATCAGGATGCAGCACCGCTGATACGATGTTTGCAGTAAGACAGATACTAGTGAAGAAACTATAGACGAGGAAGGGTCTAAGTGGGCATTCTTAGACTTGTAGAAAGCATACGACAAGTACTTCGACCAATAAAATCCATGTTATGTCTATATATATATATATATATATATATATATATATATATATATATATATATATATATATACAATCTATATAGATAGATATCTGTATATAATATGCATATCCATAGATAAATAGCTATACTTATAGATCGATCTATGTGTGTGTGCGTGTGTGTGTGTGTGTGTGTGTGTGTGTGTGTGTGTGTGTGTGTGTGTGTGTATCTACACACACTATATATATATATATATATATATATATATATATATATATATATATATATATATATACAATCTATATAGATAGATATCTGTATATAATATGCATATCCATAGATAAATAGATATACTTATAGGTCGATCTATGTGTGTGTGTGTGTGTGTATATATATATATATATATATATATATATATATATATATATATATATATATATATATATATAAATATATGGATCTATTTCATAATAAATTATCATAACATCAAGTTGCAAAACAGCGAGACAGAAACTACAAACGTTTATATCCACCAACATCCAGATCATCATAAATATTCCCCTGGTAAGTAAGGTCAGACATCTTTCATGACTGAACTACAACAACATGGTATGCCATTCCAGTCACCATTTTATAATAAATATAGAGAGGCAGTGCACAATACATAGTGTTAACATTGGTCATCAGGAGGATCATGATAACAGCTCACAACCTTACTCATCTGCATTAAATACTAGACAGACTGTTATGACCCAACACAGTGCATTTCACACCTATGTCCCTTCAAAAAAGACAAGCTAAATTAAAAATGTATTCATAGTTAAAATATTAGCATTAAACTCATTGACTTCCTTCTGCCCAGTTTATTCACAGCCAAATAATAAACAAATTGTCCAGTCAACAAGTGATAAAATAAAATAAAATACATTATTAATAGTCAACAAAACAAGGAAACTGAGAATTGTTCCCAAAGAACATGGCCCATATGATGATGCTCCTGTTTACTATAAGCAATTCTTTCCTTTACACCATCACTATTGTGGTTTGCAGAAGTAAGTCCCCCAGAGCCTACATGGAAGGTACCGTGGCCATGTACATGGTTCCCCTTCGGCAGCGTGCCATGCATATTAATGATGGCACATCGCTGAGGGAGAGCAGTGGAACAGGGTTATTGAATCAGTGCAGGGAGTGTGTGACTGACTGTGTCTGCAAATGAGTAACATACCCCCTGTACTGTCCATGTGTATGACAGCAATGTATTTATTTATTTTTTTTAAGTTGGCACACTGCAGCTCACAGCAATTGGCACGTATCAGACATATAAAAATAGAAACCAGATATCATTCTTTCCCCAGGAACTGCAGGTAAATGGGTGAGACAGCTCATATTATTGTGTAAATAATTGTTTGTTCAGATGTCACAGACTGTTAAAATGTTTACCACCAATGTGCTATTAATGCATAAAATAAAGGAAATACGTGAAATAATAATAAAATATAATAAAATAAATAAATAAAGTGTATAATCTTGGTATGGCTGTATGCCTGGAGTGCCTTTTAAAGGTTGCTGCAGTCAATTAATACATGTGATGCACATGTCCTTTGCAGTCACTGCTGCTGGGTTTTATCCCCATGCCTACCAAGCAAGGCATGACAGCTGTGTACTCTCTTTATTGTACACATGCATCTCTCTCAAGTGTCACGCTGTCATGGAATGTAATTACTGTTGCGCAATCCCTCTGTCACAGATGTATCATCAACATGGTTTTATGTCAATAGAAAAGCAACAGTACATCAGGTCACAGTACACCATGGTAGTTATATAGGTCCACCTGATGTGCAAGTCGTCTTTGCAGTCGTGTACCTGCAGGTGTTACTGCTTGGCCCATAGCATCCCATGTGGATAGTTTGAGAGATATGTAAGTGCTACAGCAGCTATAGGGCAGATTTACACATAAAGAAAGGACAGACTTGTAGAGTAGATATCATTACTGTTGTCCACTATATAGCCCATGATGCTATTAATGGGCTGTATTTCTCTCTCTCTCCCCACCCCTTATCTTCATAAATTTATTATTGTTATATATTGGTTATGGTTTACTAATAACATATGTTGTTCCATAAACTTTAGTTTGGGACATGTGTTTTATTAATGTTATGTATTACTGTCTTTCGGCTTTTCCCGGTTAGGGGTCGCCACAGCGGAACTCCGGTCTGCTAATGATTGGCAGTGAATTTTTACGGTGTCAAGTTGCCAGCCCGGCATCCAACCTTCAAGGAAGGCATATCCACACGCATGTACCTATCTGCATGTATTTAAATTCATTCAACCGTAGGGAGGACATGCAGACTCTGCACAGAAGGTGCTCCAGCCGAGAATTGAACAGGAGAACCTCTTGCTGTGAGGTGACAATGCTAACCACTGCACCACCACAGCATTTACTATGGTTGCATATTAACATATCTTGTTGAATAACCTATTTTGTTGGCCTTATGCTGTAACTGTTACTGGAATGCTGTTAATATACTGACTGCTGTGTTATTTATTGTTGTGTTTCACATAATATGCATTGACCTGTCATGGGGCTATTTTTAATGTCCTGGTATGCTGTTATTATTAACAATGGTTTTGTTCCTAACTCACCTATATGTATTGGTTTAGCTGCATAACAACAGCTCATCAGGGTAGGCCGGTTCCTGGTGCTCCACCTACTCTACCTCAGCTGGCCATGGCACCGGGTCCTAGCACATCTGGGAACCATGTCGGTGGTGCCCTCTCTGCTGTCCGTGCATCACCTTTGGGTAGAACCACCTCAAGGGACAGGCCCTTTCCCTACTGGGAGCAGGGGAAGAGTGGGGGTTGTCATCCAGGATCAACTACTGTCCATGCTGTGCAGGATTGTTCATGGCAGCTATGAATGTTGCCTGCACCAGATTGAGGGCAGACTGGACAAACTGGTGGGGCCTACTGGCCCCGGTGCCCAGCCTCCAGCACAGTCACCTTTGGGGCAGTGAAGGAACAGTGCTGTCTGCCCATGGGTGGGGATCTCAGTCATGCTGCTGCCATCTGGAGGCACATGCACTTCAGATTCCACAACACTCTCCCCGTCCAAGGTGTTTACCCCCTCATGTGTCACACACACACCCTGTCAGCTGTCTTGTCTGTCTTATCTGTCTGCAAATGCAACCTCTCCTACTCAACTTACCTCCCCACACGTACTTACATCCCTTCCCCAACATTCCACTCTCTCATTAAAAAAAATGAGCACCTGTCCCACAAATAAAATCCCCCCTACATAGCTCTCTAGTTTGCATGCATCCACTGGACACAACTAATTATGAAATTAATTAATTAACACATTTATGTTGTCTTCACCCCTCTCTCTGGGGTGAGGCTCCAAATTCTTATACAAATTCTGTAAAACCTGCACAGCTGTGTCTGTACAACAAAGGGAAAGCTATGATCCTTTCCTACACCCTTCCTGCACAACCCTACCTGCCTTTCAGTATGTTTTCCCCCTGCTTGCCCCCATTTCACCACTGTCCTATCACTCCCTTTTTCTTTTCTTTATTAATTTTTAGCTCAGGTTTGCGCAGAGCTAAGCAGCACTCCACAATGCAGCGTGTCATGTAAACCAGTGCAAACCCACTTAACAGTGCTTAAAAGTGCCTTAATGGTCTTATGTGTTTCTCCCAGTGTTAGACAGATCAGCAAAATAATCATCCCTGCCATGACTTGAACCCATGCCCCTGTCAACTACAACACAGTGCATTAACTCACTAGGCCACTTAGCTCTGAATTAAAGCAGGTGTTTCCAGCAAAATGTACTGATTGCCACTGACAGACTGCATGTACAATGCAAAAATGAGTGTGCACCTGGGAATGTAATGCAAACACTACACCAGTACACAGCCAAATAAATAAAAATGAATGTATGTCACGCCTGGGATAGCAAGCATACCTGTCAACTGTACAGATTGTTGCAGAATGTTCAGAGTTTTGCTCCCTATTTTTGGCCCTTTTTCATAACATTGTATTTTTCTGGCAAAGTACTGGCAAGTCACCAATGATTGAGGTTAGAGCATCACAACAGACATTTGAGTTTCATACTTCATACCCTTCACGTTGTCGCCTCACAGCAAGACGTTGTCCCATTCAATTCTCAGCTAGAGCGTCTTCTGTGTGGAGGCATATGTGAATGTGCGTGCCTTCATTGAAGGTTGTGCGTCAAGGCTGGTAACTCGGCACGTAAAAATCCACTACCAAAACATTAGCGGACCGGAGTTCCGCTGTGGCGACCCCTAACCGGGATAAGCCGAAAGACACAACAACAACTTCATACCCTTCACAAAACACATTCTAATGCAACACCTGTTATTCTGTCAACATTCTACATTTGTAAGAGCAATATGTAAAGATTGTCCCTAGTTTTGGGCCTTTGTCCCACTTTTATTTATGGTTTTGTCCAGATTTCTTGCTCTAAGAGATTAATAGGTATGACAGCAGGTAATTGTTTGCTTTTATCAGCAGCATCTTTAAACACACCTGCTAAGGCAGCAATTGCAAAGTACATGTGTACGACTGGGACCTTGCTGCACAACTGCCTTTAAAAGCCATGCACATAATGATGGATGCAGACGTGTGTCACAGACTGTATGGATGCATATATATCTTGCAAATACACCTGCTACTGCAATGACTCAATAGCTCAGTCTCTGAAATGCCTTGCATGTAGTATATTTTGGCACCCACAGTCCTGGGTTCAATTCCAGTGTGTTGCACTTCAATTACATTCTTGTGAACACAGCAAGTAATGACTGAGTCATGCAATTTTAACCTACACTGGTTGCTGCTACTGCATTAACTGCTACCCATGTTTGCAAGTCAAAGGCATGTAGGTAAGGACACATTCCACATAATTCTATAGCCAAACTATATGTCACCTACTACTCTGTTACTGGCAATGTTACATAACAGATGTACCTTACTCACATGGCTAGATTGGATTGTAAAGGGTACCCTTACCCTGGCTCTGCTGTGACAACATAGCTGACACTGTTGCCTCAGTTACATGTACAGCTTGCTATCCTCCAAAGAGGTCACACTGCCCCCTATGTGTTCTAGGCTGCAGCAGCAGCTGCAGGCTTGGAAATTCGCAGTTGTATGTTAAGCTAGCTGCTCTAGACCTAACATACCATACAATCCCCTAGAACAAGAGATCCAGACACAACCATACATAAAGGATGGGGGGGGGGTCCAGTGACAGGGACACGTTTCACAGTTTGCCCCTACGCAGCTAGTGAGCTGATAGAATAGCAGCTACTGCATCAGCATGCATAGTCTGACAGGTATGACATCTCACATTCATGTCTCCTTCTCCTTACTGACCTCAACCCACAATGTTTACCACTGAACTGCCAGATAATCCCAATGTCATGGGACAATGGCCAAACATATCATGCAAAACTGTGGACATACCTCAGAAATCTCAACAGTGGACAGTATTTATACCTACCCTCTGTGATGCTGTACTCTCCACACCTCACTAATGTTCATCTCAAAGTCTATGAAAGGGGCCAATGTCTATGTGAAGGCCTTAAATATTGCACTGTGTTGCCATGTCATTGGCTAATGAAAGTGCAACCCAGCTGTTTTGGATGGAATTAGCAAGGCTGAGTCACAGATTGGTATACAGGCAATTACCTGTTAATGAGCAATACCTATAAAAGGCAACCATCTGCCTATGGGGAACAGGTCTGTATGTTGTTTTGCTCACACAGACAATGGCTTTGCAAGCTATTTGCTCTGGAACACTTCAGAAAAGCCCTAACAGGTCCCAGGGCCTTCCGTACATTTTTTGACCAACAGGTTGCCTCCATTGCACAGAAGGGTTTCTACATGGCCCACCTCATAAGTAAGAGTATTTCATCCAGGAACAAGGAGGTCATAACATCCCTGTACTCCTCCCTTATCAGACCCATTATTGAGTACAATGCCCCCTTCGGCATGTACCTTGCCAAGCACAGGCAGCAGTTGGAGAAACCACAGAGATTCCCAACCAGAAAAATCCAGGGTCTGAAACACCTATCCTATACAGATAGGCTAAAAGCCCTGTCCGTCTACTCAGTCTTGTACAGACTGATCAAAGTGACCTGTGTCTGGCATACAAGGCCATCTCAGACTCAGCATTGATGGAGTTGCTGCATATCTGTAAGTCAAACTCCACTCGCGCAAACTGCATGCAAGGTCTCAACCTAGTCTGTGACATTAATATAATTTGTTGGCGGGATAGATTTGTGTCCCAGCGACTCCCCCACCTGTGGAATAGACTTTCTCTCCATGTCAGGCAGAGTACTTCACTAGCCATCTTTAAGAGGAACCTGAACAACTGGATGGGAAACAGAAAATATACCCCTGGGATCCCATCTGTGTCCCTGCTAGGCAGGGAAAACAGGTGCTGACTTTGTGGGAACATGGGTGAAATTCTTGGCTAGGCTTATAAGGGCCTCTAGGCCAATAGCCTTGTATTGTCCTATGATCTTATGAAACTATAATAGATGTCCCCATATAATGGGATGCAGATGGTAGGATGGAGGTATGGGGCATAGGGATTACAACAGCAGGCCTGTCAGACATCTATAGTATTGACATGTGGGTGATACTCAGCTGTCCAACAGCTACAGGCATGCCTCTCAACTGTCCGTGCCTTGAGTCAAATCCAAAATCTGCCCCTGTTACTCCCTCCTACAATGGTTGGCTGTTGTAGAAAAGCTGGTGGAATCTGTGTTAAACATAGTGACACTAAGTAAGGGTGTACACTCCTGTAATACTAAGTAAGGGTGCACACTCCTGTAATACTAAGTAAGGGTGTACACTCCTGTAAGAGTGTACACTCCTGTAATACTAAGTAGGGGTGCACACTCCTGTAATACTAAGTAAGGGTGTACACTCCTGTAATACTAAGTAAGGGTGCACACTCCTGTAATACTAAGTAAGGGTGTACACTCCTGTAATACTAAGTAAGGGTGCACACTCCTGTAATACTAAGTAAGGGTGCACACTCCTGTAATACTAAGTAAGGGTGTACACTCCTGTAATACTAAGTAAGGGTGCACACTCCTGTAATACTAAGTAAGGGTGCACACTCCTGTAATACTAAGTAAGGGTGCACACTCCTGTAATACTAAGTAAGGGTGTACACTCCTGTAATACTAAGTAAGGGTGCACACTCCTGTAATACTAAGTAAGGGTGTACACTCCTGTAATACTAAGTAAGGGTGCACACTCCTGTAATACTAAGTAAGGGTGTACACTCCTGTAATACTAAGTAAGGGTGCACACTCCTGTAATGCTAAGTAAGGGTGCACACTCCTGTAACATCAAGTAATGTACTGTCATTCACAACCTCTCAGTCTGTCAATGCCACATATGAATAGTGCTGGCATTCTACAGGTGTTCCTGACTGTCCCTGATGTACCCTGGCTAGGTCATTGTTTTGTTGACACTTGTCCCTCATTGGTTGAGAGCTATGGCTAACATACCTGTCAACCCCTACAGCAGGGATTCAGTCATAGCCATAACTAATGGGAGGACACAGGCCCAGCCTCAGTGACAGGGGATACATATTGGCCGTACAATGTAAAACTATGACTATACTAACTGATACTACTGTAGCATATGTGTTTTCTCTGGGATCTGGCATGTGACAGCCAAATTCCCTATTGTCCGTCAACAACCATCAATGAATGGCCAACCATTTGTCAGACATCCACATGTTTGTGCCAAAAGGGACACATTCATGAGGTACACATTCACAGTCTGCAAACATGTGTGTAGTGGGGAGGTGGGATGCCTACAGGGAACATATACTATAGCAGGTTTGCATTGCTGTCTGTTATTGTGGCACACTGCTGTTGCTGGACTGTCCCCATATAGTTGTAATATCACACAGCTATTTGTCCGACAGTGGCTGTATGACATATTAGTGGGAGCTTGCCTGTAGGGGATACACCACAGTAGACTGCAATGATGGGTGTAGAGACACAAAGCAGAATCTGTCACGGCACACAGGGACATACCCAGTATCTCTACTATCTTGGTGATAGCCACACATGTAGTGTGTTTCTAGAATGTGGGGTATGATGTGTGAGGGAGTAGAGGACAGTGCAGGCCATTTTGGTTGTGCAGGGTCTGTACATAATGGATGTCCATGTATCTGGTCCTGTAATGTGTCCCCCTCTTGATGTCTTTCAGGAATAATGTATCACAAGAGGCATCCCCCATTCACAGCTGCTGAGAATGCTGTTATTCTGAATGGCCTCAGACTGGATCATCACATTCTGCTTTCAAGGGGTCGACAACATCACGACCAGTGTGCAGCATTGTGGGGTGACCTTGTCAGGGTGGTTATCCAAAGTGGACATCAGGACAGGACCTACTAGCAGGTCTGACACAGGGCCACTGATATGCCCAATGATGCATGTCAAAGGGAAGCTGCTGTGGCCAGGGATCCTGCTGCCACCAGTAGAGGGCCTGCAACAGAACAACCTCTCACATCCACAGAGGAATTCCTGGCAAACCTTGAATCAACCACTAGCCCCCAGGCATCCATCACCCCATACATCCTGGAGGTGGGTGCTACAGCATCCATATCAGAGGAGCGTCCAGGTAAGCTTACTTTGTTCACCAGTGTAATACTGTATCAGTCATTGTGGCAGGCTTTGCAAACCAGTACATGGGTGTCACGTCTATCTGCATGGTGGGGGGGGGGGGGTTGCTTTAATGCACAGTTGTGTACACGTACTCAGAATTTTAGCAATGTAGGCAATATCACATTAGCTACTGTACATGTGGATATATGCACATATTACTCTCTAACAGTGAAACATTTGGTATTGCTGACAATCCTTCTCCCTCACATTATCATAGGTATATCAGGTGTGGCCGGAGTCTGTGGTCCTGTACCTGGTAAGTGTGATACCATTGTTTTACAGCTTATATATACCATGTGGATGTTATGTACTGCCATTTAGCCCAAGGTACAACTGTTATGCTTAGCCAGAGTGGAATAGTTGCATGTTCCATATCGGAGGAGTTCACTACAGTGTATGCAATGGATAATCACAACTGTGTATTTGTTTGCAGTTATAGTCATGAAGACATATGCAGCCTACTATACAGGAGGCAGTGACTCCAGGATGCCTGTTTCCTCACTATTGGGAGATGGTACATACCTGCGGCAGTGATACTACAGCAGGCATATCATTCTCAGGATAGGTGTACTGGGTAGGTACATACCTGTGGCAGGCAGGCATATCATTCTCAGGATAGGTGTACTGGGTAGGTACATACCTGTGGCAGTGATACTACAGCAGGCATATCATTCTCAGGATAGGTGTACTGGGTAGGTACATACCTGTGGCAGTGATACTACAGCAGGCATATCATTCTCAGGAGAGGTGTACTGGGTATTAAGTGTAGTGCTATCACATACACTGTCATATTGCATACCCCACAGGTATAGTATACTGGCAACATTCACTGGATGTAACTGAGCTGCATGTTAGAAAGGGCCTGTCTTGTCTGTGTATGTTGTTGTGTGTTTGTGTATTGTGCATGAGGTCAGTGATGAGAAAATGTGTGACCAGTAATGCAGTTGTGACTCCTCATCTGTATGAGTCTGTGTGGATAACCATACATAATATTGCAGGTAATAATGTATCAATTTTGTCTTCCTCCTCACAGGTGAATGGGTGGGGGTTGTAGTCTGTCCCCCTCACAACCTGATGTCAGAGTCCCATTGGGCTCTGATGATGATGGTGGCCATAGTGAGGCACAGTTGGGGTTGTCGGGGGCTGAATCTGTCCCAAAGGTTGGCATCCCTCTTCTGCCTCCATTGTTCCTGCACACAGTCAGTATGCCCACACATACCCAGTCCCCAGAGGCCACAGATATTGAACTATCACATGGTATCTACATTGAACAGAACAGTGTGACAACTATGGCATTAGTGAGTATAGACATTGGCTATAACCAGACAGCTGGCGAGGTCTCCCACAGGCAGATTGACAGGGGTGCTCAAAGGGGGACTGCTGTCCATCCACCTCCTGTCACAGATGTCACATCACAGGTCACTCACTGCATGTTTTGCACCATCATGGAGGCACAGGCATGTACGGAATGCAATACTAGATGGATGCTCAGGGCCATAAATGCAGCACAGTCTGACATCCATAACTGCCTCCACCGCATTGGTGACACCATGGATCACTGCACTGATGTAGTGGGCAGATGGTGGCCTGAGACAGTGTCTGTCTTTGCCAGCACATTGTCTGTGCTGGAACATCTGGTTGGGGTAGGGCATCGGGCACATGGATGTAGGTCAGCAACACCATCTGCTGAGAGAACACATGTCCATGCACACTCACGCTCCTGTAGTGGCAGTACCTCCAGTGCTACAGAGGGAAGTGTGCTGTCCACACCATGGCTTGGCAGGCCATGGGCACATGGCCCTTGGAGGTCCTGTGGAGGACACTGGCTCAGCAGACAGCAGTCACCATCAGGTACTAGCACAGCATCCAACCTTGGGTGTGGTGGTGCCAGTGCCACTCCTGACAGAGCAGGTTCCCATGTTCATTGCTGGAGTTGATGAACCGTCCACTCTGCCATGTATGGTCCACAGCTGTCCAACATATACACATGTAGGGCTAACACTAGGCTTGACTGTGTACACACACACCTTCTAACATCACTGTCACATGGAGGTCACCAACAGACACACATGGCACCTCTCCACGGCACATCTGACCAGCACCCCTTCCTGACTCACACACATGCTGCCAACTGTATAGCACAGCCTAGGCCTCTGGTACCCCCACACCACACCCTGTGCATGTGATGATACCTGTGCCACATCCCTGCCATCCATGCCATCAATGCAGGGACATAAAAATATGTGTCTGAGGCACAGGGTGACTATATTACTTTCAATGTAATTGTGTAGTGCAGCATTGTTATGCCATTGCAGGTGTTGTGGGCCATGACAGGTACTGTGTGCTGGCATGTGTCATGACTACACAGCAAACCTTGTGTATTTTAGGTGCATGATGTTAGACTGGTGGTAGTGTGACAGAATGACAGGTGTATCATGGACCAGTGTATGTTTCTGTTCCAGGGTTTGAGTGGTCATTCTATGGAGACATGGTAGCAGTACAGCAGCACAGGATGGCATGGCAGCACAGAAGACATATGACGTGAGCAAGGTGCAGCAGTATTTGTTCATGGTTT